>NC_084483.1:164313055-164616085 GCF_030035675.1 Rhineura floridana | reverse complement strand
TAAAAAAATGAAATTCCTTTTCAGTTGTATTTTTCACTCTTGTTTACCAGGAATGTAGAATTATTTACATTTTTAAACATCACAGGATCAAAATTAGAATTTGTGAAATTATTAAAGTCAAAAATCCAATGTTTTGTACATTGCACTGCAAAAGCACACGTAAGTTTCATATGCTCATTGGGAAAAGGATTGCTGAGAATTTCTATCCACTGTACTACCATGATCCTAATATAAAGACATTTGTAGAGTAAATTTATTCAGTTTGGGGTGAATACCAGTATTTTCAATTTTAAACTATCGTTGTTTGAGTTACATCGACAGCGCACATTTTTCATGCTGCTTCCTCACCCTTCCAAAAAGGCATACAGCAAACAAATGTTGTGCATACATGGAGACTGACTGTACAGTAGGGCCCCACTCATTTGGCAGGTTACGTTCCGGACCACCGCTGAAAAGCGGAACTCATTGAATAGAATGGCGTGTGATGCCCGAAAACCGCCATAAAAATGGAACAAGCGCCGTATGAGTGGGGCTTTAGTCTAATTGTGTCTAATTGAGACCGCCGCATTAGCGAAGCACCATAAAGCGAAGTGCTGTAAAGCAGGGCCCTACTGTACAAAGATTACTCCTGATACTAGAGCTAATGCAACTCTTACAAATAAAATTGATAAAGTTACTATGTTTGGTACTTCGCATACAACATATTGACATTTAAGAACAGATCTGATGGACAGATTAAGATGGTCCACCCCCAGACACTAATGGAATCCACAGGATTCCTGAATGCCCTGAGAGAGTTCCCAGTAGATAGAGCAGGTGACCCTGTTGAAGCCCTTGTCACACTGTGGAACAGTGAGGTGCGTCAGGCTCTTAACACGGTTGCCCCTGAGCACCCTCTCCAGCATTGTGGAGCCCAGTTTGCACCTTGGTACACCAGTGAGCTAAGGGCAATGAAACAGGCTGGACCATGATATCTATCTGGGCCGACTTGGTGAGAGAGGTATTGGAGGCACTGTTTTACAGAGGTTCTGATCCTATCTCCAGGGTTGTTTTCAGAGAATAGCATTGGGCGACCTCTTTTGGGCCCCTGGTAATAGTGCTGTGGGGTCTGCAGGGTACCATCTTGTCCCCAATGCTGTTTAACATCTATATGAAGCCCTTGGGAGCAGTCATCAGTAGAGGCCGTACAAGCCCTGGACCGCTGCCTAGACTTGGTGGTGGGCTGGATGACGGCCAACAAACTGAGTCTGAATCCTAGCAAGATGGAGACGCTGTGGGTTGGTGGTTCCTGAGTTTGGATAATAGGTCAGTTGCCTGATTTGCATGGGGTTGTAAGAAAGAGCAGGTCCGTAGTCTGCGGGTGCTCCTGGATCCATCTTTGCCGCTAGAGGCCCAGGTGACCTCAGTGGCTAGGAGTGCCTTTTACCAGCTTTGGCTGGTAAGACAGCTGTGGCACGTTCTGGACCGGGATAGCCTGACCACTGGTAACCTCTAGACTGGTTTATTGTAATGCACTCTATGTGGGGTTACCCTTGAGGTTGGTCCGGAAGCTGCAGCTGGTGCAAAATGTGGTGGCGAGAATGCTCACTGGGGCAGGGTATTGTCAGCATGTCACCCCGCTGCTGAAAGAATTGCACTGGCTACTTATTAGCTACTGGGCTAAGTTCAAGGTTCTAGTTTTGATGTGCAAAGCCCTATGCAGCTTGGGACCAGGATACCTGAAAGACCGTAGTATCCCTTATATACCCAGCCAATCACTGCGCTCTGCAGGTGAGGGCCTCCTGCAAATACCATCTTATCACGAAGTCTGTTCTGCACAACATAGGAAATGGACCTTTAGTGTAGTGTCACCTACCCTTTGGAATTCCATCCCCTTAAATATTAGACAGGTGCCATCTCTGTTATCTTTTCGGCACCTATTGAAGATCTTTCTCTTTCAACAAGCCTTTTAAGTAGAGACCTTATCCCAGTCTGCGTCTGTGTTGGAATTACTTTAATATATTTTTAAACAAATGTTTTTAAAGATGTTTTGTTTTAATGTGTTTTTAATGATTGTTTTGTTTTAATACATTTTAAAGTCTGTTTTTATGATATTTTAAAGTGTTTTTAATGCTTTTGTTTGCCATTCTGGGCTCCTACTGGGAGAAATATATAAAAGATTCTTATATATATAAGAACATAAGAAGAGCCTGATGGATCATGCCAATGGCCCATCTAGTCCAGCATCCTGTTCTCACAGTGATGACCAGATGGGCAAGCAGGAGCTGAGTGCAACAGCAGTTTCTCCCTCCTGTGGTCTCCAGCAACTGGTATTCAGAAGCATAATGCCTCCTATAGTGGAAGTAGAACACAGCCAAACAGGTTAGTAGCTATTGATAGCCTTACCCTCCATGAATTTGTCTAAACCTCTTTTAAAGCAATCCAATTTCTTAAGTACGAGCATTACATCCCCATAATGTCAGAGGTGTGCACACATTAATTACAGTCCTCAACATCTATAGCTATGATGATCTCGGATGACAGGACTGCCAAGGACCACTGTCTGAAACCCGAGTAGTACTGGGCTAGAAGGATCAGCAGTTTGACATCATGAGACACAACATCATTTATTTAGTACCTTGGAGACACACTAAGGGCTGAAGCTGACCAATTTGAACATGGCCGATACTATTAAATGCCTGGCCTTTCTGATGACCAATGTGGAAGGGTATTAAAAATGTTCTATAAAGCTACATCTCCTTCCAGTTTTCTTTTTACTTTTTACTTAAGCTATTCTAGTGTTCTGCTTTTCTCCTCTTAAAAACACAAAAATGAATTCCTGTCCCAGATTTCTAAGGAATGAAAGTAGAGTAACTTTTTAAAAATGAAAAACTTATTTAACATTTTACAGATTACTCATTTAATTGATTAAATAGCCAGGTAATTTAAATACCTATTCTCATAATTAAAGCTACAGTTTAGCTGCATTATACCCAAACTGGGCAAATATCTCAAAAGCCAAGTAACCAAAGAAAAACATTTACTACCTAATTCTGATTCCATTTTAATGTGGCTTTAAAAATATGAACTGCCCGAGATTTAATATTTTTCTTGATAGAAAAGAATGTAAGTTTTTTTCTTTGTTCTTTACAGTCAGTCTTCAAATGTTCTAGATACAAGGACACTGGGGGAATCTTCCCTACCTATCAGAACTAAGGATGACATAATTTTAACCCCAAAGATACACTAGGAATTTGTTTTTATTAACAACAATATTTCCATGCTGCCCATAATCAAAGTTCTCTGGGCTGTGTACATTAATTGTTATAATTCTATATGAATAATAAAAAACACTTCACAACAGAGATTAAGCAACAAAATTAAACACAACCAGATCTTTACAACTTTAAAAAGCAAAAACCTCAAAATCCATTAAAAAGCCTGGCAAAAAAAATGTGTCTGCCTGGAAACAAAAAGAGTAAGAAGCAGATAAGCCTCTCTGGGGATGGGATTCTACAACTAAGGTGTTATCACAGAAGGCCCTTCCTTTCGTAGTCACTTATCAGATCTCACTTGGCAGTGGCACTCTGAAGTCCAGGAAATATATGGGAGGAGCCAATCCTTCAGGTAAACTGGCTCCAAGCCATTTATGTGTTTCATGGTTTAAAACCGCATTTTAATTGGGTCCAGAAATAGACTAGAATGAAGTAAGACTGATAAAGCGTTGTTGCTGTTGTGGTGGTGTTGTTATGTGCCTTCAAGTCGATTACGACTTATGGCGACCCTATGAATCAGCGACCTCCAAGGGCATCTGTCATGAACCACCCTGTTCAGATCTTGTAAGTTCAGGTCTGCGGCTTCCTTTATGGAATCAATCCACCTCTTGTTTGGCCTTCCTCTTTTTCTACTCCCTTCTGTTTTTCCCACCATTATTGTCTTTTCTAGTGAATGTACCATTGGTCTCACCTGAAAGGTGATTTTCATAGGAAGGGGCCATCACTGTGGGGAATAGTTCCACCTATCGTGCGAAGGCAAGAATGTTTTTGAAGTCAAGACTAGGGACGTCATGCCCCTCCCACTCTCCAGTTCATTCGTAGCGAGTCTAAAAGAGATATCTAAAAATACAAGAACAAGGCCAACAGGCCCGCCAGGAAAATAACATAATAGTCACATGCATAACAACATGACTCTAACATAATTTCATAACATAACAGAACTAAAAGTCTTGACTTCACTCTTACATTTAAATATAATATGGAAACAATAACATGTAACCCATTGATAAAATCGCTAGTCATCCTCCAACTGGGAGGGTCGTGATGGCCCCTTCCTATGAAAATCACCTTTCAGGTGAGACCAATGGTACATCTTCCATAGGAAGTGGGCCATCACTGTGGGATGTACCAAAGCAACCCATATAGGGAGGGACCACCCACATGTTAATCCTCATTAAGAACCTGTTGCAACACTCGTCTGCCAAAAGAAGCATCAGCAGAGGCATAACGATCAATTTTATAATGTCTTATAAACGAGTGTGGGGAAGACCAGACTGCGGCCCTACAAATATCGGCAACAGGAGCATTAGTAGCAAAAGCAGCCGAAGTGGCAGCTGACCTAGTAGAATGAGCTGTTATACTAGCAGGAACTGGCAGCTTCAGGGACTCATATGCTAAGGTAATGCATGCCCTTAACCAACGGGATAAGGTAGGATTGGATACTTTATGCCCCATAGACCTTGGATGAAAGGATACAAACAGAGACTCCGTTCGTCGAATCTCTTGGGTCCTAGACAGGTAGGTCTTGAGAGCCCTCCGGACATCTAACGAATGCCAAGCCTTTTCAAGAGGATGGGTAGGATCCGGGCAAAAGGAAGGCAACACAATGTCCTGGTTGCAATGAAAAACTGAATCGACCTTGGGACGAAAGGAAGGGTCAGTCTTCAGCACAACAGAGTCCTTATGGAAGACGCAGAGGTGTCTAGCAGAAGACAATGCGCCCAACTCCGAAACGCGTCTGGCAGATGTGATTGCAATCAGAAACAGGACCTTGAAGGACAGTATGCGTAGGGGCACAGTCCTGATGGGTTCAAACGGAGGGCATTGCAAAGCCTGCAGAACTTTCGGCAAACTCCATGAGGGGAACCGATGGACAACAGCCGGAGAACGTAGGGCGACTCCCCTCAAAAAACGTTTGATGAACGGATGTGAGGAAATATGATCTCCAGGAGAGGACACTGAGAGAATGGACGACAGAGTAGACGCATGTCGACGTAGAGTGTTGGGTCGAAGTCCCATCATAAAGCCACTATGGAGAAATTGGAGCACCTGGTGCACATTGGCCTGGGATGGATCGTGGTGGTGGGACTGACACCACTTGGAGAAAGCCACCCAGGTATGTTGATAAATGCGAGTGGTAGATGGTCTTCTCGAGGCCAAAATAATATCAATCACAGCGTCAGACAATCCAGCTGACCTCAAGTGTCTCCGTTCAAACGCCACGCTGTTAGATTGAGCCAAGTAGGGTCCTGGTGCAGTACTGGGCCCTGGGATAGGAGGTCTGGCGTTACTGGAAGTGTCCAAGGATCCATCATTGACATTGCCAGAAGTTCTGAGAACCACGGTCGGCGTGGCCAAAATGGTGCTATCAGAACCAGCTGTGCCCTTTCGGTTCGCGCCTTCCTCAAGGTTTTGGCTAACAATGGTATGGGAGGAAAGGCGTACAATAGACCGTCTGGCCACGGTGTTGTCAGAGCATCCACTGCTTCTGCTGTTGAGTCCAGGTATCGAGCAAAGTACCTTGGAAGCTGGCAATTGTGACTGGAAGCAAACAGGTCGACTGAGAGGGCGCCGAACCGACACTGGAGACGATGGAAAATGGCTGGATGAAGTTTCCATTCTCCCGGGAAGACCTGTTGTCTGCTGAGCCAGTCTGCTGTCGCATTCCAAATCCCTCTGAGGTGCTCTGCTTTCAGGGATTGTAGATGTTGTTCTGCCCAGACAAAGATGAGGGAGGCTAAGTCCTGCAGAGGACGAGACCTGGTGCCCCCCTGTCTGTTCAAATGTGATTTTACACACGTGTTGTCTGTTCGAATGAGCACATGATGCAAAGGGAACAGAGACTGAAAATGACATAGAGCCAAGTGGACAGCCTTTAGTTCCAGCCAGTTGATGCTTCGAGATTGTTCTGCGTTGGGCCAAACCCCCTGAACGTACTGGGAGTTGCAGTGGGCTCCCCAACCTATGAGGCTGGCGTCTGTGGTCACGACGGTTCTGCGGGGTTCTCTGAACGACGTGCCCTTGGAGAGGTGTTGAACCTTGGTCCACCAGCGGAAGGAGAGGCGCAGAGCGGGGCTCAAACGAACTTTGCGATGGTTGGAGCTGGCAATGTCTTTTTGAAAAGGCAACAGAGTCCACTGAAGGGGCCGAGTGTGAGCTCGAGCCCAGGGCACAATGTGGATTGTGGAGATAAACATCCCGAGCGCTCTGGCGAGAAGCATGACGTCTGCGGATGTTTGTTGCATCAGGGACCTTGCGATGCTTGTGATGGCAGTGATGCGAACTGGAGCCAGGAAGACCATTGCCTGCAGGGTGTCCAACATTGCCCCAAGATGTAGTAGGCGTTGGGTTGGTTGGAGATGGCTTTTGTCGAAGTTGACAAGCCAGCCGTAGGTCTGCAAAACATTGAGGGTGATCATTAAATGATGATGAGCCAGCTCTTCAGACTTGGCCCGTATGAGCAGATCATCCAAATATGGGTAGATATGAACCCCTTGGGTCCGAAGGTAAGCCACTAGGATGAGTAGCACCTTGGAAAATACTCTTGGAGCAGAGGAGAGGCCAAAAGGCATCGCTCTATATTGAAAATGTTGGTGGCCAAAAGCAAACCGAAGAAACTTTCTGTGGGCTATGCAAATGGGTACATGGAGATATGCTTCCTTAAGGTCGATAGAAGCCAGGAAGTCTCCTTCATGCAGACTCTCGGTAATGGAATGGAGAGATTCCATTTTGAACTTGCGGTATGTTACAAAACGGTTGACAAACTTGAGATCCAATACCGTCCTCCAAGATAAATCTCGTTTTGGCACAGCAAATAGGAGGGAGTACACCCCTTCCGATCTCTCAGTTGTGGGAACTGGCTCTATTGCCGCTATGTGCAAGAGGTGATGTATAGCTGTCTGCATGATGTTGTGCCTGGCTGGTGCCCTTGGGCAAGGAGACGGGTGGAATCTGTCTGATGGGGTTGCCCAGAACTCTATGGTATAGCCATAAGTGAAGAGGTCCCTGATCCAGGAGACCGTAGTAAGGCGCAGCCATCGATCTCCAAAATTAAGTAATCTGCCACCTATGGGAATGGCGTTAATACTACTTGTGTAGGCGAGGACCTCCCCTATATGAGGACGGTGAGTTGCCCCTGCGCCCTTGGTACTGACCTCTGCCCTGGAAGCGTCGGTTCCAGGAACCCCTGAATGCGTTGGAATCATAGGGTCTGAAATCGCGGCCTCGTCCTCCTGGCCGCGTTCCTCGAAAAGGCTGGTTAGAACGAAAGGAGGGAAATCGCCTGAAGGGCCTGTGGTCGATGTTCTTGACTGTGGCTAGAACCGGTTTATGGGCGTCTTTTGGATCAACCAGAACTGCCTTTAGAGCTTCCTCGCCGAAGAGTAGAGATCCGGAGTAAGGAGCCTTGGACAGGTTCAATCTGGCCGCTGAATCAGCTTGCCAGTGGCGAAGCCAGAGGGTACGACGAGCGACTATTTGAGTCGTCATGGCTCGTGCCCCTAATTGGGTGGCATCCCAAGTGGCATCGGCCACAAAGGCTGCTGTCTTACGTAATTTCAATAGTGCTCTTTTGAAGGCGACAGGATCAGGGTTATCATCCTCTAGAAGGTCATCCAGCCACATCATAGATGCTCTGGAGAAGATGGAGGCTGAGGCGGAGGCACGCATGGCTAGGGCAGTGGCCTCATGGTTCTTGCGGAGGGCGAAGTCTATTCGACGCTCAGTAGTATCTTTTAGGTGGGATTCCCCTTCCCTGGGCAAGATAGATCGTGAAACGAGGCGAGCGATCGGTTCATCTATGCCAGGGACATCTAACTTGGTGGCGAAGTCTGGGGCTAGGGCGTAAAGTCTGTCAGCCATGTTCTTGAAGCATCGAGCTTTGAGTGGGTGGGCCCATTCTTCGGAAGTTAATTTGGCAATTGGGTCCGGCACAGGGATGTAGTGTTCAGTAGGTGCAGGGGATTTGAGGACCTTGGCCCCTTTGAGAGCTGGAGCGGATGAAGTTGAAGGCGCAGTCTGGAGACCAAGGGTGTGAAGTACCCTACGTGCGAGCGGTTGGTAATCTGAGGTATTGAACAAGCGATACGATGTATCCTCCTCATGATCTGAATAGTCGCTCCAGTCGTCTCCTTCAACATGGTCAGTGAAAGTTAACTCCTCCGCATACGAGGCTTCGTCCGTACATCTGCCTCTGGCTACATCAAAGGGATCTGGTGAGCAGGAAGGATGAGCAGCATGGAACGCACGTTGGTCCATGTTGAGTGGGGGTATGGCAGGAACCTGTGGTAGTGATTGCATTCGTGTGAAATAAGCCAGCATGGCTTGGAGTTGGGAGAGGAAATCAGGAGACAGCTGCAGACCAGATGTGTGAGATGTATGTGCCTGGTGGGCTATTGGAACAGATGTCTGAGGCGGTAAGCCAGAGGTAGGTTCGTTAGGCGAACCGTGAGGGGGAAAGCCAACAAACTCTTCCTCGTCAGAGGCCGTAGCAGGAGAATGGAAAATATCACTTATGTGTGTCTGTGCTGTGGTAGTTGTTGGCACAGAGACATAACGAGGGCGCTTTGGTTTACTATGGCTGGAAAGATGTTTTGTCTTAGCCAGTGCTTTGGCATGTCTGGTCTTAGACGTGTTAGTATGTTGTGGCTTGGCTGATTGTGGCATGTCTGGCTGATCTGGCACCATGTGTGTTGATGGTGACATGCCTGGCTGTTCTGCCATCTTATATGAACCTGGGTGCAGTACACTGCCACGGAGGGGGCAGGATGTAAAGACCCGAACTGGCACAGCGTACTACCACGGAGGGGGTAGGATACACTGGCAGATGGCGAATGCACTGCCACAGAGGGGGCAGAATGCACAGAAGTATCAGCGTTAATATAATATAGGCTGTTTAGAGTAGGCACACTCAGATTAGTGCTGTAGGCTGGGTTTTTGGCTTGTTCACGGCCCCATAGGGGGCAGGATATGTAATGTAAATCAGATTTAATACAATTCAGCCACTGATATTAAAGCTCCAGCCTTGATAATGTAATCCAGCCACTAGGATTAAAGCTCCAGCCTTGATAATGTAATCCAGCCACTAGGATTAAAGCTCCAGCCTTGATAATGTAATCCAGCCACTAGGATTAAAACTCCAGCCTTGATAATGTAATCCAGCCACTAGGATTAAAGCTCCAGCCTTGATAATACAATCCAGCCCACTAGGATTGGAGCTCCAGCCTTAATAATATAATTCAGCCACTATGATTACAGCCACAGTAAAGTGTGTAAATCAGTTGTGTGTAAATTAGTCAGCAGCACATATACACAGACGTACGGATAGATAGTCTGTAGGGGAGGTATCCGATAATAAGGGGAACAAAAAGGGCGGGAAATTCAAATTCTGAAAGAAGAAGGAAAAAAAAATGGCGCCCGGAAAAAAGGAGCGGGAAAAAAAGGCAGAGAGGGAAGAAGCAATGGCGGCCGTCGGAGGCGAACTGGAGGAAGGGCTGCCCAGCCGATCTCGCCAAAAACCGCAGTAGCGGCTCCAAAAAGTCCCCGGAGAAAACAGGTAGGGGAAAAACGGCAGCCACCGCAGAGAGAGCCGCCGTCGCGGTCTGTAAAGCCCTCAGTGGGATTTAAGCCACGTTGCGAGGGCGATCTGAGGCAGAGGGTTAACGGCGGGAGCCGCAGCTGCAAGCTCCCGCTGAGATCGGATAAGCCGCAGCCGCGGCAACTGATCGGGGGGGGGAGAGGTTAACAGCGATCAGGATCAGAAGTGATCAAAAGGGGAGAACCGCAGCCGTGGTCCTTGAGGGAGCCCCCTGGCTAAAGAGACAACTGAGCGGGGGGGGGCTAGAAACTGCCAAAACGAAGAGAGCCGCAGCCGTGGTCTCAGAGGGAGCCCCCAGTCAAGTAAATAAAAATAGATTGAATAGCTCTGAGGGAAAGGTGAGGAAGCCGCAGCCGCGGTCCCTGAGGGAACCCTCAGAGGCTAAACACAAACAGAAAAAGAGAAAGGATTTAAAGACAGATACGAGACTTAGCTAAATGCTATGAAAATTCCAATCTTGTTCGTACGAAGGCAAGAATGAACTGGAGAGTGGGAGGGGCATGACGTCCCTAGTCTTGACTTCAAAAACATTCTTGCCTTCGCACGATAGGTGGAACTATTCCCCACAGTGATGGCCCACTTCCTATGGAAAATCATGTCTTCTCATGATGTGTCCAAAGTATGATAACCTCAGTTTCATCATTTTAGCTTCTAGTGATAGTTCTTGTTTAATTTGTTCTAACACCCAATCATTGGTCTTTTTTGCAGTCCATGGTATCCGCAAAGCTCTCCTCCAGCACCACATTTCAAATGAGTTGATTTTTCTCTTATCCGCCTTTTTCACTGTCCAACTTTCACATCCATATATTGAGATCGGGAATACCATGGTCTGGTGTTCAGTGATACATCTTTGCATTTGAGGACCTTTTCTAGTTCTCTCACATCTGCCCTACCCAGTCCTAGCCTTCTTCTGATTTCTTGACTATTGTCTCCATTTTGGTTAATGACTGTGCATTAGTGTAATATATTCAAAATATATTTTGTTAACAACCTTTTCAACCCTATGTTGGACTAACTGAAGTTCCAAATTAATTTCAAAAGGCAGCCCCTTGTACAATGCATTATGGTAATGTAAAATATTGTTAAGTAGTACCTTTAATAGGACCCACCAAAAGAGTGACAAAAATGTGGCAAGCTTTTGAGTTCTTGTGAACTCTTCATCAGATTGCAGGCTGAGTCAGACTCTCCCAGATGCTACAGTTACCAAGTTACACTCCTAACACGCAAGGCAAACTTTAATTTCTCAATCAGTGGTGAGATCAGCCATTGCTTCTTTAGCCTAGGTGTGTAACCTTATACTTATAGTACCTAGAAGGGAACTGACCATCTTGGAACTGAGTCTACAAGTTGACTTCACAGCTACAACATCTAGCCTACCCCCCACCCACCCCCCACTCTTTTTAAACTTTTCCTAGTTCCACCAGCCCTGGTTTCTGTAACATCTTCCTGATAACAGAGTTCTGATCTAATAAAGGAGTTACCCAAAGGAGTTTTTTCTTATGAACCAACATAGCTACCTTTGCTTTTTATGTGTGTGTCTTGAAGTAAACTACTGTAGTAATTACTGACATAATGTTACTAACTTAGGACCTCCAAAGAAGGTTATACAAAGGCAGTCAGTTTCAACGAAACCTACTAGCAAGTTTACAGAAGTTGCTAAACTACCTTATAGTTATTAGCCTAGCTTTCCACACATACAAATTTCAGTCATTCTGCCACATCCACAGCCTGAGAATGCCAACACACCTCCAACTGCCACCAAATATTCATTGCCTAGTCACCTGGAAGCACTTTTTACATGTTACAGATGGATAGCTTATTTAAGAACTGGGCTTAAAAACTACCTAAAAATTGAGTTTGCATTGATGTTTCTGGGTTTTGATGTTTAATCAACTTCTTCAAACGTCAGAGTCAGTCTGATGTCTTTAAAGTAATTCAGATTGTATTTTCAAGATAGCTAGTTTTACTCAAGTTCAGTTTTTTAAAAAATCATTCCAGGATAGGTGGGGAATTTAGAAGAACACAGTAAGCACAATGTATCTAGTTTCATTTCAGTGATCAGATTACAAACATCAGTCAAACTGTACTTATCCTGTATATTTACTGTGTATCAGTCTATCATTCTAGTCTTACAGCCCCTAATGTTTTTGAAAATCTAAGAAACTGTCATAAGCACCATAAAATACCCATTTCAGAGAAGAAAAGCTGGCAATGCTCAGACACTGCCCCCCCCGCAAACCAGGCAAACTAAAACACAAACAATAAAAAATCCAAAAACCAGGCAACCACTCCAATCAAAGAAAAATCCAAAAACCCTCAATTTTTAAAATCAGAAAATTAAATTTGAAAGTGACAGGGGCCATGGCAGGCACCAGGGGCGTGTCATGTCTGGGAGTGCATTGATATTCCTGGATGCCCTGTTAGGGACCCCAGAACTAAAAACAAAACTGTAGAACAAATTGCTACTGTACACATAACTAAAAACCTTGTTTTGGTGACACACCCATGTTAAAATGCTCCAGTCACACAAAAAGGCCTCTAAATTCACACAGAGCCAAATCACCCTGAAGTTATTTTCAAAAGTAATAACCTCTGGATATTTTCAGTAGCTTTCATGAAATTAGACTGGCTGGACTTTCATTAAGTGTGTGGAAAAGGCTTGATATTGTCAATTTCTTTGAAAATAAAATTGATTACTTACAGCAGAATCCGGTCAACCTTTGGTCCATTATACCTCTGAAGGATATGGGGAGGCCTGTATACTTTCATTGTTCCTGTAGTCTGTATACTAATTCTTACAGCTGCCCTCTTTATAAGCATAGGCATTCAGTAATTGCTTTATTTATAGACATTAACTCAATGAGTAACCAACTGATATAAGATACAGCAACAGATTTACATTCATGACATTTGTACTACTTCTAGCTGCTATATAAATATCATGAACCGTTAAAAGATATAGTAAGAACTAATACTCTAAACACAACAGTTATGATCTTTTATTCTGAGAATCTTAAATAAGTTTTGGATATTATATCCAACACAGAAGACATATGGAACAAACTGAACAAGCCTAGTAATCTTTTTAGCTGTTTTGTGTAATCTGTGTTAGTGTCAACTATCCAGAAAGGCACTAGCCCAGGGCAGTGATGGCTGGTGCCAGTTGGCATTGGTGGAGCAGAAAGCAGGGAGCCCAACAGTAGGTGAAGCCAGAGCCAATCACAGACAGAGTCAACTAATGTTTTGCCCACATTGTCCTTCCTGCTAAAAGGGCAGGAAAGCTAAGACTAAGGAGGAGGAAGGCAACAGTCAGTTCTAACCACTTTTTTGTTGTTGTTATGTGCCTTCAAGTCGATCACGACTTATGGCTTCCCTGTGAATCAGCGACCTCCAATAGCATCTGTCGTGAACCACCCTGTTCAGATCTTGTAAGTTCAGGTCTGTGGCTTCCTTTATGGAATCAAGCCATCTCTTCTTTGGCCTGCCTCTTTTTCTACTCATTTCTGTTTTTCCCACCATTATTGTCTTTTCTAGTGAATCATGTCTTCTCGTTATGTATCCAAAGTATGACAACCTCAGTTTCATCATTTTAGTTTCTAGTGATCGTTCTGGTTTAATTTGTTCTAACACCCAATTATTTGTCATTTTCGCAGTCCACGGTATGTGCAAAGTTCTCCTCCAACACCACATTTCAAATGATGGAGACAATAGTCAAGAAATCAGAAGAAGGCTAGCACTAGGGAGGGCAGCTGTGAGAGAACTAGAAAAGGTCCTCAAATGCAAAGATGTATCATTGAACACTAAAGTCAGGATCATTCAGACAATAGTATTCCCGATCTCTATGTATGGCTGTGAAAGTTGGACAATGAAAAAAGCAGGTAAGAGAAAAATCAACTCATTTGAAATGTGGTGTTGGAGGAGAGCTTTGCACATACCATGGACTGTGAAAAAGACAAATACTTGGGTGTTAGAACAAATTAAACCAGAACTATCACTAGAAGCTAAAATGATGAATCTGAGGGTATCATACTTTGGACACATAAGACATGATTCACTAGAAAAAACAATAATGCTGGGAAAAACAGAAGGGAGTAGAAAAAGAGGAAGGCCAAACAAGAGATGGATTGATTCCATAAAGGAAGCCACAGACCTGAACTTACAAGATCTGAACAGGGTGGTTAATGACCGATGCTACTGGAGGTCTCTGATTCATAGGGTTGCCCTAAGTCATAATCGACTTGAAGGCACATAACAACATTCTCTTATCCACTTTTTTCACTGTCCAACTTAAACCACTGCAAATAAGAAAGCAGGCAGATGGGGGCTGGCTGAGAGCAGACTGTAGTTGGTAGGGCAACACCCCTTTGCCCTAATAGACCAGCCACCAATGGCCAAGGGATACAGTAGGGCCCCGCTTATTGGCGTTCCGTTCTGCAGCGTTCCGCTCATGCAGCGGCTTTCAATTCTGGGAAATTCCCTGTTTTAAAGCTGATTTTGGGCTTTTACGGCGTTTTGCGTCATTTTTGCGCAACGCAGCCCATTATAGTCTATGCGTTCTGCTTTACGGTGATTTCCGCTTTACGATGGGGGCCTGGTCCCTAACCCACCGTATTAGCGGGGTCCTACTGTAGTCTGTGGTACCCTCCAGATGAGTTGCATTACAACTCCCCAGCCAGCATGAAAGAATGGTACAATTTATAGTCCATAACTTCTGGAACGCACCACATTGGCATGGACTAATGTAGGAATAGCCAAACAGCAGACAATCCACATTTGTCAAGTACAATTAAGGAATCCTCCAGGAACAAGCTCCTTTTAATAACAGCTTTTTTAAAAGGCGAAACTGACCAGATTTGCTTTGATATTGGATACACTTTCAAGCCTGTGCCTTTGCTTTAAAGTGAAACTGACCAGCCTGTGTCTTTGCTTTGCTGTCAATAAACTCCTAAGCCTGTGCTCTGCTAAGGTGAAACCAACAAGCCTGTGTGTTTGCTTTGCATTAAGGAGATCTCTTGCTTTCTCCCAGGGCTGGGGAGGTAAGGATCCAATATGATTCAGAGGAATGGGTGTGTGAGTGGGTGCCAGGTGGGCACCCTTTAAAGCCCCTACTGAAGCTGCCCCCACCATCAAAGAGTGGGTGTAGGAACCTATCCCTATTATTTCCATGTTATTCCTACCTCTGGTAGGAAAGTTTCTATTAAAGAAATA
The DNA here is from genome assembly GCF_030035675.1 of Rhineura floridana. NCBI lineage: Eukaryota > Metazoa > Chordata > Lepidosauria > Squamata > Rhineuridae > Rhineura > Rhineura floridana. The sequence continues at coordinate 164,601,028 of NC_084483.1, read as the reverse complement.
ATGTCCAGGAACGCATCTACTTTGTTAACTGAGGTATCACTGTATTTACTTCACATTTAAGAGAAATGCTATGTGTGCATATGTCCCACAATTGTTATTAAATTTCTTTCCTGCCCTTCCTCCTAGAAGGAGCCCAGGATGGCAAACAAGAGTCAAAACACTTTCAAACACTAGCCCTAATTTACATTTAAGATATAGAATCAAAGAAATAACAGGAACAAGTATCATTTAGCCCCACCCTCCTTTCTTCCTAGGGCATATTCTTATGCCTAACGTAACCCTTACAAGTACATTAGGCAGTTAGCATCAGTCCTCAGTTCTCAAATGTTTTTAATAACTCCTTCCCCACCCCTAACTGTTTAATGTCAGTCTCCTATAACTTAAATTCATTGGTTCTTGACCCATACTATATGGACAAGACAAACATCACTCTTATAGCTTATAAGTAAATCTCATTAATTTCAACAGTGCTTACATACAAATAAGCAGGTAAAGGATTGCCGTCTTCAACACCTCGAAAGAAGGCAGAAAACAATATAATAAAATCAGCCATTCTCTTTGGCAACAAGACACCATTTGAACTATGGCATCATCATATGCTCAACATGGTTCATCTAAGAACTATGCTGCCCCCAAGGACATTTCTATAAAAGTTGGGTAGACAGCAATGCCTGAATTAAGGAACCTAATTTTTAAAAAAACTGTTTGCTACTGCTTGTGGTTTGGAGAGAAACAAACCATAAGTCTTGGTTTGAATGACAAACCAAGGCTTGCAGTTTTATTTCTCCCAGCATGGTGCAGCCAAGAATAGGCAAAGAGCAAAGTAAGGACTTTTGAACAGCTGCTCACTCATTGAATGTTGTTCATTCACATAAAGCCACAGTTAAACTTTAACTATAATTTAATATGATGTGTGAACCAGGCTAATACAAAAGTGGGGCAGAGCTTCCACACAGCAACAAAAATGCTCTTATAAGTTCAGCCCCCAGATTTCCTTTGCTCTGTTTCAGAGAAATGTATGAACTGAACCAAAAGAAAATCTCAGTAAACAGCAAAAGCAATGTATCTGAAAAAGTGGCTGTTGTTTAACAGATGAAAATTAAATATTTGACAAAGCACTGATGGCCTTACCATCCATGAACCTCATTTTAAAGCCATCCAAGTTGGCAGTCATTACTATTCGTTTATCTTGCAGTAATTCCATTCATTCTGCAGGCGTTAACTTTAATTATCTCTAATTCTGTTGGCACTGACCCTGATCTAACAGGGTAAAATGCAAAGTCAGCAATCTACATTCCAATCATATGTGTTTCTACTCAGATGCATGTCCCACTGACTTTGATGGGACCGCACTGAAGGGAAGGGGCAAAGTTTCCAGCAACAAAAAATGCTGGCTTGGCTACCAAGACCAGCAAAGTATTGTGGCCCTATATGCAAGCCATATCAAACATACCCTTTTCACAAATAATTCAGTACACGTCTACTCAGAGAAGGCCATACTACCATTTCTGATGTACAATGAAATGCCTCACATTAAAAAAACCAAGTAAGTACTTTCATAATCACCATCATAGCAGTCTTGTTTATGTAAAACCACACTAACCTTCTCTGGATTTCTAAATCTTCTTGCGATGGGCCATTTTGCACTTGTGGGGGAAGTTGTGCATTTTGTCGAGGCAACGTTGGACCTAGGAAAGTATAAGTTGCACTTCAGCTTTAATGCAAAGGTCACGTGCAAAGTCCAAGACAAAAGCCAACATTCAACCATTTACTGATTATTTCATTTCCAGCAAAAAGCCTATAAAACATAGAACTGAGCATCACTATAAAAATATAGCTTTACATCTTTTCAAAATGTAAACTGATGAATTAAACAGGAATACAAACAGTGAAGTGAACAGATATATTCATAAATGTTATATGCTTCCACAATTTAAAGACAGTGCTTTGGGGAAGCAAGGTTAAATATAGTTTAAGAAATGTAAGAAGAGCCTGCTGGATCAGACCAATAGCCCAACTAGTCCAGCATCCTGTTCTTACAGTATTGAGAACTAGGCAAACATACCCACATCAATATAACTCCAATATAACTACAAAGATACCTGTTCCTAAGGCGACATTAAAATTTGACAATTTTTCATTATTAACCAGACAAAAAGTAATTGCCTCAACAACTATATTACCAAATATGCATATGGATTAACTGCAATATGCAATGTGTTACAACCAATTTTCTAAATATCAATCATTACAAATTTGATCTATTAAACTAATGTAAGAGATGAGCTCAGTACATTTGTGAGAGCTTAAATCAGTGTTTGCTTCTTTTGTAAAATAGCAACTACAACTTCTACAACAGAGAATGTGAAAGATTGCTGAGTATTTTGGGACATTTTGACTGGTCCCAGTAACAGTATTTCCAATTATGTATTTTGGAATGTTTCTAAATGGACCAACACAACTTCCTCTGCTTTTAAAAAGTATTTGTAGCACATCTTTATTCTCACATCAAAGATTTCTACCTGACAACCTCCTGCCTTTATTACATATTGCTGAAAGCTTTTTTCTGCCCACAAAACATTTATTCTGAAATATCCTCTCCCATATGATGCAAAAGCCAAGAGAATGATTAATATTTTGAGTCCAGAGAATGATTAATGCTTCATTGGAGGAGCTACCATCCACCTTGAAGAAGGGAGTGGTTTGCCCCCTGCTTAGGAGGACCTCACTGGACCCAGTATCATTACTATGGTCCACTGGCGAAAATCCCTTTTTCAACAATGTGCCTAGGAGGGTGGTGGCAGTCCAACTTCGGCATGCTTGGAGGAAAGGGATTATCTGGATCCATTCCAGTAAGGCTTCAGTCATGACACTGAAACTGCCTTGGTTTATAACATTTGTTAGGAGAGAGATGGGGGAAATGTGACCCAGATCATCCTCCTTGACCCCTTGGTGGCTTTAGATACTATTTATTTCAACAATTTATATACTGCTGAATTACAGTCATCTCTATGGTTGACCACAGTATCCTTCAGGAGCAGCTCAAGGAGGGGGAGGTTGAGAGCACTTTACTTCAGTGGTTCCAATTCTGCTTCCAGGGCTGTTTTCAGAAAGTAGTTATTGGGGGGGGGTGAACTGTTCTGCATCATGGGAGCTGTCCTTTGTCGTCCACAAGGTTCTATCTTGTCTCTCATGCTATTTAACATCTATCAAAAGCTTCTGGGAGCTGTCATGAAGAGATATAGAGTGAGGTGTCACCAATATACAGACGACACCCAACTCCATCTTTCTGTTCCATTGGGAGAGGCGGTTGAGGTGCTAGACTGGTATTTGGAAGTAGTGATAGACTAAATGTGGTCAAAAAACTGTATCCTGGAAAAACAGAGGTATTATGTACTCCAAGTTCTCAAGTACGGGAGGTGGGAAGACAGCCTGTTCTGGAGGGGACTGCTCTGGTAGAAGCAGGTTCATATTGGGGATACTCCTGGATGCAACATTGTCACTGGAGGCTCAGGTGGGATCAGTGGCTAGGAGTACCTATTTTCAGCTATAGCTGGTTTGCCAGGTACAGCCCCTTGAACAGAGATTACTTGGCCACAGTACTCCATGCTCTGGTAATTTCCATACTGGATTACTGTAATGCCCTCTACATGGGCCTGCCTTTGAAGAAGGCTCTGAAATTTCAACTGGTCCAAAATGCAGCAGCCGGATTACTGGCTGGGGTTTTTATTTAGAATGCACATAACTCCTGTGTTAAAACAGCCGCACTAGTTGCCATTTTGTCTCCACGTCCAATTCAAGGAGCTTACATTACTGTTTTAAAAGCCCTAAACAACTTAGGCCCCAAATACCTGAAAGACCACCTCCTTCCCTATAGTCCCTCTCAGGTGTTTAGTTCTACCTCTATCAGAGGTTTGGAGGCTGGCAGCCAGGGAACTGACATTCTCTTTGGCAGCCTCTAAATTGGGGTATTCTTTCCCACAGAGATGTGTCTGGTATCTTCATTATGCAGTTTCCATCTGATGCTGAAGACACATCTCTTTACCCTGGCCTTTGACACCTGATTTTTTAATATATATTAAAAATCCATTCTATTCTTGTCATTGTAATTTGTTTTAAACTTCTAAATATTTAATATTGTTATAAAACGATCGTTATCGGTGAAGAGTTGCCTCTGAAGAGGGTTGTAAGACTAGGTAAAAACATGTAAGGGCAGATGTACAATGGACTCATCTAAATTATGCACATCTGTATGTACCCAAGCTTTGCAGACCAAACTTATTTTTAAGCTATGGTCTAAAGCTAAATGTGATTGCTTTCACACATTTGATGAATCTTTTTTTTTTTTTAATTAAAAATTAAAAAGCAGTGCAAATCAGGACCATGGCATCAGGGGACTGATTTTTAACCCTTATTGCCACACCAAGATCCTAATGAACCAACCAAGAACTTGACAGAATACCACAATTGGCCATTTTAATTTTTTCCAGACTCCAACCAAGATTTACAATGTAAAACACTAAATGGTTATCTGCTCATGGCAGCACGAGTCACAATTGCTAAACATTGGAGGGATTTGCACAGGGCTACCCTCCAATACTGGTAGCAGAAAGTATGGTACATAGCTTTCATGGAAAACTTTACCTCTAAGCTTCAGCAGGTGAGCAGCTTTTTCACAAAAGAAAATTTGGTTGACTCCTGATACCCCTTCATAGTTTGTCAACCAAGCAGAATATGGTCGGGCACCACCAGTCCGCTACGTTAATATTTGGAACGCATGATATAAAAAGGTTTCTAACCCTTTAGGAGCAACATCCTTTGACTGGACTGTTGGCAGGCTCGCTAGGAGTCTATAAACCTGAGAGACACTCCACCCCAACATGGCCTATGATTTTTAAAATGGCTTCAGTTTGGTTCATTTTGCAGAGGCTGCTTGAGACCTGATGGAAAAATAGCTGAAAGAATTAAGTCTGTCATTTCAACCAAGAGGATGCTTCCAGTCATAAGCACAGGACATGGCCTTTGACAATCCAATCAGTGCAACCCCAAAAGTAATTGTAAGAGTTTGGCCCTCAAGAGCCCATTATTCAAATCTTATCAAGCTAGCTAAAAAGTGAATGCCACCACCTGTCTTCACAAAAGAAAAGCTGGTTACCCTGACTCATAATAGGTATGGAAATTAAGGACGGATCACGGCCTGATTCAATCAATTCTGCATTCTCCTTTGAGGCTTTTATCCAGAAAGGTATAAGTACTGGACTCCTAGAGCCATGTTCTGGGGTTCTGGTTGCCCAGTTCCACTATGAAATCACCTGCTGAATCGCTGTTCTGGGCTCTGGGTCTTGGTCATCCACCCTGCTGAATATCACTCACCTGAAATCGCCTGTTGAATCAGTCAGCCAGACCCGGGGGTCTGACTCTCCCCTGCTTTTCCTTCACTATCTCTGGACCACGGCCTACTGAAACAGAGGTCCCTGCTTGCTGAAGATGCTTCAAAGGCTCTTTTCAGGGCTCCACTACTTTTCCTGCTTTGCTCTGGACCTTTGCTAGCCAGAGACCCAAGAAGCAATTTCAGGACATTTCATTGCCTGCTACATTTGCTGTTTCCTTGTGTGACCCAAGAGTCTCAACATGCTCCAGTTCTATTTCTAAATTGCACATCAGGGCTGGGAAAGGCATATATTGCTCTCTTTCCTGTCTTCTGGAGGTCCTTTCCCTACAAATTGTAGCCTCCACATCTGCTCCATCTATCTATATTTGACTGTGTGTGTGTGTCTCTTTCAGAAGCTATATTCTGGTCCTCCCCGCCCGGCTGTGTGTGACTGAGGCCTAGTCTGCACAGTGAGCCCAGAGAGAGAGAGAGAACTCTCTCCCATCTCCTCTTATGCCTTGTGTGCTTGCTTCTTCGTGTGTATGTGTGTAATTTGAGTGCCTATGTGAGTTTAGTTATAATTAGGTTTATTTAGCTGATTCCCTCACACATATTGTTACTGAGTTATCCCCACTGATGTCAATAGATATGTACTGTTACTGAGCTTATTCCTCACTGAAATGTTAAATAAATAAATAAACAAATAAATAAATAAATAAATATAAATATAAATAAATAAATCCTGTATGTATATGCTCAATAAACATCCCTATGTTTAAGACCTGTGTGAAAGTTACTGGGTATATCAGCCAAGATGCACTATTGCCAATGTCTAAAGATCCTAATTCACAAGACTTCATAAATGTGTGAATGTGAAACCCATGTCTACAGAGGAATCTTGCTACCAGGACCATTCCACCCTAGACCAGAATGTTCCCCACTGTTTACTCTGAGTTTGTTGCAGGAGTTGAAAAAGGGAATAAATTTTTGTCACAATTCTCAACTCTGCAGATTTCAATTTTTTACAAAATGTAGGTGTATTTGCTGTACTATGTTCTTTGCTCATATGCCACTGCAGAGGAAGGGGCATAGTGGTTGTTGCGGTTATTCGTCTCGTAGAGGTGTGTTTCTGTCTCTTTTCAATATAGTGTTATAATATTCCTCATTGCATCAAGTGTCTACCAAATTACCTGTATGTTGTACCATTGGACCCATAAGTTAAAATCCAATAAAGATTATACAGCCATGAGAGCGGCTGTATGCTATAGTCAGCATGGATTTTTCACATTCCACAATGTTAAATTGAAAATAACTCCCATGCCATTCTGATGCTTCCCATAAGCTCATTTCAAAACACATCCTTACAAACCATATAGTCCTGAACTCAGAAACGCTTGCTTAACAACACTCTAAATTTTCATGACAATACACAAAACTACACTTCCCAGGATTCTTTGGGAGAAGCCATGACTTTCTAAAGTAAAATAAAGCTGTCAAGGGACAGCTTTGGTTTAAATTTGGGTGGGAGGCTACATGTGCCTGCTGTAGAATAAAAAGGTGGAGGAAGCCCTGAAAAAGAATGATACTATTCACAATGTTTTCCTTTTGGAAAGGAAAGGGGCTTCCCCTCTGCCCAGTGCCCACCCATCCAACCTCCTCCTGCCTCCTATCCCCGTCCTCTTGTCCCTTCCCTACCCCATCCTTTCAATATGTAAATCAAATATAGTTAAAGTGACTATCTGAACTATATCAACGGTTTTAATATTGTTGCTTCCTACCTGCTAAAACAAGATCAGCACAGCACATGTCTTGTTTCTGTTCTTTGGGTTCATTGCAGGTGTGGCCACCACTCACCATATGCTCAGAGGCACATTACCAAATTCTTCCAAGCTACACAGGAAGTGGATTGGACTGTGAAAGACCAACCCAAATGGTGTTTGCATTTTGACAAATTTGTACGGCAGTACAGTATCTCAGAGAGGAGGTCAGGTCTCCTGTTCCCCTGGTGCATTCACTATAGCTGCCCAATTTCCCTGCTTTTTAAAGTTTGATAGAAATATCTGTTGGCTATAGGTATGTTCTTAAACCACAAGGTTTTTTGCCTATTAGTGAATTAATAAATAAAACAAAAAACCAAGGTTCCAATGAACACATCCCCACCCCAACCTATTTTTTGCCTTGGAAGAGAAGCTTTCGTGAACAGCATGTTAAAGTATTATAAGACCTCCACATGGACCTAATCCTGATCAGAGGTATATGCTGCTGTTTAAATTCTTAATAATTGATATTTTCCATATTTCATAAGAACATAAGAAGAGCCTGCTGGATCAGGCCAGTGGCCCATCTACTCCAGCATCCTGTTCTCACAGTGGCCAACCAGGTGCCTGGGGGAAGCCCGCAAGCAGGACCCGAGTGCAAGAACACTCTCCCCTCCTGAGGCTTCCGGCAACTGGTTTTCAGAAGCATGTTGCCTCTGACTAGGGTGGCACAGAACAGCCATCCTGGCTAGTAGCCATTGATAGCCCTGTCCTCCATGAATTTGTCTAATCTTCTTTTAAAGCCATCCAAGCTGGTGGCCATTACTGCGTCTTGTGGGAGCAAATTCCATAGTTTAACTATGCGCTGAGTAAAGAAGTACTTCCTTTTGTCTGTCCTGAATCTTCCAACATTCAGCTTCTTTGAATGTCCATGAGTTCTAGTATTATGAGAGAGGGAGAAGAACTTTTCTCTATCCACTTTCTCAATGCCATGCATAATTTTATACACTTCTATCATGTGTCCTCTGACCCGCCTTTTCTCTAAACTAAAAAGCCCCAAATGCTGCAACCTTCCCTCGTAAGGGAGTCGCTCCATCCCCTTGATCATTCTGGTTGCCCTCTTCTGAACCTTTTCCAACTCTATAATATCCTTTTTGAGATGAGGCGACCAGAACTGTACACAGTATTCCAAATGCGGCCGCACCATAGATTTATACAACGGCATTATGATATCGGCTGTTTTATTTTCAATACCTTTCCTAATTATCCCTAGCATGGAATTTGCCTTTTTCACAGCTGCTGCACACTAGGTCGTCATTTTCATCGTGCTGTCCACTACGATACTGACATTACATTTGCCACTTTCCAGTCCTCAGGCACGGAGGAGGACCCGAGGGACAAGTTACATATTTTAGTTAGCAGATCAGCAATTTCACATTTGAGTTCTTTGAGAACTCTCGGGTGGATGCCATCCAGGCCTGGTGATTTGTCAGTTTTTATATTGTCCATTAAGCCTAGAACTTCCTCTCTCGTTACCACTATTTGTCTCAGTTCCTCAGAATCCCCTCCTGCAAATGTTAGTTCAGGTTCAGGGATCTGCCCTATATCTTCCACTCTGAAGACAGATGCAAAGAATTCATTTAGCTTCTCTGCAATCTCCTTATCGTTCTTTAGTACACCTTTGACTCCTTTATCATCCAAGGGTCCAATCGCCTCCCTAGATGGTCTCCTGCTTTGAATGTATTTATAGAATTTTTTGTTGGTGGTTTTTATGTTCTTAGCAATGTGCTCCTCAAATTCTTTTTTAGCATCCCTTATTGTCTTCTTGCATTTCTTTTCCCAGAGTTTGTGTTCTTTTTTATTTTCTTCCTTCGGACAAGACTTCCATTTTCTGAAGGAAGACTTATTGCCTCTAAGAGCTTCGTTGACTTGACTTTCATATCATCTAGTTTGTTCCTGAGGGACTTGTTGAATGTAGAGCACCGATGAATATAACCATCACTTAGTGCAAAGTCTCTACATTGTTGGAGATAGCTCTGAAAAAGAGAGGGAGCGGGGGGAACAGCTGGCTCTTTTAAAAAAAAAAACAATTTTGCATACAAAGGCAGTGGAATGCAAGCAAATGCACTACACTTTGTGATTAGAGTTCATTGTTATTCAAGCTTGAGAGGTCAGTTGAACTTAGAGTACTTGTCCTATATCCACATTTGTCAAAGGGCACAGAGAACATCCATGTTCTAATTTTGGTGTTAATGCTCCTTCAGAAGGCAAACTAAAGAATGCTTTAACTTCAGAAATAGAACACAACCTATTTCTCTGTATTTACTACCAAATCAGTAGAAGGAGCCTGTGTAGGTTTTTCCCCAGTAGGATGGGCCTCAATTAAAATTGAGTATTTTTGGAAGGCCATTTCAGGGGCCAAATTATTTTTTAACAAGATGTGTTTGTTTGGAGTGACTGAGCTAAGTTTAAAAGCAGTTTAAAAGTTTATTAAAAATATTTATATACCACCATTCATAAAAAACAAAGCTATTTACAACATATATAAATACATGATAAAAATATGTAAGAATTGAAAATCAGAAATTGTTAACTAACTATTGCAGAAACATATCTTCTCAGTTGCCTGAATAAGCATAGTGACATGCTGGGAACTGTAGTTTGTTGAGAGTGCAGAGGAGATCCCTATTCCCCTCACAGAGCTATAGTCCCCGAGTAGTTTAACAATCAATTCCTCTTTAACTCTGGGAATTGTAGCTGAGGGGAATAAGGATCTTCTAACAGCTCTCACCACCTTTAAACAATTACAGTTACATCATAATGCTTTAAATGTATGGTGCAGATGTGGCCTCAGTCTTTACACATTTTTCCACATTAGAAGTCACTGTATTGTCTGCATTTTATTTTGGAAAAACATTATCAATTAATACAAGTATTTTAAAATTTAAAATTTCTTGTTTGAAATGCTTTTCAATTAAAATATTTTTCTTTCGTATTTGAAATATACTGCTTACATATTTCATATTTTTACTGAAATTTCTCAAAAATGTATTCCATTCAGATCTGCTGATCAATAGGGGCACTTAGAAAATAACAGTACTATGCAAACAAAAAGGTAACAGAAATTAGCCAACAGTAAGTTGTATAAATAATCTGAGCTGTTTTGATTTCTTCAAATGCTCTGGAAATATTAGCCCATAAGCTTGGTTCAGTAAAGAGCAACGGGCTCAAATGGGCACCACTTCGGGGTTGCAGAGACCAAATGGGACACCAAGTGAGTAAATGTAGACAACTGAGGGAGCAGGACATCAACTGCTGGGCAAGTGGGAATGGTTTGGGGAAAATGGCTTCACAGGCCAAAATGGGCCCCTTGGGGGCCAAGGCTGACCTAGAGGCCAGAGGTTCCCCATTCCTACCCTGAATTTATTTATTTATTTATTTTATTATACTTGCATACCGCCCCATAGCCGAAGCTCTCTGGGCGGTTTGCAGTAACTAAAAACATTAAAACAAATACAATTTAAAACAGATCTTATAAAAACAATTTAAAACACAATTAAAAAATTTAAACAGTATAAAACACATGCTAAAATGCCTGGGAGAAGAGGGAAGTCTTGACCATTCATCCATTTATAACATAATGTGGTTGTTGGACTTTATATAAAGCCACCATCAGTATACAAAACATAGCAAAACCAAGCCTCATAAGGTTTCAAAAAGATTATGGTATGGTACGCCTTGCCAAATTCCTTTTTTAAATTAAAAGTTAATCCTCAATTTTGTTCATTAATCTCATTTACAGTCCAACTATTTGTCATTCTACCTTCATAAACAAGACTGGCCAACATATACAGTGTTAACTAAAATAATTATTTTCAATTCTGCAACATACATTGAAATTTAATAAGCCAAATTTAGTAACAAAATAAGTTGATATGCAATAGCCAGCTATTTACTACTTCCATGAATCAATATGATTTGCTTCATTCAATGGTAGCCAGCACAAATGTACTGCTCCAGATTCAGTAAGGTATCGGTCCACAGGATTGTGTGGCCCCTCTGTCAAACCTCTCTCTTGTTCATGAGAGTTCACTACTGCCCCAGCTGACCAGCCTTAACTGTGGTTGAATGTAACATACTAACCATGATTAAGACTGACCAGGATTTTCTCAATCAGAATTTTTAAACTGGGTGGCATATACGCTGGTTAAGAGCAAACAGCAGATAGCATTACCCTCACTAACATTTGTGCTGATGTCATGCAGCTATGGCTAAAACTGAAGAAATTACAAGAGGGAGGGTTGAGAGGAAGCACTGAAAGTGTTGCATGTGTACTAATGTTGAGAGTATGCTCCCCTCAGTTTTAAGAATACCCTTGATGTACATTCTGAAAAATAGGATTCAGAATTCAATTCATTGTCTTAGCATTTTAATTTAATTTTAATTACGGTGATCTTAGTAATACAGAAAACCAAAGAGATAAGATGTCAACTGCTGTTCTGAAAACTAACAAAGAGTGTGAACAAACTATCTATGACCTGGTAGCCCTTAAAAGAAAAATTATGCAATCAATGAGTAACATCAAATATTAGCCATATGCAGAGCCACTGAAGCCAATGGATTTAATTTAAATTTACTTATGAGTATGATTTTGCTGGATTATCATTGTGTTTTATGCCTTCAAATGATAATACCTATGTTACAGACAAATATCTTTTTTCTAAACAGTGGCACAATATTATAAATACATTTTTTTTCAGATACAAATCAAGTTCTTTGAAGTGAAATCCATTTTTAAAGCAGACACTAGACAAGCAAAAGTTCCATACAGGAAGCTGTGTCATAGTAACACAACAAAAACCTATCGCACCTTAAGAAAATAGAAATGGACTGCCTTCAAGTCGATCCCGACTTACAGAGACCCTATGAATAGGGTTTTCATGGTAAACGGTATTCAGAAGGGGTTTACCATTGCCTCCCTCTGAGGGTGAGAGGCACTGACTGGCCCAAGGTCACCCAGTGTGCTTCATGGCTGTGTGGGGATTCGAACCCTGGTCTCCCAGGTCGTAGTCCAGCACCTTAACCACTACTAACCGAATTATTGTCGCAGAAGCTTTCATGAACTATACAAAAATTAAAAACTTTGGGGAAAACTGATTTAAAATAGAATTGATAAGCCTAAGTTCGCTATATTCTCATTTTTAATTTTTTACTGACAAAGCAAGGCTAAACACTTGCTACCTAAACTAGAGACATTGTTTGGCTTTTGGCAGCCCGAGCAGAACCACATCCAACTGTTCTGAAAGCAGGAGCTTAACAGCCCCCTTCTGAGACCTAGCAGAATGCTGGCAAAATACTATTATTTTAATTAATAAGGTTAATGTTCTTCTTGAAAGGTCTGTAGATCCAAACTGTAGTTTAATCTATGAATTCTTGAATATGCCTCTTTTATCTTGAGAAAGTCTTTATTTCATTCTACCTGGTAGCTTACCCACCACAAATTCTGGAAATGCTGCTTAGGTATTTGCTGCAGTCTCTTCCCAAACATAATTAATTATTCGTTCTGCAATAGGTATGAAGCTAACTGCACTCTACATTTTAGGCAGATTTGTTAACTCTTCACTATATAGGACAGAAACATTCTGAAATGTACATTCTTAGGATACAGGCATATGCTCCTGACTAATGCACTCCTCTTAGAAAGTTAAACAGGTTAAGTTAAAGTATTACTATTATTTATTAATTTATAAGTACAGATTTGATACTTCTACTCTAACTAGAAATAAACAAAATTAATTAAGATCAAATGATAAACCACCATTTATACCACTATGGATATTTGCAGCATCCTTACCAGAGTCTTGTGAATTTAATACTTCTAAGGCATGCATCATGGCACTTGCGAAGACATTGGCATCTTCCTTGCTGCCAAAGTTGAGACCATACACTTGTCTAGCATCTCGCCACTGATGAAAAGTCTGTGTTGCTTGATTGTACTTCAATCCTTTTGGAATGGCACAATTTATTACCACCTAAACATATAATACAGAATAATTATGGCTTAAATGTTCTTTATAAGGTTTTCACCTATAGAGGTATACTCCTTTTTTCTTGTCCCAAAAGAATTCAACAGATTTGCTTGTGGTCTTGCTTAAAGGGCCCACCCAATACTTTGGAATGCAGTTCCTGTTGCCTGCAAAGAAACCCTTCCCTACTGACTTTTCTCAATTATATTATTTTAATAATTAGCCATCAAAAAATCTGCAGAGCTAGCTAGGTTAATCCAGATTTTTTTGGGGGATGGAGGGAGCATAACTACAGTATATGAACAGATTGAAGGGAATGCTAAGCATGAATCTTCTTGTGGCTCATTCATGCAGACACACACTTCCTATGGAATGATGGTTCTACGTCACTCACATTTTTTTCTTTAAGACAGAGGCAGTGAACCACTGGCCCATGGGCCCAAGTCCAGCCCCCTAGCCTTTTCTGGGCCCCTAAAGATCAACTATCAAATTTGCCTGTGGCATAGAAGTGCAAAATAAATAAATAAATAAATAAAATCAGTGCTGCACATACACCCCAATAGCAGGAAAATAACTCTAGGGCTAGAACAGAGACGGTAGGAGACACACAGTGTCTTTTGTCTTCTCCCTTCTGTCCCAATGACTGCTTGCATCAGCAGTTCCAGGTGAAATTTTGCTTTGGAAAAGGGTGCTAGGCTAGTTAGAGCAAAGAGAAATATAGCGCTCCCAGATGAGATCTGAGTCTGCTTCACTTGATTTGGCTCTGGCCCTATTTGAGAGACTTTGGGATGGGTTGCAAAGACTATTCTATTTCTGCAACTAAACGTTTAGTTGCAGTGGATGACGGTTGCGATCCAAAATGATTTGCTATGCATCTAAATAGTATTACTGGTACTCTTTTCCACTTATGCTCATTACTGATATTTGGCTGAGAGTTGTAAATTGAGGGGAGAAATGTAAAAAAAAAAAAGGTAAATGGGGTTACTTTTGATTGGGAGGTTGATATGCATGTGTGTACATTGATGTGTGTATGTGTACATATGTATGTATGTGTGCCTGAAACTACCACATTCTTTTTTGAACACACCCATCAATTCTATTGATGTAATTTGTTTTATCCTGTGCTTTTAGTTTGATGTTTATGTATTTTACAGTATTTATTTATTTATTTATTTATTTAATCATATATTCCGCCCGACTAGCAACAGCTCTCTGGGCGGTGAACATTAAAAATACAATGAAAATAACACAATACAGTATATCACAATACAAAACTGTACAAAAAACTGTACAGTCTAAAATCAAATTATAATAATTTAAAATTAACAGGAATTAAAATGCCTCAGAGAAGAGAAAGGTCTTAACCTGGCGCCGAAAAGATGATAGTGTCAGTGCCAGGCGCACCTCCTCGGGGAGACCATTCCATAGTTCGGGGGCCACCACTGAGAAGGCCCTAGATCTTGTCACCACTCTCCGGGCTTCCCTATGAGTCGGGAGTCGGAACCCGGAGGAGGGCCTTCGTAGTAGACCGTAGTGTACGGGACGGTTCATATCGGGAGAGGCGTTCCGACAGATATCGTGGTCCCGCGCCGTATAAGGCTTTATAGGTAAGTACCAACACTTTGAATCTGGCCCGGAAGCATATTGGAAGCCAGTGCAAACGGGCTAGCACAGGTGTTATATGCTCAGACCGCTTAGTTCTTGTTAGCAGTCTGGCCGCCGCATTTTGCACTAGCTGTAGCTTCCGAATCGTCTTCAAAGGTAGCCCTACGTAAAGCGCATTGCAGTAGTCCAGACGCGAGGTTACCATAGCATGTACCACTGATGTGAGGTCCTCCTTACTCAGATAGGGACGTAGCTGGGCTACCAACCGAAGTTGGTAGAACGCATTCCGGGCCACCGAGGCTACATGAGCCTCAAGTGTGAGGGAAGAGTCTAAGATGACTCCCAGACTACGCACCTGTTCCTTTAGGGGGAGTGTAACCCCATCCAGGACAGGGTATATATCTACCATCCGATCAGAGAAACCATCCACCAACAGCATCTCAGTCTTGTCAGGATTGAGTCTCAGTTTGTTAGTTCTCATCCAGTCCATTGTCGCGGCCAGGCAACGGTTCAGCATGTCGACTGCCTCACCTGAAGAAGATGTAAAGGAGAAGTAGAGCTGCGTGTCATCAGCATACTGATGACAACACACTCCAAAACTCCTGATGACCGCACCCAGCGGCTTCATATGGCTCTCCCTCAAATACCTATGGAATTCCGAGGGATTCCTGAATGTTCTGAGGGCTTTTCTAGATGATATGGCTGGTGCTTTGGTCAAAGCCCAGGTCTGGTTGTGGAATGGCAAGATGGTCAGGGTCATCAACCTGATCATTCATGTGCCATGAGGAGACCAGAAGGCACCTTTGTTCTCTGCAGAATTCTGGGTGATGAAGAGAGTTAGTAGATGGTTAGAGAGCAGACAATGCAAGTCTCATGGAGAATATGGTCAAATGCAGGTTATAGCAGATTATATGTTCCTACCAGCTGCCCAGAGCCCAACACAGGAAATGGGAGGTGAGACTGGAAATAATTCTTGCTTTATTAGAGTCACTGTCAAAAGCAGTGCGCTTCATAGACCTATCTAGGCTGACTCACTACTGATGCTAACTATGCTAACTAAGCATTCTCTGCAGCGTGTGGAGTAAGTTGACTCAGCACCTCAATCAGGGAAGGTCTTTGCCCGTAATCTCAGACTCCTGCGTGGTTCCACCCTCTGACTGTCCCACTTCTCATGTCATCTCACGCAGGGCAAGCCTCCGACTGCTCATCGGACAGTAAAGGCTTGCTAGGTGCCGCCTCGACTTCAGGAGGCGGGGAAATGTTTGAAGGTCCAGGTGGGGAGTCCTGGGGGGGTGAAGTTGGTGCACGCACAAGATCGCTCCCCAACGGCTCTGGCAGAGCACTTGCAGGTGGCAAGGCACCTTCAGGTGGAGCGGGGTCTAAGTCACCTGGGGGATTGTCCAGAGAAACTGGAGGGCTGCTACCGCTCCTCCCTCCCTCAAGGCTCTCAAAAGTCTCATCCTCCTCTGCCTACTCTCCCTGATGCGCTGGGGATAGCTGGGGCTCAACACCAGTTGGTGGTGGCAGGAAAGAAAGTTTACTTCACCACCACCATTGCATCCTCAGCAAACCACCAAGCCGAGCTTTCTTGAGTAGTGAAATGGCTGGTTAAGTCCAGTGTGGGTTCAGAAATAATTGACCACTCAGACTGCTGTAATAAAACTGCAAAGCAATATAAGGACAGAATTTATAGAATCCGTTTCAGTTATTACCACCTAAGAATGTAGACAAAATGCTCACAGGAGTTTGGCCAACCAGATACCCTCTCAACCCTTGCCCATTACGGCTAGTAAAATCTACCAAGGAAGGGTTGACTGGGTGGGTCCAGGGAGTGGTTTATGGCTCGAAGCAGTAGTGATGTCCATCACTTTCAAACAAGTGATGATGCGGTCCCTCCTTTGACGCTAAGATATTAGACAACAATCAGTCATGAATGTTCCCTTTCTGGGCAAGGTGACTGAGAGTGGTGGCCTGCCAGCTGCAAGTGTGCCTGAATGAAGCAGATTATTTGGACTCATTCCAGTCTGGCTTCAGATGAAACAGTCTTGGCTGTCTTGATTTTAATGACCTTTCTAAGGAGAGGGATAAGAGGGGTGATGGCTCGTATTTTCAACGCCACTGAGTGTGTCCTCATAAAGCACCTTTGAGAGATTGAAGCGCCATGTTACAGTGGTCCCACTCCTACTTGCAAAATCACTAACAGAATAGCATTGGGGAATCGCTGCTTGACTCTATGACACTTATGCTGTAGGGTCCCATAGGGATCTATTCTACTACTCCCCCCCCCATGCTATTTATGTCTGTATGTAGTTGTCATCTGGGGATTTGGAGCACAATGTCATCAATATGCTGATGACACTTCACTGTCTCTGTCTACATTTCATCTGAATCAGGCAAGGCTCTGCAGGTACTAGAGCAGGGTTTGGAGGCAGTGATAGATGAGGACCAATAAACTGAGACTGAGGTGCTGTGGGCTGGTGGCTGTTGTGTCCAGGAAGTAGGAAGATGGCCTGTTCTGGATGGAGTTGCAGGAACATTTTAATAAGTAAAAATTTAAAAGCACCATTCCTATGAAACAGACCAATGTAATTTTAGTAAGATTCTTATCAAGGATATTGCACATGTAGATTATTAATTTATATGTGAGAAAGTGCATTCTGACACTGAGCTGTAGAATATAATTAAGTGGCACCACACAACATGAAGGGGCATGGAACTAATGGTAACAATTAGCACCGTATATATGGAAGGGGCCAGTTCACACCACCCCCAGTTTAGCAATACCAAACTTGCTGTAGGGCACATATGTGGTAAGCAAATACATTTACATTCGTGTACTCCTGGGTCCTATGAACAATTCACCATTTGTGGATGAAAGGATTTTCAGAACTGGATGTGTATACATACTACCTGATTCATACATGGCACCACAGGTACGTTGGCGAGATAAGCCTACAAACACTACAAAGACAATTCTCAGGATACTTCAGGTCTATACATTCACCAGACAATTTTATGCACCATTATTTCCTGACATTTCAATGCTTACATAAGAACATACGAGCAGCCCTGCAGGATCACACCAAAAGTTCATCTAGTCTAGAAGCCTGTCTTCACAGTGGCCAACCAGATGCCTACAGGAAACTTGCAAGCAGGAAGTGAGCACAACATTCTCCCCACTTGTGATTCTCAGCAACTGGTATTCAGAAGCATGCCACTTCCGGTACTGGAGGTAGTGCGCAGCCATTATGGCTAATAGCCATTGACAGCCTTATACTGCATGAATTAGTCTAAACCTATCCGTGTTGATGGCCATGACTACATCCTGTGATAGCAAATTCCATAGTTAAACTGTGTGCTATGTGTGCTGTATGAAGTAGTACTTTCTTCTGTCCGTCCTGAATTTTCCAACATTCAGTTTCATTGGAGGAACCCAGGTTCTGGTATTAGAGAGGGAGAAAAACTTTTCTCCATCCATTTTCTTCATGTCGTACATAATTTTATACTCTTCTATCATGTCCCTCCTTACTCTTTCTCTATGAACTAAAAAGCTCCATATGTTGTAACCTTTCCTCTTGGGGAGTTGTTTGAGCCCCTTGATCATTTCGGTTGCCCTTTGCTGAACCTTTTCCAGCTCTACAATATCCTTTTTGGAGGTGAGGCAACTAGAACTGTACACAGTATTCTGAATGCAGTTGCATCACAGATTTGTTTAATGATGTACATATTATCTTTATTACATTATCAATTAAATACCTTTGAATCATCAAGACAAAGTTGAGCTTTCTGCTATAACTAAGGAATTGTCAACAAAGTGCATTTTAAGATGTATATAAATGACCTTTGAAGAGCATTCTTAAACATTTCAAGTGTCGAGTGCAACGCACAAGAGTTACACAATACACTCATCAGAGAGTCATATTTAGCTAAGGGTACAAACTCGATGGCAAACCTGTGTGTACCTCTATGTACGAGTAAGATGATCCTCAATCATGAATCTGTGATAATAAATGTAATTATCTTTGTTTTCTGGGTCCCACATATCCTGATCCTCCAAGAGATAAATAATGCACACTAGTTCAAAAAAATTCAGAATGTTGCAACCACAACTGCAATCCCTTCTGCAGACAGGGACACTTGTAGAAAGCCATAAAGAAATTACCATATTGTGAGTGAGAGTAAGATGAGGTACTCCAGCTATTTTATAAGTGGCAGGATATAAAAATATTTCAAAGAGAATTATCCTTTTTCTTCTACAGCTGAAATTATGACTAGGAACTGGCTAGCTCATTCGAATCAATATATGAAACTCAGATCTCATCTACACCCGCCCCTTAGACCCTATAGTCCAAAACCCCAGACCTTGACCCCAACGTCTCACTCATTACCTGGGTTTTTTTAACAAAGGAAACAGAAACAACAAATCTGATAGATTTGTGGTGAAAGTGTTTAGAAAGCCCCTAACAAGTGTGACTGCCACATTAGGATCATAGAATAGTAGAGTTGAAAGGGGCCTATAAGGCCATCAAGTCCAACCCCCTGATCAATGCAGGAATCCGAAACAAAGCATTCCTGACAGATGGCTGTCCAGCTGCCTCTTGAATGCCTCCAGTGTCAGAGAGCCCGCTACCTCTCTAGGTAATTGGTTCCATTGTTGTATGGCTCTTAACAGTTAGGAAGTTTTTCCTGATGTCCAGTCAAAATCTGGCTTCCTGCAACTTGAACCCATTATTCTGTGTCCTGCACTCTGGGATGATTGAGAAGAGATCCCGGCCCTCCTCTATGTGACAACCTTTCATGTACTTGAAGAGTGCTATCATATCTCCCCTCAGTTTTCTCTTCTCCAGGCTAAACATGCCCAGTTCTTTTAGTCTCTGCCCAGTCTCGCCCAGTTCTTTCAGTCTCTATTAAAAATAAAAAGCACTGGGTTGGATCCAAAAGATCCCTCCTGCCATCAGTGGAAGAGAACCTTTGCATCTAACCAATGAAAAAAAGGCGGTGTTAATCACTTTGGCTTAATCACTTACCTGATGATCCTGAATCTTCCTGCCAACTACTCTAAATGTATTGTTCCCTGTGTGATGATATATATGAACTCTGCTAAATCCAGTAGATCCACCAGCGGGTACCCACTTCTTATTGGCATCATCATAGACCATTACAGCAGCTCGTGCTTGGCAGATGCTCTGCTCACTGTTAAAACAAGGAAAAACAAGTTGTTAGAAGGAAAAAACAACTGTTTTCCGTGTGAAAATAAAAAAACACAATTTTAAAACAAAGACAACATTCTAGCACTCATTTCCCATCCCGCAAGTTCACACACACAACTTTCAGACAATGTTCTCAAAAGGTTCATCATCACCTAATTAATCTGAACAGAGAAAGAAGAGGTCTGACCAGGGTGAACCGATTTATGTCATCATTTAAATAGTTTTCCATCTTGTGATTCACATATTTATCTAGGTACTTATAGCCCACTTTTCAACTGATTTTGAGTTTCAGTGCTTCAAAATAAAATATCATACAGAACGAAATTACAATGTGCCATTTGCACTTCAGTAATATGAGAGCATTGGTCAGGGGTCTGACTACTTTTGCAAGGCACTGTATCAAACATGTTTTAAATTGTATATTCGTTTTAATGTTTTTGATTGCTGTAAACCGCCCAGAGAGCTTCGGCTATGGGGCGGTATACAAGTGCAATAAATAAATAAATAAATACTGAAATAAAAAAAGAGGAACTTCAGACCACATACCAGAGAACAGACTCTTGTTCCATTTATAACTGCCTACCTCTTCCGTGATCCCTACCAATCTGGGAAATCTAGCCTAGATCCAAGGGGCATAAAGCAGAGTAGGGCTCAACAGGATTTCCAAGGAGAAAGGTAATATTGAAGAATCTGCTAACATAACCTACTGGGCTCAGCACGGTGCTGCTAGGTTCATCCTAGGTATAATCCAACCAGCACAGATTACTTTAATAGCCAAATACACTGCCACACAACTCAAAGAAGAAAGTTCCTTAGGTTAGGGAAGCAATATTCCTCCTTATTTTCAGAAGTTCATTTGCTTATGTGGAGAAGCAACAGCACCAATTCCTCTACATTTCATTGCCATCAACTGTAGTATTTTTTTATAGTCAAGAGGATTTGTGTGGCTGACTGCAAGTGGGTGAGACACACAGTGCTGGTCAATACATTCACATGCATGCCTTGGCTTTTGTGCTGCACTTTGCAAGTTATATTGGAGATATTACAATGATGCACAGCATTCAGCACCTGGGAACTAAGAAACCTGGTATTTCTGGGGAGCGGTCACAGGACGAGGTTCCTATGAAGCTCTAGGGTTGATCTGTCTTGGCCGCTATTTGGTGCGCTTATGAACAACCAATTACAGGCTTCACAGGAACCCCACCCCCTATCAGAACATTTACAAATGTGTTATTTCATAAATTAATAATGTAACTAATATACATAGTTTATTATATTAAATTTGTATCCCACATTTCCACCAAACAGTGAAAACGACACTAACAGTAAAACAAAATAATTAAAGCAAACTCAAATAGATAAAATAAATAAAAACAGCACAAAAACTATAACATACTATGGTCATAACAGTCAGTTTATGAAGCTAGAAGGCCCCCTTAATAAAAACAACCTTCTGCTAGCAGGCAAAGATTGCAAAAAAAGAGCAAGAAATGCTTCCCTTTGTAAGGAGTTCTAGAGCTTGGGATCAAACATCAAAAACACAGTATCTTCAGTTCCTGCAAAACACTCTTCAGATATTGGAGGACAGAAAGTGCCTATCCTGAAGATCTTAAAATCTAGGCAGGCTGATAGGCAGAACATAGCCTTTCAGGTAACCCAGTCCCAAGTCATATACAGCTCTATGGGTCATAACCAACCCTTTGAATAGTGCCCAGAAATAGGAACCTGTTGTACCATGGGAGTCACATTTTCCATATAACCAGCCCTAGTCAACAGTTTGGCTGCAATATTTTGAACCAGCTGAAGTTTTCCAAACATTCTGCAAAGGCAGATCCACACAGAGTATGCCACAGTAGAGCAAACAAGATGAAACTAAGGCATATCTCTGCAGCCAGGCCTGACATCTCAAGAAATGGGCATGATTAGCACACTAGCCTTAGATGTGCAAAAGCAGGAATGTAACTAAGACAGACTGAACTCCTATTCCATGGTTGTTCCATAGTCTGTCAAGATAAAGTTTCAATTTGTTCATCTTCATCCAGTCCATTTTAGACGTCAGACACTGATTCAGAACTTCAATTTTTTTTTTGTTTTTAATTGGAAAGGACAGAGTTGAGTCACTAGAGCATACTGGTGATGCCAAATCCCAAATGATCTCCATGACAGATGTTAAACAGCATCTGTAAACAAGATGGAACCCTGAGGTATCCTGCACCCTTCCAAGATGCTGTGGACTCCCAACTTCCACCAGCTCCAGGCAGCACAGCAAGGTATGACGGGCATTTGTAGTCCAAAGCATTTGAAGGGTACAAGGTTGGGGAAGCTTGCCATAAGCCAATTGCCAAGATATCAAACAGGAGTCCCACAACACTACCTTCTGGAACTGCCCTTCTAATAATGACTAGAACCACTGTAAAATGGTGCTTCCAACCCCCATCCCAGCCAGGCAGTTTAGATGGAAACCGTGATTAAACGTTGCAGAGAGGTCCAGCAGAACCAATGGGGATGCAATCCCCTTACCCAGTTCCTAACATAGACCTATCATAGAAAACAAAGCTATCTCAGTCTCATAACTAGGCCTAAAGCCAGACTGAAATAGATCTAGATAGTCCACCTTATCTAGGAACACCTGGGGTTGAGATGCCACCACACACTCGCACACCGTGCCCAAGAATACAATATTGGAGACTGAGTGGAAATTATCCAGTATGGTAGGATTCAAGTTAAATTGGAAGGTATATGTTACCAGTCAAACCTAAGATCAAACGCTGCATTCACCTTTTTCAGATGACCATCTCTGAGTATTACATATTTATGTAAACAGTGCTTTAGAAAGTTTTCAGCGTATCAATTTTTTTCTTAAAATTGAAATAGTAGCGTACACTTCCCATACATTGAGTGTCAGGTCTTAAAATACTTACATGTTGTTGGACTATAACATGTAAAATATACTAAATGCGCCTTGCTTTTCTCTAATTAAATAATTCAGTTCAAATATTCTTGGATATTGGGGAAAAAATCAAATATTTACGGAGCATGTAAAATTGACATGCTATTTTAGATTTGTTTACTAAATATAAAAAAACCTTCAAAAAACCACCATATCAATGATTCTATGGAAATCAGTAAAAATGTGTAATAGTCAGCTACTATATTTTTGAAATATAAATATAATTCAAGTTCTAGCCTTCTCCCACTAGAAAACATCCACTACAACTTGAGAAAAACAGGACTAAACACAGTAAGATATTAAGCATGACAGAAACAATGTTTACATAATTGAGCCTCAAAGAAACTGCAAGGACATCTGTCATGAGTCAGACAAACTGGCTTGTGGTGTTTGACACATAGCTTCCCAGCTGTTATTTGGTTAGCTCTTTTTTTAGATACAACAATCCTACTTCTAGATCAACAGAAACACCCAGTGTACAATACCCTTTCTTAAAACACTTGGGAAGAGTTAAGTCATGCCATCCTCAAAGCACACTGAAACCAGGCCATTTGTACATGCCAGATTTAGCCACAGCCGGCTCTCCAGCCCTAAACCATTTTCTCAGGATCATGGCTGTTGAATAAAATTTTGCAGACGATCTACTAGTTCAGAGTTAAAACAAGAACTATAGCTAGCTGTCTAATTCAAAATGTGTATGCACAATGACTTTTCGCACATCCTCTCTGTATCAAAATGAACTACTGAAGAAAATGTAGTATTTTACCAGAATGTTCTTGTTTGTATGGGTTTTTTCCTGAATGTCTGCTCTGAATCCTTTTTTTATACAAATATATATACACACACACACCACATTTAGTCTTTATTGCCACAGATAGGAGGGAACGCTGGATCGCACTTCTTGATCCTGCCCCCAATTTTGTCATGTCCAGCCCCCACCTGCCTGTTCCCTCTGTGAGTTCTGTGCATTCAGAAAAATAGTAATAATAATAATAATTTTATTTGTTAGACGCCTATCTGTCTGACTATACAGACACTCTAGGTGACTTACAACACAATTAAAATACTACAAACAATATACAATATATAACATCTCTGATAACACCACATCTCATATATACAACTGAAAGCTAATCTACCCCAAGATTATAGGCCTGCCCGAAGAGCCAGGTCTTTAAAGCTCTCCAGAAACCTGTCAGAGAGGAAGCATGTCGGAGATCATACGGGAGAGAATTCCAGAGGGTGGGGGCCACCACCGAGAACGCCCTCTCCCTGGTCCGCACCAGCCTAGCTGTTTTGGCTGGAGGGACCGAGAGAAGGTCCTGTGAGGCTGATCTTGTGAGGCGGCCTGATTGATGATACTGGAGGCGGTCCTTCAGATAAACTGGGCCGAAACCGTTTAGGGTTTTAAAGGTCAACACCAACACCTTGAATTGAGCCCGGTAAAACACTGGTAACCAGTGTAGGTCTACTAACACTGGGGTGATATGATCCCGGCGACGGGTATGCTTAATTAAGCGTGCCGCCGCGTTTTGTACCAGCTGCAGTTTCCTGACTGTTTTCAAGGGTAACCCCATGTAGAGAGCATTACAGTAATCCAAGCGAGAGGAGACCAGAGCATGTACCACCTGTGGGAGTAGATGTACAGGAAGGTAGGGTCGTAGCCTCTGTATCAGATGTAATTGATACCAAGCTGCCCGGCTCACTGCTGAAATCTGCGCCTCCATGGACAGCTGGGAGTCAAGAATGACTCCTAGGCTACGGACCTGGTCCTTCATAAGAACATAAGAACATAAGAAGAGCCTGCTGGATCAGGCCAGTGGCCCATCTAGTCCAGCATCCTGTTCTCACAGTGGCCAACCAGGTGCCTGGGGGAAGCCCGCAAGCAGGACCCGAGTGCAAGAACACTCTCCCCTCCTGAGGCTTCCGGCAACTGGTTTTCAGAAGCATGCTGCCTCTGACTAGGGTGGCAGAGCACAGCCATCATGGCTAGTAGCCATTGATAGCCCTGTCCTCCATGAATTTGTCTAATCTTCTTTTAAAGCCGTCCAAGCTGGTGGCCATTACTGCATCTTGTGGGAGCAAATTCCATAGTTTAACTATGCGCTGAGTAAAGAAGTACTTCCTTTTGTCTGTCCTGAATCTTCCAACATTCAGCTTCTTTGAATGTCCACGAGTTCTAGCATTATGAGAGAGGGAGAAGAACTTTTCTCTATCCACCTTCTCAATGCCATGCATAATTTTATACACTTCTATCATGTGTCCTCTGACCCGCCTTTTCTCTAAACTAAAAAGCCCCAAATGCTGCAACCTTTCCTCGTAAGGGAGTCGCTCCATCCCCTTGATCATTCTGGTTGCCCTCTTCTGAACCTTTTCCAACTCTATAATATCCTTTTTGAGATGAGGCGACCAGAACTGTACACAGTATTCCAAATGCGGACGCACCATAGATTTATACAACGGCATTATAATATCGGCTGTTTTATTTTCAATACCTTTCCTAATTATCGCTAGCATGGAATTTGCCTTTTTCACAGCTGCCGCACACTGGGTCGACATTTTCATTGTGCTGTCCACTACAACCCCGAGGTCTCTCTCCTGCTCGGTCACCGCCAGTTCAGACCCCATGAGCGTATATGTGAAATTAAGATTTTTTGCTCCAATATGCATAATTTTACACTTGTTTATATTGAACTGCATTTGCCATTTTTCTGCCCATTCACTCAGTTTGGAGAGATCTTTTTGGAGCTGTTTGCAATCCCTTTTTGTTTTAACAACCCTGAACAATTTAGTGTCATCAGCAAACTTGGCCACTTCACTGCTCACTCCTAATTCTAGGTCATTAACGAACAAGTTGAAAAGTACAGGTCCCAATACCGATCCTTGAGGGACTCCACTTTCTACAGCCCTCCATTGGGAGAACTGTCCGTTTATTCCTACTCTCTGTTTTCTGCTTCTTAACCAATTCCTTATCCACAAGAGGACCTCTCCTCTTATTCCATGACTGCTAAGCTTCCTCAGAAGCCTTTGGTGAGGTACCTTGTCAAACGCTTTTTGAAAGTCTAAGTACACTATGTCCACTGGATCACCTCTATCTATATGCTTGTTGACACTCTCAAAGAATTCTAATAGGTTACTGAGACAGGACCTTCCCTTGCAGAAGCCATGCTGGCTCTGCTTCAGCAAGGCTTGTTCTTCTATGTGCTTAGTTAATCTAGCTTTAATAATACTTTCTACCAGTCCTCAGGCACGGAGGAGGACCTGAGGGACAAGTTACATATTTTAGTTAGCAGATCAGCAATTTCACATTTGAGTTCTTTGAGAACTCTCGGGTGGATGCCATCCGGGCCTGGTGATTTGTCAGTTTTTATATTGTCCATTAAGCTTAGAACTTCCTCTCTCGTTACCACTATTTGTCTCAGTTCCTCAGAATCCCTTCCTGCAAATGTTAGTTCAGGTTCAGGGATCTGCCCTATATCTTCCACTGTGAAGACAGATGCAAAGAATTCATTTAGCTTCTCTGCAATCTCTTTATCGTTCTTTAGTACACCTTTGACTCCCTTATCATCCAAGGATCCAATCGTCTCCCTAGATGGTCCCCTGCTTTGAATGTATTTATAGAATTTTTTGTTGTTGGTTTTTATGTTCTTAGCAATGTGCTCCTCAAATTCTTTTTTAGCATCCCTTATTGTCTTCTTGCATTTCTTTTGCCAGAGTTTGTGTTCTTTTTTATTTTCTTCATTTGGACAAGACTTCCATTTTTTGAAGGAAGACTTTTTGCCTCTAAGAGCTTCCTTGACTTTGCTCGTTAACCATGCTGGCATCTTCTTGGCCCTGGCGGTACCTTTTCTGATCTGCGGTATGCACTCCAGTTGAGCTTCTAATATAGTGTTTTTAAACAACTTCCAAGCATTTTCGAGTGATGTGACCCTCTGGACTTTGTTTTTCAGCTTTCTTTTTACCAATCCCCTCATATTTGTGAAGTTTCCTCTTTTGAAGTCAAATGTGACCGTGTTGGATTTTCTTGGCAATTGGCCAGTTACATGTATGTTTAATTTAATAGCACTGTGGTCACTGCTCCCAATCGGTTCAACAACACTTACATCTTGCACCAGGTCCCGGTCCCCACTGAGGATTAAGTCCAGGGTTGCCATCCCTCTGGTCGGTTCCATGACCAACTGGTCTAGGGAATAGTCATTTAGAATATCGTGAAACGTTGCTTCTTTGTCATGACTGGAACACATATGCAGCCAGTCTATGTCCGGGTAGTTGAAGTCACCCATTACTACCACATTTCCTAGTTTGGATGCTTCCTCAATTTCATATCTCATCTCAAGGTCTCCCTGAGCATTTTGATCAGGGGGACGATAGATCGTTCCCAGTATTAAGTCCCTCCCGGGGCATGGTATCACCACCCACAACGATTCTGTGGAGGAGTCCGCCTCTTTGGGGGTTTCGAGCTTGTTGGATTCAATGCCTTCTTTCACGTATAGAGCGACTCCGCCACCAATACGTCCTTCCCTGTCCTTCCGATATAGTTTATATCCAGGGATAACCGTATCCCACTGGTTTTCTCCATTCCACCAGGTCTCCGTTATGCTCACTATATCAATGCTCTCCTCGAAGACCAAGCACTCCAGTTCTCCCATCTTGGTTCGCAGGCTCCTAGCATTAGCGTACAGGCACTTGTAAGCAGTGTCTCTCTTCAAGTGTCTTTGGCACTTGTGGTTAGGCCTGTGGTAATTTTGCTCTTCTGAATTTATATCCTGTGCCCTTGCTCTCACAATGCCTACTTCTAGGCCTACCCCTTTTAAAATTTCATCATTTCTTTGGTTTTTATCCCAGGGGGGAGGTTTATTCCGAACCGGACCTTTCTCAGCTCCTGTCGGGTTTTCCCCCTCCGTCAGTTTAAAAGCTGCTCTGCCACCTGTTTAATTTTAAGTGCCAGCAGTCTGGTTCCATTCTGGTTCAAGTGGAGCCCGTCCCTTTTGTACAGGCCCGGCTTGTCCCAAAATGTTCCCCAGTGCCTAACAAATCCAAACCCTTCCACCCGACACCATCGTCTCATCCACGCATTGAGACTGCGAAACTGGGCCTGTCTGGCTGGTCCTGCGCGTGGAACCGGTAGCATTTTAGAGAAAGCCACCTTGGAGGTCCTGGCTTTCAGCATCCTACCTAGCAACCTAAATTTTGCTTCCAGGACCTCACGGCTGCATTTCCCCATGTCGTTGGTGCCAACGTGCACCACGACCACTGACTCCTTCCCAGCACTGTCTACCAAACTATCTAAATGACGGGTGACATCCGCAACCTTCACACCAGGCAGACAAATCACCTTGCGGTCTACACGCCCATCACACACCCCACTGTCTATGTTCCTAATGATCGAATCACCCACTACAAGGATCCCTCCACCCCCCAGAGATATATCCTCGGCACGAGAGGATAGCTGCTCATCCCCCAAGGAATGGGTCCCTTCTAAGGGATCGTTTCCCTCTTCCTCAGCTGGATGCTCTCCTTCCCCGAGACCATTGTTCTCCATGATAGCAGGAGAGCTATCATCGTTGGAGTGGGACACAGCTATAACGTCCCTGAAGGCCTCCTCCACACACCTCTCTGCCTCTCTCAGCTTTTCCAGGTCCGCCACCTTGGCCTCAAGGAAATGAAGTCGTTCCCGGAGAGCCAGGAGCTCATTGCACCGAGAGCACACCCACGACTTCTGTCCAACAGGCAGATAGTCGTACATGCTGCAGGCGGTGCAAAACACTGGAAAGCCCCCACACGCCTGCTGGCTTCTTACCTGCATAGTTTTGTTTAAGGTTTATTACGTCAATGGGTTGGAGACTGCGGTTTAGTTGAGGTCAGGGAACAGACGGGCAGAATGGGGGGCCCTGGCCTCCTCGCCCTGCTGCCGAACTCGCTCTGCTGCTTAACTCGCCTTGACGCTTCGTCAGCTGGGGCTCCCTCTAGCTTGTGGAGCAGGCTCAATCTTCAGGGGCAATCTTACCCCATTCAGGACCAAGTCGATATTTCCCAACCTTCTCCTGTCTCCCACAAGTAGCACCTCGTTCTTATTGGGATTCAGCCTCAGCCTGTTCTCGCCCATCCATCCACTTACGGACTCCAGGCACTTGGACATGGTCTCCACAGCCAATTCTGGCGAAGACTTAAAGGAGAGGTAGAGCTGAGTGTCATCGGCATATTGATGACACTGCAGCCCAAAACTCCTGATGATCGCTCCCAGCGGCTTCACATAGATGTTAAATAGCATGGGAGAGAGGATAGAACCCTGTGGCACTCCACAATTAAGAGGCCAAGGGTCTGAAACCTCATCCCCCAATGCCACACGCTGGTGTCTACCTGAGAGATAGGAACGGAACCACTGTAAAACAGTGCCCCCGATTCCCAATCCCTCTAGGCGATTTAACAGGATACCGTGGTCAACGGTATCAAAAGCCGCTGAGAGATCTAGGAGGACGAGGAAGGTATATTCTCCCCTATCCAACGCCCTCCTCATATCATCCACCAGAGCGACCAAGGCTGTTTCAGTACCATGACCAGTCCTGAATATTTATATATTGCCCTCTGGCAAAACTTCAGGGCGGTGTACAGCAACAGAAAACCATTTAAAAGCAATACAAAATATACTCAACTACTGCAAGAACTGTTTGACAAAGTAAGTGATAGCTTATAAAGAAGGGATTAAAATATCTCATTACTTTCTAGCATGAAAAAACAAACCTGAATACTAGAAGTCTAATCAAGTGTGTTTTGCTATCCTATTCAATAAATAAAGTTGTATTGTTTTAGGCAGTTAATTTCTTCAAATTATGCAACTAGTTATTTGAAACCACAAACTGATTGTATTACCATGCTGTGGGTGAAGATCATCATTAAAGGGAAACCAGCAAATGTTCCAGATACTAAAGCTATATTCTCACCCTTGTCAGACAACTGCTGCTACAGATTATCTCTTTGCTTCTAAGGTGCTGCCTTTGAACTGAAGTCTCAATTTCATTTTAGGCATATTCAGATCAAGTTTAGGCCCTGTTTAATTGGATTCTCTCTCCTGCATTATTTTCATGTAACTGCACGTTCTTTGTTCTTGACGTCTCCGCAATAGTTAGGGGACCAGTGGAAGAGTACATAAGCTTGAGCTTTCCTGTATCAGCAGAGGTTTATTTATTTATTTTTATTTGATTTATATCCCGCCCTTCCTCCAAGCAGGAGCCCAGGGTGGCAAACAGAAGCGTTAAAAACATCATAAAAACAGACCTTAAAATACATTAAAACAAAACAGTGTTAAAAACATTTTTTAAAAAAGCTTTAAACACGTCTTTTAAAAAAGGGTTAAAAACATTTAAAAAACATATTAACAAGCAATTCTAACACAGAGACAGACTGGGATAGGTCTCAAATTAAAAGGCTTGTTGAAAGAGGAAAGTCTTCAAAAGGCACCGAAAAGATAGCAGAGATGGCGCCTGCCAAATATTCAAAGGGAGGGAATTCCACAGGGTAGGTGCCGCCACACTAAAGGTCCGTTTCCTAAGTTGTGCAGAACGAACCTCCTGATAAGATGGTATCTGCAGGAGGCCCTCACCTGCAGAGCGCAGTGATCAACTGGGTATATAAGGAGTAAGAAGGTATTTCAGGTATCTTGGTCCTGAGCTGTATAGGGCTTTGTACACCAAAACTAGAACCCTGAACTTGGCCTGGTAGCAAATGGGCAGCCAG
Organism: Rhineura floridana; assembly: GCF_030035675.1. Lineage (NCBI taxonomy): Eukaryota > Metazoa > Chordata > Lepidosauria > Squamata > Rhineuridae > Rhineura > Rhineura floridana. The sequence continues at coordinate 164,570,375 of NC_084483.1, read as the reverse complement.
CGCAATTCTTTCAGCAGCAGGGTGACATGTTGGCGACACCCTTCCCCAGTGAGCAGTCTTGCAGCCACATTTTGCACCAGCTACAGCTTCTGGACCAACCTCAAGGGCAGCCCCACATACAGCACATTACAGTAATCCAGCCTAGAGGTTACCAGTGTGTGGACAACAGTGGTCAGGCTATCCAGGTCCAGAAACGGCCACAGCTGTCTCACCAGCCAAAGCTGGTAAAGCGCACTCCTAGCCACGGAGGTCACCTGAGCCTCTAGAGACAAAGATAGATCCAGGAGCACCCCCAGACTACCGACCTGCTCTTTCAGAGGGAGTACAACCCCATCCAAACCAGGCAACTGACAAATTATCCGAATTCGAGAACCACCAACCCTCAGTTCCTCCGTCTTGCCAGGATTCAGACTCAGTTCATTGGCCCTCATCCAGCCCACCACCATGTCCAGACAGCAGTCCAGGGCTTGCATGGTCTCTCCTGATTCAGATGTTATGGAGAAATAGAGCAGAGCATCATCACCATACTGCTGACACCTCGCCCCAAAGGTCCTGATGACTGCTCCCAAGGACTTCATATAGAGGTTAAACAGCATGCGGGACAAGATGGTACCATGCAGCACCACACTGCACAACTGCCAGGGGGCTGAAAGACAGTCACCCAACGCTATTCTCTGAGAGCGACCCTGGAGATAGGATCGGAACCACTCTAAAACAGTGCCTCCAATACCCATCTCACCAAGTCGGCCCAGAAGGATATCATGGTCATTGGTATCAAAAGCTGCTGAGAGATCAAGTAAGAATGCTCCACGAGCTAGAGGAAGCCTCCAGCTGACGAAGTGTCAAGGCCCCAGCTGACAAAGTGTCAAGGCGAGTTAAGCAGCAGGGCGAGTTCAGCAGCAGGGAGAAGAGGCCAGGGCCCCCCACTCTGCCCGTCTGTTCCCTGACCTCAACTAAACCACAGTTTCCAACCCATAAACTAATAAACCTTAAACAAAACTATGCAGGTAAATAGCCAGCAGGGGTGTTGGGGCTTTCCAGTGTTTTGCACTGCCTGCAGCATGTACGACTATCTGCCTGTTGGACAGAAGTCGTTGTGGGTGTGCTCTCAGTGCAATGAGCTCCTGGCTCTCCGGGAATGACTTCATTTCCTTGAGGCCAAGGTGGCTGACCTGGAAAAGCTGAGAGAGGCAGAGAGGTGTGTGGATGAGGCCTAGGATGATAGCTCTCCTGCTATCATGGAGAACAATGGTCTCGGGGAAGGAGAGCATCCAGCCGAGGAAGAAGGAAACGATCCCTTAGAAGGGACCCATTCCTTGGGGGATGAGCAGCTATGCTCTCGTGATGAAGATATATCTCTGGGGGGTGGAGGGATCCTTGTAGTGGGCGATTCGATCATTAAGAACATAGACAGTGGGGGGGTGATGGGCGTGTAGACCGCAATGTGATTTGCCTGCCTGGTGCGAAGGTTGCGGATATCGCCCGTCGTTTAGATAGTTTGGTAGACAGTGCTGGGGAGGAGTCAGTGGTCATGGTGCACGTTGGCACCAACGACATGGGGAAATGCAGCCATGAGGTCCTGGAAGCAAAATTTAGGTTGCTAGGTAGGATGCTGAAAGCCAGGACCTTCAAGGTGGCTTTCTCTGAAATGTTACCGGTTCCACGTGCAGGACCAGCCACACAGGCACAGCTTTGCAGTCTCAATGCGTGGATGAGACAATGGTGTTGGGAGGAGGGATTAGTATTTGTTAGGCACTGGGGAACATTTTGGGACAAGCCGGGCCTGTACAAAAGGGACGGGCTCCACTTGAACCAGAATGGAACCAGACTGCTGGCACTTAAAATTAAACAGGTGGCAGAGCAGCTTTTAAACTGACTAAGGGGGGAAACCCAACAGGAGCTGAGGAAGGTCGGGTTCGGAATAAACCTCCCCCCTGGGATAAAGACCAAAGAAATGAGAACATTTTAAAAGAGGTAAGCCTAGAAGTAGGCATTGTGAGAGCAGGGGCACAGGATATCAATTCAGAAGGGCAAAATTACTATAGGCCAAACGAAAAAGTGCCAAAGACACTCAAAGAGAGACACTGCTTACAAGTGTCGGTACACTAATGCTAGGAGCCTCTGAACCAAGATGGGAGAACTGGAGTGTTTGGTCTTAGAGAAGAGCATTGATATAGTGAGCATAACGGAGACCTGGTGGAATGGAGAAAACCAGTGGGATACGGTTATCCCTGGATATAAACTATATCGGAAGGACAGGGAAGGACATATTGGTGGTGGAGTCGCTCTATACGTGAAAGAAGGCATTGAATCCAACAAGCTCGAAACCCCAAAAGAGGCGGACTCCTCCACAGAATCATTGTGGGTGGTGATACCATGCCCCAGGAGGGACTTAATACTGGGAAAGATCTATCATCCCCCTGATCAAAATGCTCAGGGAGACCTTGAGATGAGATATGAAATTGAGGAAGCATCCAAACTAGGAAATGTGGTAGTAATGGGTGACTTCAACTACCCGGACATAGACTGGCTGCATATGTGTTTCAGTCACGACAAAGAAGCACAATTTCTAGATATTCTAAATGACTATGCCCTAGACCAGTTGGTCATAGTACCGACCAGAGGGACGGCAACCCTGGACTTAATCCTCAGTGGGGACCGGGACCTGGTGCGAGATGTAAATGTTGTCGAGCCGATTGGGAGCAGTGACCATAGTGCTATTAAATTAAACATACATGTAAATGGCCAATTGCCAAGAAAATCCAACACGGTCACATATGACTTCAGAAGAGGAAACTTCACAAAAATGAGGGGATTGGTAAAAAGAAAGCTGAAAAACAAAGTCCAGAGGGTCACATCACTCGAAAAGGCTTGGAAGTTGTTTAAAAACACTCTATTAGAAGCTCAACTGGAGTGCATACCGCAGATCAGAAAAGGTACCGCCAGGGACAAGAGGATGCCAGCATGGTTAATGAGCAAAGTCAAGGCAGCTCTTAGAGGCAAAAAGTCTTCCTTCAAAAAATGGAAGTCTTGTCCAAATGAAGAAAATAAAAAAGAACACAAACTCTGGCAAAAGAAATGCAAGAAGACAATAAGGGATGCTAAAAAAGAATTTGAGGAGCACATTGCTAAGAACATAAAAACCACCAACAAAAAATTCTATAAATACATTCAAAGCAGGAGACCATCTAGGGAGACGATTGGACCCTTGGATGATAAGGGAGTCAAAGGTGTACTAAAGAACAATAAGGAGATTGCAGAGAAGCTAAATGAATTCTTTGCATCTGTCTTCACAGTGGAAGATATAGGGCAGATCCCTGAACCTGAACTAACATTTGCAGGACGGGATTCTGAGGAACTGAGACAAATAGTGGTAACGAGAGAGGAAGTTCTAGGCTTAATAGACAATATAAAAACTGACAAATCACCGGGCCCAGATGGCATCCACCCGAGAGTTCTCAAAGAACTCAAATGTGAAATTGCTGATCTGCTAACTAAAATATGTAACTTGTCCCTCGGGTCCTCCTCCGTGCCTGAGGATTGGAAAGTGGTAAATGGAACGCCAATCTTCAAAAAGGGATCCAGGGGGATCCCAGAAATTACAGGCCAGTTAGCTTAACTTCTGTCCCTGGAAAACTGGTAGAAAGTATTATTAAAGCTAGATTAACTAAGCACATAGAAGAACAAGCCTTGCTGAAGCAGAGCCAGCATGGCTTCTGCAAGGGAAGGTCCTGTCTCAGTAACCTATTAGAATTCTTTGAGAGTGTCAACAAGCATATAGATAGCGGTGATCCAGTGGACATAGTGTACTTAGACTTTCAAAAAGCGTTTGACAAGGTACCTTACCAAAGACTTCTGAGGAAGCTTAGCAGTCATAGAATAAGAGGAGAGGTCCTCCTGTGGATAAGGAACTGGTTAAGAATCAGAAAGCAGAGAGTAGGAATAAATGGACAGTTCTCCCAATGGAGGGCTGTAGAAAGTGGAGTCCCTCAAGGATCGGTATTGGGACCTGAACTTTTCAACTTGTTCATTAATGACCTAGAATTAGGAGTGAGCAGTGAAGTGGCCAAGTTTGCTGACGATACTAAGTATGAATAATTCTTTATTGCTTGTAGCCATCGGCCATCGAAGGCTGATACAAATGCTAATATATATACAAACACACATATCAGAACTAAAAAGAGTTCACAATCTACAATTGGGTTAAAAATGATAAAAAGCCTAAATACAAGATTGCTCCTGGCTCGCTGTCAATTGTTTTTGATATCTGGCTCTAATTTTCACGGCAGCCAGAGCAAAATTTGCCACCTGAAAGGTCAAATAAATATCACTCCCTGCTAGCAGGACACATATTTGTTCCAAACGCAGTCTATTTAACAAGGAATGGGAAAGAGGAAGTAGGTATTTGAGCCTTGGAGCGTTATAAAGAGGACATCTCAACAGGTAGTGAACAATGTCTTCAACTTCGCCTGATTTACAAATACACAAACGAAGATGGATTGGCGTTTTTATGTATCTCCCATCGAGCATGGCCGATGGCATTGATTGAAAACGTAGGGCCATAAAGGATTTCCTCACTACGGGGCGGTTAAAAAGGTAAAGTATTGTTCCATATTGAAGGTAGTTTTAAATAAAGGGTACCACAGCAAAGAAAGCAATTGAGTGGCAGCGTGGAGATCCCATCTTTTAGCGTACAAATAAATTCTTTCCTTCAGTATCTGTTTCACCCTCTTTGAAGGGTGGGAAGGTAAGGAATCTATAGTAATTCCATATACGGCCAGAATATGTTTAGTTCGCTTAAACCAGCTATTTTGTGATGGATTTTATAGCTGTTCTTGGAAACATTTCTTAGGGAGGCGGGATTCACACATACATGCAAGTTTTAGCCAATAACCGGCCAGAGCCGCTTGAACCAGTGAATCAATGGAGAGGAGGCTAGTCTCCATTCTCAAAAAAGGGACAGGAGTGCCTTGTGGGATTGACAAAATAGATCGAATGAAGACATTTTGAACTCTCTCTAGGGGAGAAATGTTTACATGCCCCCAGATTTCTGCCCCGTAAAGAAGTAGAGGGATTATTTTCCTACGAAACACCTCTATAACCGGAAAAACCAAACACCCTCCTTTGATTTTAAAAAAACGCAGTAGCGCTTGAATAGAATGGTGGGCCTTTAGCTTAGTTGTGTCTAGATGGAGTTTCCATGTGAAGGTGGAGCTGAAACTAAGTCCCAAATATCTGAAATTAGATAACTGTTTAATGGGCTTGTTGTTTAAATTCCAAGCATGGGTTTTTTTCTTTTTCCCAAGCACAACCACGTTAGTTTTTGAGTGGTTGATGAGTAAATGTTCCTTAACGCAGAACTCTCCCAGACTTTTTAATAATTTCCTCATGCCGATTTGGGTGATAGAAATCAAGGCTAAGTCATCAGCATACAGCAACACCGAGAGCTTAACATTCAAAATCGAAGGGGGGAAATAGTTTGGGCCAGACAGTTCCTGTACAATGTTATTAATGTAAAAATTAAAAAGGAACGGAGCTAAAAGACAGCCCTGTCGGACTCCTCTGTTGGTTAGAATGACTTCAGAGAGGAGTCCGTTTGCGCCCAGTCTTACCCTAAGAGAGGTGTTTGTGTGGAGCATCCAAATAAAAAAAAAAGCCATCTTTCTATATTAGTGGCAAATAATTTTTGCCAAAGTCGTTCTCTGTCAATAAAGTCAAATGCCGATGTAAGGTCGACAAAGGTGACAAATAGTTCTTTTCTGTTACAACACACATACTTCTGAATTAAATGCAAGAGGATAAAACATTGATCAATGGTGGATTTTCCCCTGACAAATCCCGCCTGTTCCTCTGCATTCACCGTGTTTTTGGCAGCCCAGGATTCCAATTTGACTAATAGATATTTGGCGTAGATTTTAGCCGCCACGTCAAGCAAACTAATTGGCCTGAAGTTTTTTGGGTCGGACTTTGAGCCCCTTTTGTGGATCGGAACCACTATACTGACCTCCCAGCCCTTGGGGACTTTGCCAAAGCAATTGATGAAAGTGAACATTTTAGCAAGCACCGGGGCCCACCAGTCAGGATTGGACTTGAACAGTTCAGATGGTAGCATATCTTCTCCAGGCACTTTCTTGTTAGGCAAAGCGTTAATCAAGATAGATATTTCTTGGGATGTGACTGGATCCCACTCCACACAGGAGTGAAGTAACAGGTGTTCTGTTTTAAAATGTGTATCTGTCAAAGGGGAGGGTGTTACGGGGGTGAAAAGAGCAGAAAAGTGGGTGCACCATTGGGTAGATATTATTTGATTGTCCATAATGGTATATCCCCCGTGTATTTCCTTTGTAACTAACTCCCACAATTTAACCGAGTTATGTTCCAAAGAGGCAGTAGCAAGCTCCTTCCATTGTAGGTGATTGTAATTAGCTTTTTTTTGTCAAAGTAAATTTTTGTACAACCTATGTAGATGTATGTAGTTGTTAAAATTTTCAATAGAATCCACCTTTCTGAGGTTCCTTATGGCTCGTAGTAAATTGCGTTTAAATTCTACACATTGGTTTTCAAACCAGCCATAATTTCTCAAAAGTGGTTCTCGTGAGCATGTCAGCAAGGGAGTTAAATCTGAAATTACAGTGTTTAATATTCAAAAGGCTCAGACAAGGACAAAAGTTGATTGCGTGATGTTAGAAGCTTGGATGAATTTAAATATAAATTAATATTGGCTTGAGTCTTCCCATTCCAGCAAATCCTTTTGCCAGACAGGGACGTGAGATTTTCCGGGGGTATGAATACTCTGGACGTGGGAGTCATTGGAAGAGTAAAAAGAGAGCGAATAGGCATGTGATCGCTCTCTGGTCTAGTCAAAACAACAAAAGACTCAAAGTAGGGAACAAATGGCACGGAAAGAATCATAAAATCAATAACGCTCTTCCCTTTGGGGCCTATATACATGTATAAATCCGATGCCAGGGTTTCAGACAAACCATTACATATGAATAACTGATATTTATAAATAACGGCAAAGAGGGAGCAGCCCGCAATATTTATGACTAAGTCCCTGGAATTCCTAGGGGCAAACGAGGATAAATCTTCCGGTAGAAGTTCCAAACTGCCACCTATTTCATAATTATTTGGGCCTAGTCTAGCATTAAAATCCCCAACCATTAAGATTAGAGGATCAAGGTTCTCCTGATATAGAGAGGACAAGGCCTGATCTAGATCTGACCAAATTATAGTATTCGCTTGCTTGGATTTCAGGGGGGGGGACATACACATTAATTAAGAAAATTTTTAAATTTGAGGGCCAAATAATTTGTGTAATTAAAATGTTACTAGAGGACAGCACTATAACCTGAGAAATAGTCAGGTTAAGGTCCACCGAAATTAGCATCGCTAGACCACCGCGTGGTCTACCGCCTCCAGCTGACTTCATAGCAGGAAGAAAAAAAGCAGCATAACCAGGGAATGAAGGGAAGGGTGATGACATAACCCAAGATTCTTGGATACAAAGAATTTGAGATTGGGTGCAAAAGTCACTGAAAGCTCTATCTACAAGTTTGGCTGACCATCCTGCGACATTCCAGGAGATCACCTTAATAGGGTTCTTGGCATAGATGGATCGAGACACAGGCAGTCAGTTAGAGTCATCCAGAGCTAGGGCCGGGTTATGAGATATCCCAGAATGGATTATTGCCTCGCACAAATGCGCCGGCCTGCTGACATTAGGGGACCAATGGCAACATTGCTTGACATTTAGACGGAGAACCCAATTCCGCAGTCTCCAGAAATCTTACCTCAGTCCAAGAGGGAGTAGAGGGAGTATTCAGAAGAACCCTGCAAGGAAGTTCATGGGGCAAGTCAACTATAGGGCCAATGGGCTCTGAACAGTGATGGTGTGGGGAGCGGAGGGGGTTCTCCATGGGAGTCGCATTCTGGTCAGCTTGAAGAGATTTGGGAGAATCTCTCCCAGCTATTGCCCTTGTGATTTCCGTCTGAAGGTTAATGGATAAATCAGCAGGAGGCGATTTAGACAGCAACAAGCTGGAAAGATTTTGCAGTCTAAATATTATGTCCCTTTGCGCTTGCACCGGAAGAGATGTAAAAGTTTTAACGAGATCCTCCTCTTATTCTATAAAGAAGCTGTATAGTTCTTTGTTTCCAATATCTGATCTAGGTTCTTGATTCAGACAGGATGGGGTAGTCGATGGTAAGGCGGTGGAAAATGAGGACGTTGCACCAGTAACTGAGAGCCGCTCGTGGTGAGAAGATGCCATAGATGGCATTATCTTTTTTAATGTTTTGGGGATAGCAGCAGGAGAGCCCTCATCAGGAATGTGAACCTTTTGAAAGACAGGAGCGGGGAGCTGAGTTTAGTGGCGGCCACACAGGAAGCGAGCAAGCAGTGTTCTGAAAATGTCTTTGAATGGTTATTCCATACTTAGACAATATTTGCTTGTTTGCTCGTAAAAAACTTGCTGTGGTCGGGCTCCTAAAAGTAAGCAGGACTCTGGTGTTTACAGAGGTGCCGTAAGGGTATTCCATTTTAATAATATCTGATGCCTGTAACTGCACAAGGGCCAATGACCGTAAGATTTTAATAAAATGTGATGTCCTCATAAATTGGGATGCTCGAAAGTCTGCCCTCGGATAGTTAAGCAGTACTATTCTATTCTGACTATATTTTAAGTTCCATAGCTTCTCTTTGTTCGATGTGTGGAAAGAGTTTGTTTCTTGCACCAGATGATCTTGTGGCTCCAGGCGGGAAAGATGAAAGGGGTTCTCAGTCACCGAGGTCGCTGAAGGCAGAGATGGAGGGGTTGTCTCAGGATGTAATTTTGGGGTCAGATGTTTTTCCTTGGTGGGTAGGCTGTTGCTTTGAAGTCTCCTAGATTTTGAGATCTCCTCCAACAGCTTAAAAAGTTTGTTATAGTTCATTTTTCTAATCCTTGAAGCCTTAAAGTTCTTAATATTTTTGGGTTTTTTCCCATTAAAGGCTTTTTGGGTTTATAACGGCGTTTGGATGCCAATGTCAACCCAGAATTTCCAGGCCGGGAATTGGCACAGCATGTTCAAGCCCTCTTATGATCATCTAAAGGGCCAGCCGGCCTATAAGAGGCAAACAATTTTCTAAATTCCTCTGTGAGAGTTGTCAATAGTCCATTTGCCTCCATTATAAAGTTTTTAATACAGAGGATCTCTCTCGAGATTATATCCAGTTGGCGATTAGATTCCAATAAGGGCGAGTCGCCGGTAGAATAAGGATGATGTAAGCCCACATTTCCCTTGCTAAGCACCGACAATTTCTGTGGCGAACGTACGTTTGGCAAGGGGGGCAAGATCGAAGTCTCAAGGAAAAGACCATTTGAAGCTACAGCAACAGGGGGCGAACAAAGACATTGGTTTGATAAAGTGTCAGCCTGCTTTAATTCCAAGGCCAAGTTTTGTGCATGAGGCGGTGACAAATCCAGTGGTAGAGTTCCTTTCATATCAGTGGACCAGTCCAGAATCGCTGCATTGGGAGTGATGACATCACAACTATAAGGCAAGCTGTCCTCAGGGTTGGAGACATCTTTGATCTGTAATCCCTCCTCCCGTAAAGTTAATGTGTCAGCTTTCAACTTTTTTATATCGGGGGTGAAGAAATGAGTAATCTTTAGCTGCTCTGGCCTTCCTGGAGTCATCGTTGTTTCCCCCTCTATATCAATGCCTTGCTCTTTGTACATTTTCCTGGTGAAAACCATTTTGTAGTGATGTTGGCTTTAAAAGATAAGGGCAGTTAGCCGGCACAACTTCTTAAAGGTGCAGGATTGTGCCTGCATCTAAAAAGAATAATCTTTAAACCTGGTAGCAGTTAAAAACTATTGAGAATTAGTTTCTTGATCAAGAGAACCATGTTCAGCAAAGTAACTAGGCAGTTAACAGGAAAAAAAAGGAGCTCCTTACCTCTCTCAAAAGAGGTTATCAGTCTTGCACAATAACTCAGGAAACTGCCAAACAGAGACGGAGGGAGGGTGAAACTTGGTATGCTTGAAGCCCTTCAGCAGAGATTTAACAGTCTAATAGACTATAAAGAAGCTGACTTGTCAGTATGTTAAACAAACTTAGAGGGCTAAGAACAATGCTGAGAACGGAGCTGACAATAAAGCATTCACCACTGTGGCGGCCATCTTTATCCCGTCGAATGAGTAGAATTAAAAGCATGCATTGGAGAGACAAGAGAGAGGTTTAGTTCAGGCAGCAGGAAAGCAGTAGCCCTTCCCTCTGAACTATGTACAAGGGCTTCCTTTTATCATTCATGCTTTTCCCAATCTCCTGGACTGCAAGCCAAGGTTTTCAGCTTTGAAAATCCTCCTATCCTTTCGCCTGCCTCCACCACCGTTGACTGCCAGCACGGCTTCAGCCCTCCCACTTGTCACTGACGATACTAAATTGTTCAGGGTTGTTAAAACAAAAAGGGATTGCGAAGAGCTCCAAAAAGACCTCTCCAAACTGAGTGAATGGGCAGAAAAATGGCAAATGCAATTCAATATAAACAAGTGTAAAATTATGCATATTGGAGCAAAAAATCTTAATTTCACATATACGCTCATGGGGTCTGAACTGGCGGTGACCGACCAGGAGAGAGACCTCGGGGTTGTAGTGGACGGCATAATGAAAATGTCAACCCAGTGTGCGGCAGCTGTGAAAAAGGCAAATTCCATGCTAGGGATAATTAGGAAAGGTATTGAAAATATAACAGCCGATATCATAATGCCGTTGTATAAATCTATGGTGCGGCCGCATTTGGAATACTGTGTACAGTTCTGGTCGCCTCATCTCAAAAAGGGTATTATAAAGTTGGAAAAGGTTCAGAAGAGGGCAACCAGAATGATCAAGGGGATGGAGCGACTCCCTTACGAGGAAAGGTTGCAGCATTTGGGGCTTTTTAGTTTAGAGAAAAGGCGGGTCAGAGGACACATGATAGAAGTGTATAAAATTATGCATGGCATTGAGAAAGTGGATAGAGAAAAGTTCTTCTCCCTTTCTCATAATACTAGAACTCGTGGGCATTCAAAGAAGCTGAATGTTGGAAGATTCAGGACAGACAAAAGGAAGTACTTCTTTACTCAGCGCATAGTTAAACTATGGAATTTGCTCCCACAAGATGCAGTAATGGCCACCAGCTTGGATGGCTTTAAAAGAAGATTAGACAAATTCATGGAGGACAGGGCTATCAATGGCTACTAGCCGTGATGGCTGTGCTCTGCCACCCTAGTCAGAGGCAGCATGCTTCTGAAAACCAGAAGCCTCAGGAGGGGAGAGTGTTCTTGCACTCGGGTCCTGCTTGCGGGCTTCCCCCAGGCACCTGGTTGGCCACTGTGAGAACAGGATGCTGGACTAGATGGTCCACTGGCCTGATCCAGCAGGCTCTTCTTATGTTCTTAATAACAGGGTTGCACTCTCCCTGTCCTTCTCCTGATAAAGGTCATCCATCAGGGCGACCAAGGCCAGTTCAGTCCCATAACCAGGCCTGAACCCAGACTGGGATGAGTCAAGATAATCTGTTTCATCCAAAAGTACTTGCAATTGCTGTGCCACAACCCTCTCAATCATCTTCCCTAAAAAGGGGGTATTTGCAACTGGCTGGTAGTTGTCACAAACCAATGGGTCCAGGGTGGGCTTTTTCAGGAGTGGTCAGATCACCGCCTCTTTCAAGGCACCTGGAACCACTCCCACCCACGGTGATGTGTTGACCACACCCTGGATCCACTCGGTCAGACCCCCTCAGCAAGTTTTAATAAGCTAAGAAGGGCAAGGGTTGAGAGGACATGTTGCTGGCTGCATCATCGCAAGCACCTTGTCTACGTCATCAGGCTGCATCAACTGAAACCGTTCCCAAGAAGTTGCAGCAGACGTTGCACTGGACACCTCATTGGGGACTACAGTAGATGTGGAGGTAGCATCAAGACTGCTACAGAGGCGAGCAACTTTACCCTCAAAGAGGTTGGACTAGATGTCCTCTGAGATCCCTTCCAGTTCTGTGCGGTCCACTTCTAATCTGTCCCAGGAGAAAAAATACTGGAGAAACAGAGTTATAGCCTCTTGTTTGATAAGTAAACTTTAAACAGGGTTTAATTTAACAGAAATATTGGCATTTGTCCAAATCTTGACTCCAAACATTTTGTAAATATGCTCCTTGTTTAGAATGTTGTCATATCTGACATTTCAAGAGGAAGGTGCCCAAGAGGTCCTCTATTCCGAGCTGCCTATCAAGCTTTCCTTTTGTTGAGCCAATTAAGAAACACAGCTTTGTGCCACATCAAGTCCATGCGCTACTCCTCTTTTCAGCTTTAGCAGCAGTAATTTCTACAACAGATGACTGATTACAGAAAGCTACAGAGCTGCAGTGAATTGAGAATGGGAAGATGACAGCTAACAGTTATTTAGATACACTATGCCACTGATAGGCTCCTGGAGGAAGGCAAACTTGAAAACCTTCAACACAGATTTCTCCTGTAGCATTTCTAAAAAGAAATAATGGGACTAATCTGGAACCATGATTTATAGTGAACAAACTTTGTTAATTAAAAGGTAAATAAATTGCTCTAGAATTCTAAGTTGCTTTTTCACTTTGAGAAAAAAAACCCTTTGCCTCTTCAGTTGTAGTTTTTCCACTACTGAAAAGTTTTCGATAATGCTGCTTCGATACTGAAGATTTTATTCCTAACAATAATTTGTTCTTCTATTTAAATAGAAGACTAATTTGGTTTAAGTTACAAATGTCATTAATGAAATAACAGCAGTTTAATCTTGACTGCTAATTTTATTTAGGAAGCTAGTACTGACCCATTTTTCTCCTTTAAAATGTTGGAAAGCAGCATGTTTTAACTAAGGTACAAAATGATGATACTAACTACCATATCTCCTGACACACAGCCTTTCTATGATATAAATCGAAACCCGCTTCAATTAGAACCCAGAAAATTCAGTGAGCCAAACCAAGACACCTTTTAGGATTAACAGTTCAAAAGACATTCAAAAGACTGAACAACAGTAAAATTGCTCAGGTAGTACTGCTTTGCTTATTATTAGGATAAATATAACTATCTTATGAGCATTCATAGCAAAGGCTTAATCTGGTATGGCTATTAGCCATTACTAACATTTCCTTATATTTTACAGAAAGCCACATATACAGGAGTATCTTTCAAATGTATGTTTAAATCTTATCTTGTTAAATGTTTGTAGCACTCCAGCTATAGTGTTAAAAAAGTCTTACTACACATAAAAACTATCTGCAATAATTTCTTTCCACTTGCTATTAAAAATATATTTTAACCTATAGCACCTAAAAAAATGTAAATTCATTAAAAAATTGTATTATCTTTTAGAAGCAAAATTTATCTACACTTATCACAAAGAAAAAATATGACATGCACTTACACTGCTTATAGGCAGCTGGGGCACAGCCACGGTTATATCCCACAGTTTAATCATTTGCTGCTCTCTGTCAGACATTCTTAAAATTCTCATAGTAAATGTATAACCCCCTGCAATGGGTATTTCTCAAGACTTTTAAGAGCTCAACTACACTAGAAGCTTGAAAGCAATGCCCAAATTTCTAATTAAGTCAAAGAGTAGTCTTGCAAGAATGTATCTGGTCCCTAAAATAAACATGCCACTGAAATCTTAGCCTTACGCTATAATTCTTTTCCTTCCTGAACTCATTCTCTAAATGTAGTAGGCAACAGTAAAGCATAAGCAGGATGCAAAGAGAGAAAGTTTTACCAAGCTACTATGAAGTGACTATCTTATACAAGGGCCATTCTATTTTTCCTCTGCATAAAGTGTGATTAAGGAATGCCAGTCAAAAATGAACACAAGGATTCACAGACTGTGCACAAAAGATGCATAAGCAGAATAGCAGTCATCTCAGCAATTTTGTTTAAGGGTGGGGTATAAATGCCTCAAATAATAATAGAACACAAGCTCCTACACCTGCAAAATCATTCCTTGTAAGTGTTTAATCATGATATTTTTCGAAAGAAATCTTTCTGTATCATTCCTGTATATGGAATGTATTACACTGAAACAGTCCTACAGAACACAACTCAATCTGCCAGAAATTAAAATACCCCCCAAGTAAGATTCAGGCAATACCTTTCCCAGTATGAATCTACCCGGACCCTTCTGAGGCCCTTGCCCATGTGCCCACTCTGTTGCCAGAAAGTGGCAACAAGGAAGAGAGCCTCTTCAGTTGTGGCTCCCCACCTCTGGAATACTGCCTGCGGTGTCATCATTTTGGCACCAAGTTAAAACTTCTCTCTTCTCGCAGGCTTCTGACAGAGTATGACAACCAGGTTAACGGCCTATTTAATGGGTATGTTATTGCTGCTGAAGTTTTTGCTTTTCTTCTGTATTTGTTCATATATTACTGCAGTGCTTCCCATACTTGTTTTCCCACAGACCACTTGAAAACTGCAGTGTCTTGGCAGACCACTTAATTATTTTTCTGTCTGCTGTAGCAACTGTAATGTGATGTGCTAGAGGCTGCATGATTTTTAATGGTATTTTTATAGACACTCCAAGACCATCTGAATGAAGCTCGCAGCAGACCACTGGTGGTCCACAGGCCACAATTTGGGAACCCCTGAGTTATTGGGACGGCATTATTGAAATGTATTGTTTTATATGTTATGCCTTTTTGGCTGTTAACCATTTTGCAAGTCACTTAGAGACTTTTTTATAGTAAGCAACTAATAAGGCAATAAAAACTGCACTCTGATCAGCAGCAATTCTGCACAGCTCTTTATAATCTTGATGCACTAGTTCTGCAACCTCTTGGCCAACTCAAACTTAATGGAGTCCATATGAAGACCACAAAAAAATGGATTTGTTTTCCCTATCCTCTTTTTATTTTATTCTCTTTGGCCATGTATTCCCTAATAAGCGGGAACTGCAATCAAATATTGCAGTGTTGAGCGGTCCAGTTCTTAGCTACCTAGCTGGAGCTTGCCATTTGTCAGAATACTCCATTTGTCCTCCTTCTTGGTTTTCTATTCTTTCTATTCTCTACCTGCCCAAACATTTCCTGCCTCCTCCACCAAACATTTCTAACAGTCAGAATTCCATGGCCACTAAACATGTCCAGTCCTCACTGGACTGATTTTTAGTAGATCCCCCCTTAATATTCTCTAAAGAATTTGTATACTTCTAGAAACCTTGGGGGCCTCCCAAACCTGTTGATACCTCTCTCTTTTGCCTAGATGGTTTTGGCTACGTGAAGACCACACTCTGAGAATTGGGACTGCTCCCAGTTTATATGTGTCATTATACAATATGGAATGGGTATGAACTGCTGGAAGTATGACAAGTTGAAAAGGAGATTGCGTATTATCTGTATGACCACTACATTAAAATTTAATAAAATTCAGGTAAGTGAAGGTCAGACTACATAATTTGAAAAAATCAATTACTCTTTGCTCTGAGATACAACTAGTTTAAGCTTTGAAATATAGTTAAGTACTATACAAATGATTTGTATAAACCAACAACATTCATACAGCACTTCAATTCCTCTAGCTTCACAAACTTTAACTGTTATAATTTTCACATCAACCCTGTAAGCATGCAAGGCAAGTTATGTTTATTTCCATACTGCATGTTGGAGTAGCGACTCGAGTTGAGAAATCAGCATGCCTAAGGCCATCAAGTGAGTTCTTAGTAGAAGAGAAATTTGAATCAAGAATTTCCCAATTTATAACTCAGTGTCTTTAGCCAATATACTACTATGGATGTCAATTATAGTCTTGTAATTATTCTATTTCCTATTGTCATGACCACCAGGAAAGGCAATGTCCCTAA
The DNA here is from genome assembly GCF_030035675.1 of Rhineura floridana. Lineage (NCBI taxonomy): Eukaryota > Metazoa > Chordata > Lepidosauria > Squamata > Rhineuridae > Rhineura > Rhineura floridana. Next base: position 164,554,532 of record NC_084483.1, on the reverse strand, counting down.
AAGCAGCCTAGAATTTTTTAAAAATAAACCAACTTATATCAGCCCCAGCCGGTAGGCAGCACCAATTTGAGAAAGACTAGCCTAGTCTCTCAATCAGATGCCTCAGCCTGGCTTCCTCTCCTTGTCTGCCCTGTTTGATCACTAGAAGCTCTTAGCCTGCAGGGAAGCAACAGGCTGTGTCAAATGACAACTACTTGAGGCTAAATATTCATTTTTGTGACATCAAAACTTGCATGGGTGTTTGAATGAGAGCATAATATGTAATCCATCTAGCATGTTATTCTTAAGAGTTTTTAAAAATGCTTACAAACTAAACTATTAACAGTAGAGAGTTTTATTACTATATCTCATGTTTCATTTTAGGCTGCAATGGTTGTAGTATTCATCTACGATTTCTGAAGACTGCTTCACAATGTAACAAATGTATTTGCAAGATGTTCACTGCATGTTCCCATGTTGAACACTAGTGTCTGAAGGCAAGTTCACTTGAAACAAGAAAGCATGTGGCTACCAGGCATATGCTCACTACATATTTGCTACTTTATGATGTTTGCCATAGGGACATGCTGCAGTTATTTCTCAATTCTACTGTGAACAGCATCCTCAACTTAAGATGGCAGCAAGTGAGACAGGATCAGTCTGACTTCTGATAGTCACTTCAGACAGTTACTACAAAAACAAAAAGTAGATCCAGTCAGTAACTATTCAATCAAGTACAGGGGATCTATATTTGACAATAAATCCTATTTTTGGAGTATCAGTTGGTATTCTAAGGCACTCTGAATTTGTGATGCATTAAACCACATCTCAATGTACTCAGCCTTGTCTATCACTCCCTTGTCACAAACTTTGATTAAGCAAGCTGTACAGATAAGCTTCCAAGATATCTACCATATTAAAAGCAGTATTACCATTCATGTATTAAGCCTATACAATCTGACCAACCTTTAATCTCTATCAGAACTCTTCTGTAGTTAATTTCAATTATATAATTTTAATATATAATATTAATAATCTTGAGAAATGACTTAATTCCTCTCATGGTCACTAACATTCAGTATACACATAGAAAAAAACTTTTTCTGTATGTGTTCTGTCTCTTGCTTGAAGGTCTACAATGAAATAGTAAATTGGTCCACTGCCCACTTGAACTTCTTTTATAGTTCTATTTACGAAATAGTAATTGTAGACTAAGCAATTTTTTGAATCACACAAATATCTGTTAATCATCTGGTGAGCACTAAAAAAGATATTCTAAAGGACAGTTTTTTTCGTCTATTGCACTGAACAACCATCATTCATATTAATTAATGCTATGTTATGAAAAGCTCTGCACAAATTGTGAAGTGAGAATCAGGACAAACAAGGAGAGAGGGTGAAAAGTCTAAAAACAGATGTAAAAAAAAACAGTGGGAAACTGCAAATCATACCAGATGGCTGGAGCTACACTCGAAGCTCCTCCCAATATCCTGACAGCTAAGAGCAAAAAGCCTAAGGTAGCCAACACTACCTTTTAGAGAATACTACTAGATTCAACTCAAAGACAGTTAAAAGTGGTTCCACTATAGATCTCTTCCTTCCTACCAGCTACAAGGTGTGCAGTTGCTGATGAGGACCAAGAGACTAACAATTCTTGAAATGGAAATCGTTTTGCTTAACCAGCATGAAATCATATGAGCAAGTTATTAATTTATTTTATTTCAAAAACTTAAGGACAACCCTTCAGCATTGCTGATCGCCAAGCTGGTACAAAAATAAATAAATTAAAAACAAAGTTGACAGATTCACTTGCAACGCTGGCACTAAAGTTAAGGCCTTTTTTATACCGAGCATTAACTTGCAGTGTTATTTTGATCTGCATTGTATTTAATGTTTTTATACATTTTACACTCTTTCAAAGCCACTTCTAAATGTTATTTTTAAATAATTTTGTCAAAACAAAGCTGAAATTGGCACAGTTCTGGGAAGTGCTGAGTGGTAATTTGTGTGAACGGGTCAACCCTCACAATCTCTCTCTTCTCCATTCCATCATAACAGCCCTCCACAGATCTCAACAGAGTATGAAAAACAATTAGCTAATTACTATGCGCATTCCAGATTAATTTTTTTAGCATAGCATCTGGTAATGCATGACATTTTGATGAAACTCCAGAAAGCAAGAGAATAACAGTCCCAAGGGCACATGATGCAGCACCCTCAATGAAGTTAAAACAGGTCTGGATCTGGTCAGTGAATGGTGGGTAGGAAACTGCTTGGAAACTCCATATACATCAACCTTTGTTCCATTATAGAAGAAAGATGGGCTATAAATCACTATAAATAATAAAATTAATAATGACTAGAGGCATTCTAGACTGCACAGCAACCCAATTTCTTCTATTTTAAGAATGGTACAACTCAAGGTTATTATCTATAAAGTCCTGTACACTTAAGTGAATACCCCTCCTCATAAAGTCACCCATTGCTCAGAACTGAGGGCAAAAGCCTCCTCCCTCCATTCACATAATGAGACTGGCAGATACTAGGACATTTGTTTTTTCTGTAGCAGTTAAACCTGCAAAATGCCCAAGACACACTATAGTACAACCCAGCCAATATTAAGCAGCAGATAGGAAATATACAGGCAAATGTCTGTATGGCACTTCTTATATGGTGATGTTACATAATTTAGATTTTGTACTGCTGGATGAATTTTTAGTTTTTGTATTAAGTTATTGAAGCCATTTTGGATATTGAGGTACGGTAAATTAAGAGTGAGAACATTTTTAAATTTTAAAAAGTTCACTGCTTCTTAAAGCTAACGCAATCAAATCTTCTGCTCACACAGTTTTTTCATAAACAGAGCTCCCATTTTTATCATTCCATGACTAGATAAAAAAGTAGTAGTCATTCAGTGTGCACACAGATATAAACACATTTAAAATCAGCTCTTGAAATGTCAAACCTCATAAGGGCACCGTCTGTGCCTTTTCTACTGTGCTGTTTCATTTAATTGCTATAGCGTATATCTCCAAGTTCCAAACCAGCACAGTACCCTAATGTCCTTATGCCAAAAAGTTGTTCAAAATGCATTAAACATTTTTGACATCAAATCTAGAATTAAACAGCCACAAGAGTGGCTATATACTATAGCCAACATGGATTTTTCACATTCCACAATGTTAAATTGAAAATACCCCCATGCCATTCTGATGCTTCCCATAAGCTCATTTCAAAATAAAACCTTACCAAACTTACAGCCGTGGCCTCAGAAAAGCTTGCTTAACAACCCTCTCAATTTTCATGGCGATACACAAAACAGTCAGAGAGAATCAGGAGTTCAAAGTCTAAAAACAGAGAAAAAAACCCAGAGCCCTTCTAGACTTTCTCAGAGTTCTCATAATCTGTTGAAATTCATTAAAAATCAGCCATGTTCACAGAGTACCTGTAATCCTAATACTGACCTTGCCCTGTACTCTGGCCTTCATCTTCTGCAGTTTAAAAGTTTAAAAAATGCCTGGCTGATTTTTAATTAATTTAATAAAATTTGGCAGGAACCCTATGATAACGTGGGGCATGCTCAGTAAGAACCAACTGTCAGCGTTCTAAAAGCCAGACTCCCAGCTGCTGGGTATGGCTAAACAGGGGGCCACATCCACACCAGACTTTGATTTCACTTGAGACAGTCATGGCTTCCCTCAAAGAATCCTGGGAAGTGTAGTTTGTGAAGGGTGGTGAGAGGAGACACCTATTCCCCTGAGAGAATGGTTTAACAGTCAGCCACTCTGATTGAAGGTCTGTGAGGGGAACAGGGCATCTCCTAGCAACTCTCAGCACCCTTCACTAACTACACTTCCCAGGATTCTTTGAGAGAAGCCATGACTGTCCAAAGTGAAATAGGGGTCTGGTGTGGATGTGGCCAGGGACAACTTTGTTTTAAATTTGGGTGGGAGGCTACATGTGCCTTCTGTAGAATAAAAAGGTGGGGGGGAAAGCTGAAAAGCAATGATACTGTTCACAATGTTTTCCTTTTGGAAAGGAAAGGGGCTTACCTTCTGCCCAGTGCCCACCCACCAGTCTTCTCCCCTCCCCCCTCCCTGCCCCTTCGCCAGGTCAGTGTTGGACTACGACCTGGGAGACCAGGGTTCGAATCCCCACACAGCCATGAAGCTCACTGGGTGACCTTGGGCCAGTCACAGCCTCTCACCTTCAGAGGAAGACTATGGTAAAACCACCTCTGAATACCATTTACCATGAAAACCCTATTCAAAGGGTTGCCATAAGCCCGGTCGCCTTGGGCAGTCCATTTCCATTTTCAAACATGATTGCACAGAAATAAATCCCACTGAACCCAAAAAGTATGCAAATGACCAAACCCTCCCTCCCTTCTCCTGCCTCCTATCCCCTCCCTTTTGCCCCTTCCCTCCCCCTTCCTTTCCCCCTCCCTCCCCCTCCCAATCTGCTCCCTCCCCTTCCCCCTCCTCTCCCTCCCCTTCCCCCTCCTCTCCCTCCCCTTCCCCCTCCTCTCCCTCCCCTTCCTCCTCCCCATGGTCAGTTTTGCCTATCTTAAGCATGATTGCACAAAAGTAAATACCACTGAACTCTATAAGCATGCAAATGATCAAACCTGCCCTCTCCTTCCCCTTCCTTTGCCCCCCTCCAATACGCTCCTCCTCCCTCCCCGTCCTCCTTCCCTATGGTCAGTTTTACCTATCCTAATCATGATTGCATACGAGTAAATCTGATTGAACTGAATAATCATGCAAATGATCAGACCTGCCTTTCCCCTCCTTCCCCTTTCCTCTCCCTTCCTCCTCCCCTCCCCTCTTCTTTCTTCCCCCTCCCCTGCTCACTTCAGCCCTCCATCCCTCCCCGGTCAGTTTTACCTATCCTAAGCATGATCGCACGGGAGTAAATCACACTGAACTCAATAAACATGCAGTGATCAAATCTGTCCTTCTTCTCCCCTCCCTCTCCTGCCTGCTCCCATCCCAGTCCTCCCCTCTGCCTTTCCTCACCATATCCTCAGAGACACGTTACCAAATTCTTCCAAGCTACACAGGAAGTGGATTGGACTGTGAAAGACCAACCTAAATTGTGTTTGCATTTTGACAAATTTGTAGGGCAATACAATATCTCAGAGAGGAGGTCAGGTCTCCTGCTCCCCTGGTGCATTCACTATAGCTGCCCAATTTCCCTGCTTTTTAAAGTTGGATAGAAATATCTGTGGGCTATAGGTACGTTCTTAAACTGCAAGGTTTTTTTGCCTGTTAGTGAATATAGTTATGATAAATAAGCCTCAATGGTTCAGTTAAGAAGACACAGCCAAATCACATTTTGGGCATCAGGAATGTGTTCCCACTTAACCATAGTTAACACATAGTTGGTACATAGGGTACCTCCAAACCAGAGTTAGAAACCCATTTCAAAATTATTCTGCATTGGAGGAAAAATAGCTGTAACCATAAATTGTCCAGTTCATAGGTTAGAGGTAAGTATATTAATTTCTTTATTTAAAAGAATTTTAGGGTTCAAAGCAGTTTATATCCATATGAACATCTGTTGTTGTGTGCCTTCAAGTCAATTACAACTTATGGCGACCTTATGAATCAGTGACCTCCAGTAGCACCTGTCATGAACCACCCTGTTCAAATCTTGTAAGTTCAGGTCTGTGGCTTCCTTTGTGGAATCAATCCATCTCTTGTTTGGCCTTCCTCTTTTTCTACTCCCTTCTGTTGTTCCCAGCATTATTGGAAAAGGTTCAGAAGAGGGCAACCAGAATGATCAAGGGGATGGAGCGACTCCCTTACGAGGAAAGGTTGCAGCATTTGGAGCTTTTTAGTTTAGAGAAAAGGCGGGTCAGAGGACACATGATAGAAGTGTATAAAATTATGCATGGCATTGAGAAAGTGGATAGAGAAAAGTTCTTCTCCCTCTCTCATAATGCTAGAACTCGTGGACATTCAGGGAAGCTGAATGTTGGAAGATTCAGGACAGACAAAAGGAAGTACTTCTTTACTCAGTGCATAGTTAAACTATGGAATTTGTTCCCACAAGATGCAGTAATGGCCACCAGCTTGGATGGCTTTAAAAGAAGATTAGACAAATTCATGGAGGACAGGGCTATCAATGGCTACTAGCCGTGATGGCTGTGCTGTGCCACCCTAGTCAGAGGCAGCATGCTTCTGAAAACAGTTGCCGGAAGCCTCAGGAGGGGAGAGTGTTCTTGCACTCGGGTCCTGCTTGCGGGCTTCCCCCAGGCATCTGGTTGGCCGCTGTGAGAACAGGATGCTGGAATAGATGGGCCACTGGCCTAATCCAGCAGGCTCTTCTATGTTCTTATAAGGAAGGGGGCAAACAGTCTTTCCTCGTATTTCATCTCTTCAGAAACTGTTAACTGCTGTAACCTTGGCAGACCTTGCTCAGATTTGTTTAGGTAAGAGGTTTTCAAGTTGGATCTGAGAAATACTGGGTCCCTTGGAAGTTGGAAGCTTATCAGGGAATCATCTGCGACCCAATCAATAGTGATAGAAGAGCTTTCCTGAAGACAAGCTTGTCCACCAACCATTGAACATTCCCTACAAAATATTGTTGCATCTTTATGGACCATGGGGATTTTTTTAGACTATATAAGATTTTTTTACACTATATAAGACTATATAAGATTTTTTTAGACTATATAAGACTATATAAGACTGCCACCAGCACAGACCAAGTCAAAACATGAGACCCAAATCTTTTGCAAGATGATGGGGTTCTGTGACAGATGACAAAAGGACAGAATTCCTTGGAAGTGGAAAGCAGAAAGTCTGAAAACCACACAGAAATATATTAGCCATGCACTAAACCAACGAAGGAAAGATATGAGCAAACGTGAACAGGCATTTTAGCATGTGTTCTATATTGTTTAAAAAATTTTAATTGTGTTTTAAATTGTTTTTTAAAACATGTATTTTAAATTGTATTTGTTTTTAGTTATTGTAAACCACCCAGAGAGCTTCGGCTATGGGGCGGTATACAAGTTTAATAAATAAATAAATAAACAAACAAACAGCAATAGTTTGAGAACATATTCCTGGGTGTTCAATGTGTCTTAAAAAAAATACTTGGTATGTATTGTCTAACAATTCTCTATTTAAGACTAGCTCACACACAAGAAGCTTTCACTTAATCTAGCCCATCACTTTTATTTCAGGCAGCTCTCTTGCAGAACCACCACAGCTCATCCTTCCCCAACTTATCCTGGCTCCTAGTCTTTTATCCAATAGGTTCACTCCTAAGTATCTCAGTCCAACTGTATGGGAAATATTCCCTCTTCATCAATTCTTCTTTCTATACACACCCCCATCATCTAATACCTCAACATCTAAACCAGCATTACATCCCCAATATCTTCTGCCACCTCCAATTTTAACCAATCAAGAAAATAACTACTGAAAACTCACACCGTTCTTCAGAAGCATTTCACAGTCACAGGGAAACTAACCAATAAAAAGTATTGGAAGGTCTGATGGTAATCACAGGCCTGGTAGCAACTATAAGCAGTGTTCATGATAATCACAGGCCCAGCAGCAACTACAACAGCTGCCAGGTTTAAATGTTCAGGATATTAACAGTCCAATTTTATGCATGTCTGCACCAAAGTAAGCCTTGTTTAGTTTAATTGAGCTTACTCATAGATAAAGGGTATAGGACTGCTGCCTGAGACATCTTAAGAACAGACTTTTAAAAATGCTTCTTGCAGGGTATGCAGTGGAATATGAGTGAACAGCAGCCAAGATCATAGCAGGTCTATCGTAGCATGTTGTGGGATTTGTGAGGTTTTCTATTTATTTATTTATTATTTGATTTATATCCTGCCCTTCCTCCCAGCAGGAGCCCAGGGCGGCAAACAAAAGCACTAAAAACACTTTAAAACATCATAAAACAGACTTTAAAATACATTAAAACAAAACAACTTTAAAAAACATTCTTTAAAAAAGCTTGGTTCTGAAACTGCAATTAGTGCAAAATGCTGCAGCACAATTGCTGACAGAAGAGAGAGCATATTACACCTGTGCTCAAAGATCTGACCTGGCTGCCAATTTGCTACCGGGCTGAGTTCAAGGCTCTATTTTTGGTATAAAGCTCTTAAAGGCTTGGGACCAGTTTATTTAAGAGATCATTCTACCCCATATGTGCCAACTTAATCACTTCAATCTGCAGAACTAGTTCTTCTACAAGGGCCACACAATATCTGTTCTGCATCTGTAAGTAATTCCTTTAGTGTGGCAGCACCTGTATTTTGGAACTCTCTGCCTATTGACATTAGGCAGGCATATGACGTCAGGTGTAGGACAGATGGACATAGTTTGGGGAAAATGGCCTCACAGGAAAAATGGGGAGGTCTGGCGAGCCAAATTTACCCCTGAGGATTATTTATTATTTATTTATTTAAAATATTTCTATCCCACCCTTCTACCCTAATGACAGGGCACTCAGGGCGGCTTACAAAAATAAAATAAAACATGTACATAATAAAATTGTAAACAGTAAAATCACAAAAACATTAAAATAATTTAAAATACATAAAATACAATTAAAATACATAAAATACTACACACACACACACACACACACACACACACACACACACGGGACTACAAAGGTAAAATTTAACGCAGAAGGCATAAAATCAGTGTCAGGCTCTACCTTCAATCCCTCCCAAAGGCTCTCCGGAACAAGATCGTTTTCAGAAAACCAACAGGGAGGGAGCAGAGCGAACTTCTGGGGGGAAGGGTATTCCAAAGCTTGGGAGCCACAGTTGAAAAAGCTCTCTTCTGCATGCCTGTCAATCTAACATCTTTCATTCCAGGCACGCAGAGGAGACCAGAGACAGATGATCTTAAATCCCGGGCAGGTATATATGGGCGTAAGTGGTCCCTCAGGTACATTGGTCCAAGGCCGTTTAGGGCTTTAAAGGTCAGAACCAGCACTTTGAATTGAGAACTGCAGCCAAACGTTGCAGGTGAACTATGAATCACAAAGAAATGAAAAACCAAGATTTCATGATGTCAGTGATAGTACAGATGGGTATTTTAGATCTTTAGGTCTTTGATCAATTTTGGCAGCACTATGAACAGAGTTGCTTGTTACCAGCATTAGCACCACATCATATTTAACATATTCCAGTAACTCCAGAATGAAGGATAGCCTTTCAACTTTAAGAGAGGAAGAAGGCAGCATATGATTTAGCCCAAAGCAAGAAATAGTTTCATTTACCTACTATGCTTTCCAAATCTTTGTTTGATAAGCTCCTTTATTTTTTTTCTGAGCTGCAGGTCATATTCCCCAAGCCATGAAACTGAATAATTGGAAATTTGGTTGCTGAGGTAGCAGAACTACAAGGAGAAATAGGTTAAATTCCATAAAGGAATTAAGCTCTTGCAAACAGGCTCATTTGCCATCATGATGCATCCCAAACTTTACATATTCTTATGAGCCAGTGTGGTGTAGTGGTTAAGGTGTTGGACTACGACCTGGGAGACCATGGTTCGAATCTCCACACAGCCATTAAGCTCACTGGGTGGCCTTGGGCCAGTCACTGCCTCTCAGCGTCAGAGGAAGGCAATGGTAAACCTCCTCTGAATACCGCTTACCGTGAAAACCCTTTTCATAGGGTAGCCATAAGTCGGAATCGACTTGAAGGCACTCCATTTCATTTTGTTGTGACCTATCGGCCCAGTTCAGATAATCATCATCCGAAAGAAGCCACTTGCTATGCCACCATTCAATATTAGTCCACAAACATTTATTGGACCAGTATGACACAAAGAATAGAATTTAATTGGATGGAGACAAAAAGTTGGATTGGCAGTATTTTGAAGAGAACCTAGCTGCAAAAAGAAATAGTCCATTGTTTCTTAGTCACAAATGATTTTGGGGGGGGGGAGAATGGTGCCAGGCTTGCAAGTCCTTGCACAGCTAAGATAGCAAGACTTTTATTGCAATGTTCTCTCCAAAACTACAAATCAGTTCTTGGACATCATATCATCACAGATGAAAAGTTCCAACCATTTACTTAATATGTGCACATCACAGTAAGAAATAATATGCTTAAAAGAAAGACTGCTATTACTTGTTAGTAGCTAGGCTAGATAAAGCAATGCACTACTGACATATTTTAGAATTTTCAGATGACAGCTTTACTGGCAAAAAGTTCATTTGAACTGAACTTCAAAATAAAAATACTAGGAAGAACAGTTCAAGATATATTTTAGTGCTCTGTGAACAGGTGGAAAGATCAGCTGCACCTGCCTTGTCAGCCATTTAGTACAGCTGCAAGATTAAAGGCACAAGTATTACTAATTACATCTCAGTGAAATTAGTTATAATGTATTCAGAGTTATTCTTCAAACAAAAGGCACTTTAATTCCAAAATTCTTCACAGCTGAGTGATTTTGCACTAAAATGGGTTTACTGATATATATTGCATTAGAAGAATATATAAACATCTACATGCAATTATAGACTATTGTCTATTTTGATACAACCAAACTGTTCAACTGTAAATCAATGCTGTTTCTAAACCAGCATATGTTATCAAATAAGAGCTCAGAATGCAAACTTCCAATACTGTGATGATGGTTTATACTATATACTTTATGGAAATCCATTTTAATGCCACACAGATAAATAAAAATCAATGGACCATACAACATTTGTGTGACAATGGAAAAAAACAAATCTATCCATGTATATATTCATGTGGCACAAAACAGAAGTAGTCAAAAACACTGTTTTAAAACTTACTATTTGTACTTGTAGCTCACCCTCCACCAAATGGTCCCACAGCAGGTTATAAAAATGTAAAAATTAAAATAAGTACCACTAAAATCATAAAATAAAAATGCTAACAACCAGTATCAGAACTAAAATTTAAGCTAATGCATGCAGTTCTAGGTGAGCTACAATTCAGGAACTACCTTGCTACCTGCAAGAAATTTCCCGTCACAATGACTTCATCATGTTGGATATGTACCATTAACAAAAAGTAATGACGCAGGGGTGATGGGTTTTACACCAACTAGCATTTAAAAAGTCCAAGACATGACTGAGTAAATGCAAGCAGAATGAAACTGTTCTTTCATTTATGGGGAAAATGCAGTGATGCTTTATGATAGACTGTGTACTGGAATTATGTAACATGACATTCCTATTTTTAAAAGTGTACCAACACCAATGGGAGACTTAAAAAGTCATCTGACCACTTCTTAAAAGAGATTAATAGAAATGCTATTTTAGGGGTCATACTGGAGGGGGAAGGGAAAAAAAAACTTAACCATGCTCAGTAGTATCATATTTTTATATTATATTTACAGCCCAATCTTCCTCAAGCAGCTTGGGGCAGCATACATGGCTCCTCTCTACCGCTCCTTTTATCCTCAGCTACCCTGTGAAGTATGTCAAATTCATGAAGGATAAGGCTATCGATGGCTACATATTACTTCCAGTATCAGGAGCTGCATATCTCTGAATAACAGTTGCCAGAGAATACAAGGAGTGTGCTATTGTGCTCATGTCCTGCTTGTAGGCTTCCCATAAAGCATCTGATTTGCAACTGTGGAAACAGAAAGCTGAACTAGATGAGCCTTGGTGTGATGCGTTTATGTTCTGAAGTAGGTAAGGCAGAGATACGAGGCTGCAAACATTTTGGACCCATTTAGAACTTTGAGACTGTGCCATAAATACTCTGGTTTCTCACCCACCCACCTACCACACTAACAAACAAGAGAAAATATGCACACACAGAGAGTGCTTTTCCATAGGCTTCAGGATCCAGCAAAATTAAAACTACATCATCTAGAGTTTGCATAATTTTACAGAGTCCCCCCAAAGTACCATCAAATTAAAGCTTACACTGGTAAACTGCAAAGTAAACATCACAGTTCCCACACCGCAAAAACATTGATCTGAGGCACAGATCATCATTGGATGTTCAGGAAATTTTTCTACATGTGATGACAACAAAACCATCAACCAAATCACAGAACACACCTGCAGATACAGAGGAGACCTATGATCTGATGGTAGTTTTGTGGGGAGTATAAATTAGGATTAATCATCTATGTGGGAATGGATTAGGATTGGGACCATAATGTGTGGATATGGGAGAAAAATATTAACCCTTTCCCCTGTACTGGAACCCTGCTATTTGATGCAGGAGAGAAACTGCTATTGCGTCCTGATCTCATCCCCAAAGTAGCTGCTATTTAACCTTCCCAAGAACAAACACAAAAACCCAGATATGTAAAATGCAATCATAGATTACAGATCTGGTTTGGCCCTATGACAGAATAAAAAGCACATAAAGGACAAAGAATTATTGGAGTGAGAGACACCCGACTGTCAAACTTGATGAGATGAATATACATTTTTGTTTGGAAGAAACTATAATTTTATGGACAGGTAGAAACTTGTGTTACTAACACAAAGAGGGCCAGTCTAGGACATGTGGGCGGTGAATTGTAAAGTAAGGATGTAATTTTAGAGTCAGCTGAAAGATTCTTTAACACGTCAACAAAGACCCAAAGGTACAACCTCCTATGTTGATAGTATTGTGATTACAATGGTGCACCTCAGGTTAAGGACTATTCTTTCACCTCCTGGGAATTGAAACAAAACACCCCTTCTTGGATTACTACTCACAGACATGGTATGACTCGAGAGTGCATCTTTGTTCCAAGGTAAGTGAAAATGTAGTTTTAGAACTACAATACATACTCCTTTCTAAAAGACCCTGGCTTATAAACAAATTATTCCACAGCATAGCCCAACATTTATCATTAATCTAATGTTATACTGTATACATCTTTAGACAGCAGCCCAGCTTCCAAAATATATTCCAAAAATGGTGAAGAAACTCCTGAGAAACTGATACATTCTTTCTCAATACCATTATGACGTCTCCACCTAAAATGGGAAGGTACTATTGCCCTGAACAATAAGACTGGCATTTAAAATCAAAGCAAGTTTATTAAAAACAGGCTGGGATTGCCCTGTGATCTTCCAGACAAATGTAGAATTTAATTAAAAGGTAGATAGTTGCTTTATTCTTCTTTGAGTTTATTTTATAACTTTTATGTTAACACACAACTACTTAAAAGAAAGTTTTGCAAATAATGAGTAGGTGGGAAAATGAACAAGCGAGATATTACCTAACTATGTGTCTTGTACCAGAAAACTCAAAACAAGAAGAAACAGAGCTGCAAGGTTTCCTGCTCAATTCACTGTATATAAACCATCCCAAGCAGATCCTTATTCAGGCAACCTACCAATGAACCTACCAAGTTTTCCCCTGCAACTTGTTCTACATTACCACGACCTCCTTAATCGTAACTCTGTTGTGGCTGATGAGGTCTTCTCACAAATCCCACAACAACAAATTAGAGATGAGCTTGCAGTATCCCCTAATTTGGATGAAGTCAGTAAAGCCACTAATCAAATGAAGAATAACAAAGCTAGTGGACCTGATGGGATTCCTGCTGAAGTCTTTAAAGAAGGTGGGCCTGAATTTACACAACAACTTCATAAGCTCATCGAAAAAATCTGGATGAGGGAAGAGATCCCGGAAGACTTTAGGGATGCCATAATTATCACTCTTTTCAAGAAGGGTGATAGAACAGATTGTGGGAACTAACGAGGCATCACTCTTCTAGCTACCGCAGGTAAAATCCTTGCAAGGATCCTCACAAATCGTCTCCTACCTATCTCAGAATACATCCTCCCTGAATCCCAAAATGGTTTCCGCCCTTCCAGGGGGACAGTGGACATGATCTTCACTGCACAACAGCTTCAAGAAAAATGCTGGGAGCAAAACCGACCTCTGTATATGGCGTTTATTGATCTGACTAAGGCCTTTGATACTGTAAATCGAACTGCTCTCTGGACCATCCTTCTGAAAATTGGATGCCTTGATAAATTTGTGAATATTTTGCGACTCCTCCATGACAACATGACGGCAACAATTTTGGATAACAATGGCTCTCAAAGTGATCCATTCAAAGTGAGATCAGGCATCAAACAGGGATGTGTCATTGCTCCGACCTTATTTGCTATTTTCATCACCATGATTCTACACCTTGTTGAGGGGAAACTTCCCACTAGCGTGGAAATCACATATCGAACAGATGGAAAGCTTTTTAATCTCAGTAGGCTGAAAGCAAAAAGTAAGGTAATTACAATCTCTGTCATAGAACTTCAATATGCCGATGATAATGTAGTCTCCGCACATTCAGAGGAAGATCTTCAAACTATCCTAAATGTCTTTGCAGAAGCATATGAAAAGCTTGGGCTCTCGCTTAACATAAAAAAAACCAAAATGCTTGATCAGCGAGTGTGAACCAATCCCTCTGTAACACCATCAATCCAGCTTAATGGTGCGATGCTGGAGAATGTTGATCACTTTTCTTATCTTGGCAGCCATCTCTCTGTAAAAGCTGACATCAATGCTGAAATTTAGCATCATCTGAGCTCTGCGAGTGCCGCATTCTACCGAATGAAGCGCAGAGTGTTTGAGGATCGGGATATTCGCAGGGAGACCAAAATGCTTATTTACAAAGCCATTGTACTACTGACCTTACTGTACGCCTGTGAAACATGGACCATCTATAAATGCCACTCCCAACTTCTTGAAAGATTCCACCAACGCTGCCTATGGGAAGAAGCAAAGACTACTAGTGTTGAAAAAATGATCCTCCAACATCACCTTTGCGGGACCGGCCATGTTGTTTGAATGCCTGATCGCTACCTTCCAAAGCAGCTACTTTACTCCCAAATTAAGGATGGAAAACGGAATATCGGTGGACAGCAAAAGAGGTTTAAAGATGTTCTCAAAGCTAATCTTAAAAAATGTAACATAAGCATCAAGAACTGGGAAGCCTTGGCCCATGAACGTCCCATTTGGAGGTCAGCCATTATCAAAGGTGCTATGGACTTTGAAGAAGCATGAATACATGGCGAAAGGGACAAACGAGCTAAGCGGAAGGCACATCAAGCAAATCCTCATCGTGACAATCTTCCATCTGGAAACCTATGTCCTCACTGTGGGAGGCTGTGCGGATCCAGAATTGGCCTCCACAGTCACTTACGGACCCACTGTTAAAGACCTTACCCTGGAAGACAATCTTACTCGGCCACGAGTGATCACCAATGAATGAATGAATGACATAGTTTACAAACTTTTTGAATATTTAGATATAAAAATGTCTTTTTAAGCTAAGCCTAAATCATAGTCCCTGCACAATAAGTCCCAAGTGCTTCTTATACCCAGTTTGGGGAAATAGGTGTTACAATCTCTCAGGATAAACAAAATTAAAGTAGATTTAACATGACACAAAACCAGGAAAGTTACAAAAAACAAATTATCAAAGTAACAAGCTTTAACAGGTTATTTATTTATTTATTTATTTATTATTTCAATTTATATACCGCCCTTAGCAGAATAGCTCTCAGGGCGGGGAACAAACAAGATAAAATACAATATATCATAGTAAAAAATCACAAAAACATGTACAAACAAACAACAGAAAGCACAACAAAAACGAAATACAACACAAATTAAGAAGGATACATGTTAAAAGTAGAAAGATTAAGAAAATTAAAAGATTAAAATGCCTGGGAGCATAAAAAGGTCTTTACCTGGCGCCGGAAAGATAGAAGTGTAGGCGCCAGGCGTACCTCTTCGGGGAGGCTGTTCCACAACTCAGGGGCCACCACAGAAAAGGCCCTAGATCTAGTAACCACCCTCCGGGCTTCCCGATGAGCTGGTACCCGGAGGAGGGCCTTAGATTCTGAACGAAGTGAACGGGTAGGTTCATAGCGAGAGAGGCGTTCCACAAGGTATTGAGGTCCCACGCCGTGTAAGGCTTTATAGGTCAAAACCAGCACCTTGAATCTCGCCCGGAAGCAAATAGGGAGCCAGTGCAGACGCGCCAGAATAGGTGTTATATGCGAAGACCGACTGGTCCTCGTCAATAGTCTGGCAGCCGCGTTCTGCACCAGCTGAAGCTTCCGAACTGTCTTCAAGGGCAGCCCTACGTAGAGCGCATTACAGTAATCCAATCTTGAAGTTACCAGAGCATGAACAACGGAGGCGAGGTCGTCCCTGTCCAGATAGGGGCGTAGTTGGGCTACCAGACGAAGATGGTAAAATGCATTCCGTGCCACCGAGGCCACTGGGGCCTCGAGAGACAAGGAAGAATCAAAAAGAACCCCCAAACTACGTACCTGTTCTTTCAGGGAGAGTGTAACCCCATCCAGAACAGGGTGAACATCCACCATCTGAGCAGGGAAGGCGTTCACCAGCAGTGTCTCGGTCTTGTCTGCATTGAGTCTCAGTTTATTAGCTCTCATCCAGTCCATTATCGCGGTCAGGCAACGGTTCAGCACATCAACAGACTCACCTGAGGAAGATGAAAAGGAGAAATAGAGCTGCGTGTCATCAGCATATTGATGACAATGCACTCCAAAACTCCTGATGACTGCACCCAGCGGCTGCATGTAGATGTTGAAAAGCATGGGGGACAAGACCGACCCCTGAGGGACTCCACAATGGAGAGTCCATGGTGTCGAGTGATGTTCCCCAAGCACTACCTTCTGGTGACGGTCCGCGAAGTAGGAGCGGAACCACTGCCAAGCAGTGACCCCGACACCCAACTCCGCGAGTCTCCCCAGAAGGATACCATGGTCGATGGTATCAAACGCCGCTGAGAGATCAAGGAGAATCAACAGAGTCACACTCCCCCTGTCCCTCTCCCGACAAAGGTCATCATACAGGGCGACCAAGGCTGTTTCGGTGCCAAAACCGGGCCTAAAACCGGATTGAAACGGATCTAGATAATCGGTTTCATCCAAGAGCGCCTGGAGCTGGCCGGCAACCACCCGTTCCAAAACCTTGCCCAAAAAAGGGACATTCGCCACCGGTCTATAGTTGTTCAAGTTATCTGGGTCCAAGGAGGGTTTCTTTAAAAGAGGTCTCACTACTGCCTCCTTGAGGCTACCAGGGACTACTCCCTCCCTCAAGGAGACATTAACCACTTCCTTGGCCCAACCGGTGGTCCCAGCCCTGCTAGCTTTCACTAGCCAAGATGGGCAAGGATCCAGAACAGACGTGGTTGCCCGAACCATTCCAAGCACCTTGTCCACTTCCTCGAGCTGCACCAACTGAAACTCATCCAATAATGAAGGACAAGGCCGTGCTCCGGACACTTCAATGGATTCATCTGTCGCAACATCGGAGTCAAGATCCCTGCAGATACATGCAATCTTATCTTGAAAGTGTCCAGCAATTTCGTTGCAGCGGGCTTCCAATGTTTCCGTAGTATCGTGGGGGCCAGAGTGTAAGAGCCCACGCACGACTTTAAAAAGCTCCGCTGGGCGGCATAGGGATGATCTAATAGAGGCAGCAAAATAAAGCTTCTTTGCTGTCCTTACCGCTTTTGTATACAACTTATTGGTGGCACTTACCAAGGCATGATTGTATCCACTGGGAGTTTTCCTCCATCTGCACTCCAGCCTCCTCCTCTCATGTTTCATTGCTCTGAGCTCCGGGGTATACCACAGAGCTGTATGAGCTCTACAGCGGAGGGGGCGCGCGGGAGCGATCGTGTCAATAGCCCGGGTCATTTCCGTATTCCACAGTGCAACCAGGGCCTCAACAGGAGCACCAGTCCTATCAGCCGGAAAATCTTCCAGAGCCCTCTGAAAACCTGCGGGATCCATCCGGCTCCGGGAGCGGATCAACTTAATAGATCCTCCACCTTTGCAGAGGGAAAGAGCCGCTGTAAGTCTAAATCTCAGCAAGCGGTGATCTGTCCATGACAATGGGGTAGATGAAAAACACCCCACCGCCAGATCACCATCTCCATGTCCAGTGGCGAAGATCAAATCAAGAGTATGTCCCGACACATGTGTTGGGCCGGTAGAAAATTGAGACAGCCCCATGGTTGTCATGGAGGCAATGAAGTCCTGAGCTGCGCCAGATAAGACAGCCTCGGCATGGACGTTGAAATCCCCCAGTACCAAAAGTCTAGGGGATCTCAAGAGCACCTCCGAGACTATCTCTGTCAGCTCAGCTAAGGAAGCTGTTGGGCAGCAAGGTGGACGGTACACCAACAGTATTCCTAGTCTGTCTCCCTGGCCCAATACAAGGTGGAGACATTCCAGACCAGTCGCCATCTGGACAGGGTGCTTGGTGAGAGGGAAAGAACTCCTATAGACCACAGCGACCCCCCCTCCCCAGCCCTCAGATCTACCACAGTGCTGAACCAAATACCCAGGTGGACAAAGCTGGGAAAGAGCAACTCCTCCCTGATCAGCCACCCAGGTTTCGGTTATACATGCCAGGACGGCACCCTCCTCCAGAATTAAATCATGGACAAGTGAGGTTTTATTATGTACCGACCTGGCATTCAAAAGCAGCACTTGGAGATCCGAGAGCTGGCTGATAGGACAACCAACAAACCTGTGGGTATGAGGAGAACCGGAACAAGGCACAGACACAATTTGTCTGGGACGAGTTCCCCTTACCTGGCCTGTTCTCCTCCTAACGCCATACCTCCCATTACCCGTCACTACGTTAATTGGGCCCCCCGAAAGCCCCCCCACGAAGGATGGGATCTTTTCTCCCAGGCACATGTTAAAAATACAGAAACTCACACAGACAAGCAATCATACAATCATTCACCCAACAGTAACGCACACGCACACACACACCGAACAAACAACGTTAAAATTAATTAGTCCTCTTCAAACAACAATGGCAGTCTCGGGCCCCCCAGCCAAAAACGAGCCGCCAGCGATGGCACCAGGACAGCAACACAGCCCCAAGCAGCGACAACAGCGCCCACACACGAGCAGAGAAGCGGCGAAGGCAGCAGAGCCGCAGTGGTAATATCCTGGGCAGCGGCACGGTCCTCGGCGACGATGAAAACGCCCGCAACCAGCGGCGGCGATGGCGGCAACACGAGCCGCAGCGACGAAGTCCCCGGCAGCAACACGGTCCCAGCAGTGGTGAAAACGCCCCACGCGCAAGCGGGCAAGCGGCGACAACGGCGGCGCGGGCCGCGGCGCAGAGTCCACCGCAGCGGCACGCCCCACGGCAGCAGCGACAACGCCCGCATGCAAGTGGGCCGACAGCGGCAACGGCGATGGCGCGGGCCGCGGCGACAGAATCCCCGACAGCAGCACGTCCCCCGGGTTAATAGCTCTAAAGTTATGATTAAAGCAATTTTAAACAAACAATAAAAAGCAGCTTTGACATTTAAAAGTTGTTTTAAGTTTACATTTAATTTCTCAGAGTGCATATTATAATTTCTTCCTGTGCTATAACTACAGAATTGAGAATCCTTGATATTACTGCTGTTCATTAAAAAGGAAAATTAAAAAGGAGAAGAATATACTCAGGATAGCATTATCAGGTTAAGAGGCAACATAATCTCCTCCTGCCACTCTAGGCATTCTAGCTTAGCCCCGTACCTGGGCTGCCTACTAGTCCTCATTGTTTCAAAGGATTTGTTTGCAAAGAGCTCTAGAGGCTTCTGTCCTATGCTGAGTAGGAACTACCCCCCCATGGTGCTTGTGGTAGCAGGCAAGGTTATGGGTAAGGATGGCTAAGGCTTGGGATTTTCAGTGTGCCATGCACACTTATAAAATAGGGAACACTTGGCTCAGCAATAACACATGTGAGAAGGATCTAGGAACTGTTGATCACAAGCTGAATATGAGCCAATAGTGCGATGTGGCTGCAAAAAAGGCAAATTCTATTTTAGGCTGCATTAACAGAAGTATAGTTTC
Source organism: Rhineura floridana (assembly GCF_030035675.1). Taxonomy (NCBI): domain Eukaryota; kingdom Metazoa; phylum Chordata; class Lepidosauria; order Squamata; family Rhineuridae; genus Rhineura; species Rhineura floridana. The sequence goes on along the minus strand of NC_084483.1, from coordinate 164,534,720 downwards.
CAAATTATGTGAAGTATTAGTTCCCCTCTATTCAGCACTGCTTAGACCTCATCTTGAGTACTGCGTCCAGTTCTGGTCTCCGCACTTCAAGAAGGAAGCAGACAAACTGGAACAGGTTCAGAGGAGGGCAACAAGGATGATCAGGGGACTTGAAACGAAGCCCTGTGAGGAGAGGCTAAAAGAACTGGGCATGTTTAGTCTTGAGAACAGAAAACTGAGGGGAGACATAACAGCAATCTTCAAGTACTTGAAAGATCACACAGACAAGGGCCAGGATCTCTTCTTGGTCATCCCAGAATGCAGTACATGGAATAATGGCTCAAGTTATAGCAAGCCAGATTTAGGCTGAACATCAGAAAAAACTTCCTAAATGTTAGAACGGCACAACAATGGAACCAACTACCTAGGGAGGTGGTGGGCAATCCAACACTGGAAACATTCAAGAGGCAGCTGGCCACCTGTCAGGTATGCTCTAAATTGGATTCCTGCATTGAGCAAGGAGTTGGACTCAGAGGCCTTAGAGGCCCCTTCCAACTCAATCCTTCTACGATTCTATACGAGTCCGTGTGGGCTACAGTCTCCTCCCAACTCTGAACCATCCCTTGATGGTTGTCTGCTGTTACAGGTAAGCGTCTATAACAGAGGCAGAGACATCAGGTGATTCAAATTTGAAGAAGGGAGCAGACAGTCATGCTCTTTAAAAGCCAGCAGCAGAGGCTTATCTCCAATCTTATCACTGTGATATCACTGCATGCAGGCATGGGGATCATTTGGCCCTCCATATGTTGTTGAACTACTAGTCCCATTATTCTCAGCAAACTTGGCCAATGGCAGGAATGATAGATCTGAACTTTTTAAAAATTGTTTTGTTGATGTGTTTGCTGCCCTGGGCTTCTTTAGGAGGAAGGACGGTATATAAATTCAGTCATCATCATCATGTCATCCCTTATATACCCAATTGATCACTGCACTCTTCAGGAGAGGACCATCTTATCAGGAGGTCTGTTCTGTACAATATACAAATCAGACCTGTAGTGTTGTGGCACCTACCCTTTGGAATTCCCTCCCATTAACTATTAGACAGGTACCATCTTTGTTGTCTCTTCGGTGCTTACTGAAGACCTTCCTTTTTCAACAAGCCTTTTAAGTAGAGGTTCTTTCCAGTTTGCATCTGTGTTGGAATTGTTTTTTAGATGTATATCACTTGTGTTTGTGCCACTCTGGGCTCCTTTGGAGGAAGTGTGGGATATAAATTTAATGAATAAAACAAGCATCTGGAGGGCCAAAGTTTCCCCACACCTGAATTAGTGCTTAGATCTGTGCCTGATGTCATATGACATCATATTATGTCAGGTGAGTGTGATTTGTTCAAGATGGCCTTGTAAAGCAAACTGAGAGGTTCAGGTATTGCTGAACTTTAACTCCCATCATCGCAGGCCATTGGCCAAGTTTGTTGTGGATGATGGAAGGTGTAGTTCAGCAACATATGGAGGGCCAAAGGTGAGCCTAAGTAAGTCCACACACTGGAGATTCTGCACCCCTGCCCTATAAATACTATTCCTGGTTGCTGAGGTTTCTTCAATAGTCCAGTCTCTGCCTTGTTTCTGATGGATATTCGCTTTCTGAGACCAGAATAGGACTTATTTGAACACTGGGCACAAGGTGGTGTGCAAGTCATCTGATTTTAGATGAGGTATCAGGAGGCACCCATCTAGATCGAGGTGATGTGGTGGCAATGATGGTATGTCTACTCCTTTCACAAAATTCATGTTTTACTAGAAAATCTGTTTCTGCCACATAAACATAAGCAGCTGTTTATGGCCAGAGTTGAATATACACCATGGTTCCTGAGAAGTATTGGTTGCAGCCAACTGTGGTAAAACCTGTCCGATATAGTGGGACAAAAATATGTTTCTGCAGACTTGAGCACATTCCCACACTGCTTCTTGCAAGTTGTCCCTAAAGGTCAGTAGATTTTCAGGGGGACACAATGACACAAGAAGTGGGTGGGAAAGTCCTATCCCATCCTATTCTATGTATGGAACTCCACCCACATTCTAGAATAAACTTGACTAAGGGAAGAAGGGAAGCCGTTTGCTGCTGCTGTCTGCCTGCTTGCTCCTGCTACTAGACTACCACCACCGCTCTCTCCCTGTTAGACTTCTGCTCTGCAGGGGTCACGCCTTGCAGGACCAGGCCCCCAGGTACTCAGCCAGCTGTTGCTGATATCATCCACCTGTCCCTTCCCTGGAGGGAATACATAAGCTGGCTGGCTGAAGTGGCTCCTGCTTTGCAGATTGCCTGGCTTTTTGCAGGTCTTGAGTCATGTGCCTGGAAGAGAGAACTCAGAGCCAAGTGGGGAGACTTGAGGGGGGCCCAATTAGTGTAGTGATGAGTAGAGAGAGATATGGCGTTGTGAGGAGGACTTGCCAGGTAAGGGGAACGCGGCCCAGGCAGTTAACAACTGTGCCTTGTTCCGGTCCTCCCCACACCCGCAGGTTTGTTGGTTGCCCTATCAGCCAGCTCTCAGATCTCCAGATGCTGCTCCTTAATGCCAGATCAGTGCATAATAAGATCTCCCTCATTCATGATTTACTTGTGGATGAGGCAGCTGATCTGGCATGTATAACTGAGACCTGGGTGGGTGAGCAGGGAGGAGTCAGTCTCTCCCAGCTATGTCTGCCAGGGTACCTGGTTCAGCATCAGGGTAGACCTGAGGGTCGGGGGGGGGTTGCTGTGGTCTATAGGAGCTCCATCTCCCTCTGCAAGCACCCTGTCCATGTGACTACTGTGTTGGGTCAGCGGGACATACCGGGGATTCTGTTGGTGTACCGCCCACCCCGCTGCCCAACAGACTCCCTAGCTGAGCTGGCGGAGGTGGTCTTGGGTGTACTGTTGAGATCCCCTAGACTGTTGGTTCTGGGAGATATCAACATCCATACCGAGGCCACCTTATCCAGGGCGGCTCAGTATTTCATGGTCTCCATGACAACCATGGAACTGTCCCGACATGCCATTGGCCCAACACATGTAGCAGTGCATACTCTAGACTTGGTTTTTGCAGCTGGACATGGAGATGGTGATCTGAATGTGGGGGGCCTTACATCAGTCCCTCTGTCATGGACAGATCACTGCTTGCTGAAGTTTAGACTTACAGCGGCTTTTCCCCTCTGCAAGGGTAGGGGACCTATTAAGTTGGTCAACCCCCAGAGACTAATGGATCCGGATGGTTTCCAAAGGGCTCTGGGGAGTTTTCCAGCTGATAGGGCTGGCGCTCCTGTCAGAACCCTGGTTGAACTGTGGAATACAGAAGTGACCCAGGCAGTTGACACAACTGCTCCTGAACGCCCTCTCCTGTGTAGAGCTCATACGGCACCATGGTATACCCCAGAGCTGACAGCGATGAAACAATATAGGAGGTGGCTTGAGTGCAGATGGAGACAAACTCCTGGTAGATGCAATTACACACTGGTATGTGCCTATGGTAAGCTGTATTTAGGGGCAGTGAGGGCAGCAAAAAAACCAACAATATTTTGCTGCCACTATCAAATCATCAAACTGCTGCCCAGCGGAGGTCTTCAGAATTGTCCGGGGGCTATTACACGTTGGCCCCAAGGACGCGGTAGAACCATTTGAGGCCTGCTGTAATGAATTTGCTAGGCACTTCCAGGATAAAATCTTTTAACATCCACCAGGACTTAAGACTCCAGTGTTATAGCAGCTGAATCAAGCGGGGTATCCAGAGCACAGCCTTGTCCCAATTTCTTGGATGAGTTTCAGTTGGTACAGCTTGAGGACATTGACAAGGTGCTTGGACAGGTTCATGCAACCACTTCTGTGCTGGATCCTTGCCCTTCTTGGCTAATAAAAGCTAGCAGGCATGGAACAGTCGGCTGGGCCAGGGAAGTGATTAATGCCTCCCTGCGAGAGGGGGTGGTCCCTGGCTGCCTGAAAGAGGCAGTAGTGAGACCACTCCTGAAGAGACCCTCCCTAGACCCAGAGAATCTTAACTATAGGCTGGTAGCAAATGTTTCATTCCTGGGAAAGGTCCTTGAACGAGTGGTGGCAGGCCAGCGCTGCACACTCTTGGATGAGACCGATTTTCTGGATCTATTTCAGTTGGGTTTCAGGCCTGGTTTTGGCACAGAAACAGCCTTGGTCACCCTGCATGATGACCTCTGTCAAGACAGAGACAGGGGGAGTGTGACTCTGTTGATTCTCCTTGGTCTCTCAGCAGCTTTTGATACCATTGACCACAGTATCCTTCCGGGAAGACTGGCTGAGTTGGGAGTGGGAGGGACTGCACGGCAGTAGTTCTGCTCCTACTTGGCGGGTCGGCTACAGAAGGGGGTGCTTAGGGAACATTGCTCACATCTTAAGAGTCTCCAGCATGGGGTTCTGCAGGGGTCAGTTCTGTCCCCCATGCTGTTCAACGTCTGTAAATGTACTGCCTTCAAGTCGATTGCGACTTATGGCGACCCTATGAATAGGGTTTTCATGAGGCTGAGAGGCAATGACTGGCCCAAGGTCACCCAGTGAGCTTCATGGCTATGTGGGGATTCGAACCCTGGTCTCCCAGGTCGTAGTCCAACACATGAAACCGTTGGGTATGGTCATCCAGAGTTTTGGAGTGCATTGCCATCAGTATGCTGATGACACACAGCTCTGTTTCTCCTTTTCATCTTCTTCAGGTGAGGTTATCAATGTGCTGAACCGGTGCCTGGCTGCGACAATGGACTGGATGAGGGCTAATAAACTGAGGCTCAATCCAGACAAGACTGAGATGCTGCTAGTGGGTGTTTCTTCTGACTGGATGGTGGATGTCTGTCATGGCCCCGTCAGAGGACTCCTCAGATGAGGACGACTCGGGAGTAACAGCAGCAGACCCAGGAGCAGCAGGAGACACGGAGGAGCCTCCTGAGAATCCAGCTCCTTCTGCCCCTCAGCTGCAGAGCACCCCAGGGACAGCAGAGGCCCTGCAGCCAGACACAGACAGTGAACAGGATACTCCCCCCTCACCTGCAGAACGTAGACAGCAGAAGGTCAGGCAGAAGAGAGGCAGGCCTGTCTCCTTAAGGCCCAAACGCTGAGGGCTCACACCTGCTGTCCATCCTGCTCTTTATAAGGCACACCTTGGCTGCAGCTTGTTGCTGACTGCAACGTCAGGCGTGGCTTTGTGTAGACCTAGTTTCCCTGCAGCATCTCTTTGACTGACCTCCTTGGCAATTGATCCCAGACCTCCACTGACCTCGCTTCTGGACTTCTGACTCGGCAAGTACGCTTCGGATAGGCCTGGCAGATTTACAACAAGACTGCTGGCTAAGGACTTTCCTTCCCTGCCAAAGACCCAGGAATTTCCAGCCCCCCCCCCCCGGACACTGCTGAGGCAGTGTAGAGCTGACAGCGTCCAACCTGTCCTGGATGGGGTTGCACTCCCCTTGAAGGAGCAGGTTCGTAGCTTGGGAGTTCTCTTAGAACCATCTGTCACTTGAGGCTCAGGCAGCCTCGGTGGCACGGAGTGCATTCTACCAACTTCGGTTGGTGGCCCAGCTACGCCCCTATCTGGACAGGGATAACTTGGCTTCAGTTCCATGCTCTGGTAACCTCCAAGTTAGATTACTGCAATGCACTCTATGTGGGGCTGCCTTTGAAGACAGTTCAGAAACTGTGGCTTGTGCAAAATGCAGCGGCCAGATTGGTAACAGGGACCAGACGGTTCGAACATATAAAACCGATTCTGGCTCGCTTGCATTGCCTGCCTGTATGTTTCCGAGCTCGATTCAAGGTGCTGGTTTTAACCTATAAAGCCTTACAAGGCTTAGGACCACAATACCTGATGGAACGCCTCTCCCAACACGAACCCACCCGTACACTACGCTCAACATCCAAGGCCCTCCTCCGGGTGCCTACTCCAAGGGAAGCTGGGAGTCTGGCAACAAGGGAGAAGGCCTTCTCAGTGGTGGCCCCCAAATTATGGAATGATCTCTTTGACGAGGTGTGCCTGGTGCCAACACTGTTATCTTTTCGGCGCTAGGTCAAGACTTTCCTCTTCTCCCAGGCATTTTAGCATGTGTTTTTAAATTGCTTTTTTAAAATGTGTTTTTAAATTTGTATATTTGCTCTTAATATTTTCAATTGTTGCAAACCGCCCACAGAGCTTCAGCTATGGGGCGGTATACAAATGCAATCAATCAAACAATCAATCAATTTGTATAGGCATGTCAATGCTTGGAGAATAAAGTTAAACTATGCTATTGTTTATATGTAACCAGAATTATAACACATCTTATATGAACTAAGATTATATACAATCTTAAATAGCTCAAGGGATTGCACTGAATTCTTCCATTTCTGGAAGAACCTTGATTTAGCCAAGGAGGAAACGGAGAGGAGGCTATTTTCGCCAATTCCCCTGTAGTTCCTACACCACTTTCCACACTGTTCTATTCCTCAATGCCCCCAACCCTCTGAAGCAACGGGGGGGGGGGTTGAAACAGGGGAAACTTGCAGAAGTCATACCCCCTCCTCTTCCGTCAGCAGAAGCATCCACTGGATCAAAAGATCCTTTCTACACTGAAGGCCATAAGTGAATTCAATCCTAAAGTTACAACAGAAGAATAAAATAGATACGCAGAGCAAACATTTTAATATACTGTGCACCAAGTAATACTGTTGCATGGCAACAAGAATCTACTACAGGGAAGCAGAAAATTGTTCGATTTGCCAAATTACAGTTCTTTCTGAAAAAAATCAAAATCAGGCAGTAGCAAACACCAGTTTCCTCAGTTAGCTTGTGGAGTTCCCACTCATTCTATTGAGGTAAACCTTTAGCAAACTATATTAATTATTTTAGATGCCTTCTCAAAAGACAACTCAAGGCAACTTACAGAAATATAAATTACTAATTTGATACCAAGGTGCTTAGCCTTATTTATTTCCATTTTGTTTGGGAAAGGCTAACTAACCATAAAGCTTACAGGCAGTCTGGGCAATTACGTTCTCTTTTGTATTTGTTGACCTCAATTTACATTAGGTAACAAAATACACTTGTTAAGTATGAATACCAGTCTGAGAACTCCAGAAATGTAGATGTGTCCCTCATCATCTGACACATAGCTTGATCAAGCTATCCAAAAGCACACCTTTAATTTGATCCTCTTGAGAGCCTGGTTGAAGTAATGCACCACTCTTAAAACACTACTACAAGTGGTCAACCCATTAATAACTTACTATTCACATATATTAAGGAAAGGAACTAATTTCTTCTATTCATTCTGCACCCATGGCAAGTCCTAGTCATCCATCCAGATCTTTTCTCTTCTTGGTTACAAGGGCAAAATTTCTCTCAGTATAATATGACGTCTATGAGGGATTCCCTCATACAGGTCTCAGTGTTCAGTCTTGAAGTTACCCTGCTTGGGTCCAGCCCCCATCTTGGTCAGTCTTGGGCTCATTCTTGGATGGACCATTTGATGTGTCCAGGAGGGGGATTACTTCATAGGACAGGCTGCTCCAACCCTCTTTCTTTATTTAGCTTGGCCTCATTTTCCTGCTCCCTGACATTCTGTTCCCTCCTCTGCTTTGTTGTTCTGAATTTGATTCACTTAAGAGGTTCTAGTGAATGTGCTTCTCTTCCCAGCCATATTCAAGGAAATTTCACAGTTACACACTTCAGGGACTTGCATGTCTCAGACAGTCCCAACTCTATACCACAGCCAACCCAGGAACACTCACCAGTCTGGTGCCATGGACAAACTCCAGACTCTCCCCATCTCCCTCTCTCAAGCCTAGGAGAACCCTGTTGGTGCTTCTCTTTCCTTTTTCACTCTGCTCCTTTCCTCCCTTCGGTTTCTAAGTTTAGCCCCTCTGGCACTAGCAGTGTGTACTTATCTAATTCCCCTTCTTATACCAGTTAGGCTTCACTTGCTCATTTGGCACTGCTTGCTATCTCCCTCTCTCTATTTGAGATGGGGAAAAGCCACTTACCAAACTGCCTCAGCTGCAGCTAAGCAGCCAATTCAACTTAAATGCTACTTGCTTAATGCTTTTTCGTTCTGTAACAACTTACATATTAATCAATGTATCCAACTGTAATAACTTTTTTATTCTGAACTCTGGTTTGTTGTTGAACTCCCCTATATAGTACTGTCAAGGGTGATCTCTCTATGGTGTACTATGTCTCTGAACTAAGAACACAGCATTACAAGCATCTGTCAAGTAGAAGCGCACACAAGGGTATTTACATGAATGTGTGATCTAGGACACACAGACCACATCCACACCATACATATAAAGCACTCTTATACCACTTTAACAGTCATAGCTTTCCCCCAAAAAATCCTGGGAGCTGGAGTTTATTAAGGTGCTGGGAACTGTAAGCTTTGTGAGGAATTTCCTAACCTTATTTATTTATTTTTGAATTACATTTATATCCCTCCTTTCTCCCAGGAGCAGCCCAGGGCAGCAAACAAAAACACTAAAAGCACTTTAAAACATCTTAAAAACAGAAGACTTTAAAATATATTAAAACAAAACACCTTAAAAACACATTAAAACAAGATATCTTAAATCTTAAAAAAAAAACTTTAAAAGCATATTAAAAAGCAATCCCAAGACAGACACAGACTGGGATAAGGTCTCTACTTAAAAAGCTTGTTGAAAGAAGAAGGTCTTCAACAGGCACTGAAAAGGTAAGAGTGGCGCCTGTCTAATAATTAAAGGGGAGGGAATTCCAAAGGATAGGTGCCACAACACCTAAGGTCCACTTCCTATGTTGTGTGGAACAGACCTCCTGATAAGATGGTATCTGCAGGACATCCTCACCTGTACAGCGCAGTGATCAACTAGGTATACAAGCGGTAAGATGATCTTTCAGGTATCCTGGTCCCAAGCTGTATAGGGTTTTGTACACCAATAGTAGAACCTTGAACTTGGCCTAGTAGCTAATGGGCAGGCAGTAAAATTCTTTCAGCAGCAGGGTGACATGTTGGCGATACCGTGCCCCAGTAAGCAATCGTGCTGCCGCATTTTGAACCAGCTGTAGCTTCCGGACCAACCTCAAAGGGGGCCCCACATAGAGCACATTACAGTAAGTGTGTTTGGAAGTTTCCAGTGTATGGACAATAGCCATCAGGCTATCCTGGTGCAGAAACGGCCACAGCTGTCTTACCAACTGAAGCTAGTAAAAGGCACTCCTAGCCACGGAGGTCACCTGGGCCTCTAGTGACAAAGATGGATCCAGGAGCACCCCCAGACTATGAACCTGCTCGTTCAGAGCGAGTACAACCACATCCAAGGAGCAATTGATCAATTATCCAAACTAGGGAACCACCCACAGGATTCAGACTCAGTTTATTGGCCCTCATCCAGTCCGTTACCAAGTCCAGGCACTGGTCCAAAGCTTGCACAGCCCCTCCCAATTCAGATATTACAGAGGAAAACACCTGGGTATCATCAGAGTACTGCTGACACCTTGCCCCAAATCTTCTGATGACCACTCACAAGGGGTCATATAGAGGTTAAACAGCATTGGGGACAAGATAGTACCCTGCGGCCTTAACCTTAACAAACTACAGTTCCCAGGATTCTTTGAGGGAAGCCCTGACTGTTAAATTGGTATAAGAGTGTTCTAAATGTATGGTGCAGATGCAACCATAGCAACATTTTTGACAGAAATTAGTCCTTCAATAGTAGCAGCTTTATTTCCCATTTATTGGAAGGACTGCCGTACCCCATATGTTCCCACTGTACCGTTTTGTTCTGCAGAACTGGAAGTTTAACAAGTGCCACATACTATTTGTCAGACACTTGCAAGGAACCCATCTTTCAGTGTGGCAACACCTACTCTTTGGAACTCCCTACCTATTAATATTAGGCAGGTGCCTTCACTGTATTGTTTTTGGTGCCTACTAAAAATGTTTGTTTCAGCAAGCCTACCCAGCCATGTAGTTTTAACATGTGTAATTGTTTTAAATATGCAGATTTTACTTATATTTTAAATATTTATTTAACTTGTTTTTAATATTTGCTTTTATCGATTTTTTAAAAAGGAGTATTTTAGATTTTCCTTTGTAAACTACTTAAAGGTCTTCTACTAAGTAGCATGTAAGTTCTGTAAAATAAAAAATAAAAACAAAATTTTATTTTAATTTATGTAAGTCATTTATATACTGTTTAATTATTTGCATTTATGTACACTGCATAGAAAAAAAAACTATACAGTATAAAACAAAATCACCATAAAACCAAAAAGAAACCTGAACACTACCTTAAAACGCCTACTGGAATTAGGAAGTCTTTGTCATGCACATGAAGTTCAGGAAGGAGGGTACCTGTCTAATCTCAGCTGGAAGTGAGTTCTATAGGCTTGGGCCCAGAATACTGAATGCACTATTGGGGTGAATAAAAATCTGTTTTTAAAACCCTGCAGTAAATAACAATGGTAAGAAGTTCTTTAAGAAAAACTGGGTTTAACACAAAATATATTAAAACTTGCACTTCTAATTTCTTAACATGAACTAATGCCCATTTATTGAAGACATTTAGCCAGATTTGCCTTCTTTTTTAAATGCAATCTTAGTTTTCTTGTCAGAAATGCCACAAATTCAATCATGGTGGCATTTCTTATTAGAATCTTATTAATGTGATTTCACTCACAAAGATAAATTTGCATCAAGCATGGTCCTTTATATGAAAGGCATGCAGGGGTGGGGGGGATATATTGGACCAAAGATACTTCGGCCTATAATATGTCCCAGCTCTATCCTCCAGGTTTCTTAGTGTAGTAGCAGACTAGGCCCACGGCAGAGAGTTCCAATAATTTATCATGAATCCATCCTCCTTTTTGACTGCCCTGTCTGGCAATCTCCACGTTTTGAGCGTTTGTATCTAATGATGGACATGGCACTGAATAAATATCCAGGCTGAATGAAATACCTCAGAAAAATGTCCATGCTGAGATGGAGTAGCTCAGGAGTTCATTACCTCCATGAGCCTCTCTCTATAACAAGACCCACCCATACTGCAGGGCACACTCTTCAGTTTTTCTTACCTGCAAAATAGGATGGGAACTGGGGCAGGAGGCACTAATTTAAATTCTTTGTCATGGACAGATCATCATCTGATAGTTTTGATTTTCTGGAACTCCAGCCCTCTATCCCCCAGCCGTATTTCACTGGCTGGCAAAAACATTTTTATTCTGCAAGGCTTTTGCCTGCTAAGGCCATTTTAATTGCAGTCTCCAGTGTTGTTTTTAAATTGATTTTAATGTTATGTACTTTACCTATTTTTATTGTTGCATTTGGTATTTTAATATTTTTATTGTATTGTGATTTTAGTGAGCCCCATATAGGGCTGAAAAACAACATATACTTTAATAAATGTTAAAAGCAGTGCAAGCAATGCAATTGAATTTCACATGAAACCCTAGTAACTGGCAATCAGTAAGACTCTTATTAAGTCAATGTAGTAAGTTCTCTTTGGCAAGCACCTGTTTATTTATTACATTTTTATCCAGTTTTTCCCCCAAAGATGGCATACACGGTTCTCCCTCCTCTCCATTCTATCCTCACAATAACCCTGTGAGGTAGGTTAGACTAAGGGACTGTGGCTGGCAAGCTTCATGGTTGAGTTGGGATCTGAACCCTGGTCTCCCAAGATCTAGCCCAACATTCTAACCCAGCCTTTCCCAACCAGTGTGCCTCCAGATGTTGTTGGACCACAATTCCCATCTTTCCTGACCATTGGCAATGTTGGCTGAGGCTGATGGGAGTTGTGGTCCAACAACATCTGGAGGCACACTGGTTGGGAAAGGCTGCTCTAACCACTACACCAATAAGGGAAAAAGTTCTGAATAAACCCTGAGGTGGAGTACATTTCAGTAAACTGGTCAAGAAGTTATCAGTGTATGTGTAACAATGTCAACCAACTCAGTCAGCTATTTATTGAGATTTTAAAAGATCCTGGAAGATAGTTGTGAGAAATATCCTTTTACAACATCACCAAAGGAATTATCTCTTCACCAAATGGGAAGACTGTTCTGACTCAGGGTGATCAGATTGCTTAACGGATGTGACCAATGTCTACTAGGTTATGAAGTAAAAGGTGGGTTGGTATTAGCCAATGCTGCATTCTATTTGTGATGTAACTGCATGAGTGGGCTCAGTGATCAATTTAACTCATGCCAAACCAGTTATAAGACAGGATTGTCCTACTTCTAACAATTCCAACTTCTTAAACATGGATGGGCAGATCAAGATCTACCGGTAGCTCACTTGACGATTTGCAATAGGTCCAGAAGAGTTTGACTTGTAATTGTTTAATAACAGCAACAACAAGGCTTTTTCTTTCTTCTTTCAAATTAGGCTGTTAGGATCCCCACTGATCTGTAGTAATTTTGTGTTTATTTTTGCAGATCATTCCATTACATGGCTCATGGGGTGCTGTGGATAATTAGCTCTGTCCTTTGGGCCACCATTTTGTAACCAACTCCAACCTTCTCCCATTTGGAGAAATCTATATCAGTAACAAAAGGAATACCAGCTATTCCTCAACCCTCTCATACAAGAAGGCAGCAGGAGGGAAGGCCCATCTTAGAAAAAAGCAGCATTTTTCATTATGTTCAGTGCCATATTAACAATGGAACATATACTTAAACAACTGTCTAGGGTCCCCAATCATTTTCAGAGTCTCACCTCTAATTTTCAATGTGTGTTCATCTCTTACCAATAAGACACATAGAAAATGGTTTTAAGCACATGTGCTTCACACACTGAAGTCACAGAAACCAAGCATAGTATATACATACTATGAGAACATGGGTAGTTGCCTTACACCTATTAGGAACATCAGCCTATTTAGTCCAATGTTATTTACTTTGACAGTGCTTTCCAAAATCTCAGGCATGTTTCTTTCAAATCTGCTACCCAAGAGACTGTTGGCTGGAAAAGCACAGGGCTGAACCCAAGACCTTCTATATACAAAGCATGCAGTCAATGTGCCATGGTTCCTTCTTACAGTGCTCAAAGTGATTCAGTGACAAACTACACACATGCTGCTTCTGCTCTTCCCAGGCCCACCATTCCCCCCCTTCTACTACCCACCTCTCCCAATACATACATGGGGATGGGAGAGGAGCAATCCATGGATCCCCAAGTCTTGAACAACTTTTGCCCCATTTCGAATTTGGCATTTTTGGGCAAGATCATTGAGCGAGTGGTGGCTAGCCAGTTGCCAGCACACTTGGATGAAACGGATTATTTGGATCCATACCAATCGGGTTTCAGGACTGGACATAGTACTGAAACAGCCTTGGTCGCTCTGGTGGATGATATGAGGAGGGAATTAGACAGGGGGGAATCCACCTTTCTTGTCCTCCTGGATCTCTCAGCGGCTTTTGATACCGTCGACCATGATATCTTGTTAGATCGCCTGGAAGGATTGGGAATAGGAGGCACTGTTTTACAGTGGTTCCGTTCCTTTCTCTCTGACAGGCATCAACAGGTAGCATTGGGGGATGAGGTTTCAGACCCTTGGCCCCTCACTTGTGGAGTGCCACAGGGTTCTATCCTCTCTCCCATGCTATTTAACATCTACATAAAACCGCTGGGAGCTATCATCAGGAGTTTTGGGCTGCGGTGTCACCAATATGCTGATGACACGCAGCTCTATCTCTCTTTTAAATCCTCACCGGAGTCGGCTGTGGAGACTTTGTCCAAGTGCCTGGAATCTGTGAGTGGGTGGATGGGAAGGAACAGGCTGAAGCTCAATCCTGATAAGACCGAGGTGCTACTTGTGGGTGACAGGGGAAGGTTGAGTGCTGTTGACCTGAAGCTTAATGGGGTGAGTCTACCCCTGAGGGATCAGGTCCGTAGCCTCGGGGTTGTTCTTGATTCCAGGCTGTCCATGGAGGCTCAGATTTCGGCAGTAAGCCGGGCAGCTTGGTATCAACTGCACCTCATACGGAGGCTGCAACCCTACATCCCTGTCCATCAGCTCCCACTGGTAGTACATGCCCTGGTCACCTCTCGATTAGACTACTGCAATGTGCTCTATGTGGGGTTACCCTTGAAAACGGTCCGGAAATTACAACTGGTGCAGAATGCGGCGGCTCGTTTGCTTACTAACAGCCGCCGCCGTGATCACATCACGCCAGTGTTATTTCATCTACACTGGCTTCCAGTTGTTTTCCGGGCCCAATTCAAGGTGTTGGTGTTAACCTTTAAATCCCTATACGGTTTCGGTCCAGTTTACCTGAAGGAGCACCTCCAGTACCACCAATTAAGCCGCCCGACTAGATCAGCCACGCAGGGCCTTCTCTCAGTCCCACCAACAAAAACAGCTAGGTTGGTGGGGACTAGAGAGAGGGCATTTTCAGTGGCGGCCCCCACTCTCTGGAACTCCCTCCCGTTCGATCTTCGCCATGCCCCTTCCCTGGATACATTTCGACGAGCCTTGAAAACTTGGCTCTTTGGACAGGCCTTTGGGATCTCCGGGGTGGGCTAATTTTTCTGTGATTGTTTTATAATTGTTATTGATTGCCCTACATGGTTTTATACTGCTACATTAGTGTTGACTGCATTGTATTTTATTTTGTATTACACTGTATTTTACTGCATTTTAATGTGTACGTCGCCTAGAGTGGCTTCGGCCAGATAGGCGACACAAAAATTAAATTTATTATTATTATTATTATGGTGGAAGACCTGCCAAATTCAGAATATGCAGTTCTTATGCCAGCAAGAAATAAAAGAGCAGGGCTGTGGAGTCGGAGTCGGAAGCAATCTTGGGTGGAGTCGGAAGAAATGTACTGACTCCGACTTCAAAATAAATTTTGATTGAGAAATTTTTTAAAATATAAACTCAAAATGTCAAAGAAGCTTCCCATGAAGTTAGCAGTAGTTGAGCATTTCACCATAACTCAAGATGGAAAACATTTTGTGTGTCAGTGTATGACACAGGACCCAGATGAAGACAAATGCTGTGATGCCAAGATCAGCGCATATTCAGGCAGCGATAAAAATGCTCCTATGAGAGCTTCTAATTTAAAAAGACATTTACAGCCCTTTCTAGGGCTGTGGAGTTGGAAGCAATTTTGGGTGGAGTTGGAGTCGGACAGTAGAAAAATAGAGGAGTCGGAGTTGAAGGTTTGGCGTATCGACTCCACAGCCCTGTAAAAGAGGCTGCAGGGAAAATAAGTGTATTTTCCATCACTTCTCAGGCGGATGCTAGGAGATCTGCCCACAATATACCCCTTTTACCTCCAACACCAGCCAGAGTGGCTGCAGACATTCCTGCAGCTTCAACAGAGAGGTCCACAATATAGTATGCCTCCTGAGACACCTTCCAAGGTCCCATAGGATTGTGCCCTTAAATATTTATTTATAAAAATATTTCTATACTGCTAACTCATATAGAAAGCATCTGAGCAGTGAATAGCAAATATAAATCAACAATAAATGTAAGAAAATACAAAAGCAGAAAACATCGTAAAGAACTGGCCAGTCACAAAAAAAATCATCCCACTGAAAAGGCCTGTTGACATAAGAAAGTCTTCAAATGATGTCTAAAAATAAAAGCAAGGACACTTGACAGATTTTCATCAGGAGAGCATTCTACATTGCTAAACTGGCTGTGCTAAAAGCTTGATTTCTCATGGATGAGAAGCGGGCCTCATTCACAAGGGGGACAATTAACAGCATTCCTCCTGCAGATCTCAGTGACTAACAGAGCAATTCATCTCTGGAGGCTGGCAGGAGTGGAGCCAGCAAAGGCAGAGCTGGTGGAAGGGGCCATCATACCCAGAATTCCTTCAGGAGCCCCTGGGAGGAGACGACGCTGGCTGCATTGGCAAACTAAATACATGTTTCCTTCCACCACCCCTTTTCCCAGCATAGCAGCTACCAGGACAGAGGGCACCAAATGGGACCAGGATGTAGCTGAGCCAGGATGAGGAACTTATGCCAGAGTAGTTCAGCTGAGCCAGGACTCAGCTGGCTCAGTCAAAAATCTGCCATATCAAACTCTCTTCAGCCTGGCATAAATAGCAGTTGGATTGTGCCCCAAATTGGGATATATAATCCAATCGTTGGTTTAAATACATTTATATTAACCCATCTTGTAATTAATGCATTTCCTGAACAAGTGTGCAAGCTAACTAGCTGCTTGCTATAGCATTTAAAACATTTTTATTAACTGGGAAAATTATCCAAAATCATCTGTCATATGTTTTTAGCACTACACAATTATATCAGCCATGTGATTAAGCACTATCCTACTAGCAACAAGAATTACACACAAGTGCATGGAATTCCATGTATGTGAGTGGTGAAAGAGGGATATAGTGCTCTGTCCTTCAGCTAGTCTAGCATAGAAACAAAGCAGGCTGCCAGAGGAGAGAAGCCCCTACTCCATAGTCCAGTATGGAAATAAGTAATATACCAATGCACAAGGAAAAGAGATCTCCATCCTTCCTCTGCTAGCCTTTAGCAGACTAGTAAATATTTTTGCAGACTAGTAACTTTTGTGGGGTTATTTAAAAAGCTGAATTATATCTTCTTAGAGACTGGAGGGAAGATCAAATTTTTGACTGCATCTTTGAAGTCATATTTGAGAAATGTATATCCTGCTCTTCAATAAAATCCCCAGGGCAGCTATATGTGACACTAAGTATGATTACTTAGTTGAAGACAAGGGTCACAATCATAGACTTCATTAGGCATGATGGATTGAAGACCAAGTTACCAGGACCTTCCAGGACCAAGATTAATAATTATTGGCAAAATTGGTTTCTATGTCATGGGAAAATACTTTTGCAGAAAGTGCTGGATATCCACACATACATGTACACGCACTTAATTTTTTTTTAAAAAAAAACTTATTTTGGCATAGCTCCAGACCCACAAGAGAAGGGGTGGGCTGCAATCCACTACATGTCTACTCAGAAGTAAGCTCCATTGGGTTCCATAGGGCTTACTCCCAGGTAAATGTATATTGGATTGCTGCCTTAGTCTGTGATTAAAACAGATGCTATGGCTCAATTCAGGTTTCACCCCAAGTCATGGGTTTGTGCTAACCACAATTTAGAACTCACTCTATGCTCTAGTTTTGCTCTACGATTGCTAGATCATTGGTCTAATCCTCGTTTACAGCTGCTTGTCTGCTTTTTATGCCGTCTTAACTCTATGGTATAACATTTTTGCAAGTAGAAAAATAACCTTAACTAGGATTTGTCAATTCAGCATTATGCCAAAGCACAATTAGCACAAACCATGCTTTTCAAACCCACTTCAACACATGGTTTTCAATTCCAGTGTGCTTGCCAACTGCAACTATAGTTGTTCAATTCACACATCATATTAAACCACACACCATATTAAAACTTCCTAAGCCAGAATAGCCATGTTTTACTTTATGGCTGAACTGAGTTTGTTCCAAAGACCAAAACTGTGTTGCTAGATGTACCCCTGTACCCACAGCAGCTGCCAAATTAACCCCTCTGCCCGTTTTTCTGTATGAAAAAGTGGCACAAAGCATGCTTGCTTTGACCACTACTGTGCAAAGATGCCTAGTACTTCCAGAGCAGCAAAGGAATCCCTCCCCCAACCTACCTCCCTTTCATACTCCAGAGCAGAAAATGGAGTGGCAAGGGAAGGCTTGCCAGTTTAGTCCTGCATGTCCATGCAGTTGCCAAACACCCTATCCTTCCTCCCAAAGTTGGACCTGGGAAGGAGGGAGGATCACCAGAAACCTTCCAGACAATCCCCATCCACTTCTGCAGCTTCAAGCTTGAGAAGCAGTCTTCTTGTTCATTATGCTCAGCCAAAGGCAACAGCCCATTTGCTATGGTGAATGAAACCATCTGAGCCTGTTCGGTTCGCCCATCCAGTACATCTGAGCCACTGCTTGCCTGGTACTGCAGACTGGATTTGATACTGGACGTTCATTCATGTAATGTCAAATCATGGTTTAACATTACGTGACTGAACACAGCCAGTATCAGAAGTTTTACTAGTACAGTTGAATGTGAAATGTCATGCCCACTTAAGGGAAAACATGCTCTCCTAAAAAGCAGGACTAGTTCATTGATAGGACATATGCTTACATGGGACACACGTTGAAGATTGCAATTTAATATGCAGCATCTTGACTTATGATATCAGAGAGCTGGGCAGAGAAAGACATCTGTCTCAGACCTTGTAGAACCAATCTCAGCCAGAGTAGACAGAACTCAAAAAGATGGACCAAAACAGCTCCTAGGAATGCATCATTATCCTATACACATCTCTAGTCCCTGAATGCCATTTTTGAAAGATGTACTGGCACTCTTTTCCCAGGCATCATGGGGGAAGGGCCACAGCTCAGTGGTAGAAGTAGAAATCCCAGATTCAATCCCCAGCATATCCAGGTAGGGATGGAAGAGATCCCAGGCTGAAAAACGCTAGAGATCTACTGCTAATCAGTGTAGACAATACTGACCTAGATGGACCAATGGTGCGACTCTGTATAAGGCAGCTTCTTATGTTTATATGTTCCTATGAAACAGAATACAATTACTAAAAATGGCAAGGACATGAAGAGGCGTTCATATTTCTGCTGCAACTTCTTGGGAACAGTTTCAATTGACGCGGCCTGATGATGTAGACAAGGTGCTTGCGATGATGCGGTCAGCAATGTGTCCTTTCAACCCTTGCCCTTCTTGGCTTATTAAAACTTGCTGTTGACCGAGCGGATCCAGGGTGTGGTCAACGCATCATTGCCAGGAGGGAGTGGTTCCAGCTGCCATGAAAGAGGTGGTGATCCAACAACTCCTGAAAAAGCCCATCCTGGACCCATTGGTCTGTGACAATTACTGACTGGTTGCAAATACCCCCTTTTAGGGAAAGTGATTAACAGGGTTGTGGCGCAGCAATTGCAAGTACTCTTGGATGAAACAGATTATCTTGACCCATTCCAGTCTGTGTTCAGACCTGGTTATGGGACTGAATCGGCCCTGGTCGCTCTGATGGATGACCTTTATTGGGAGAAGACAGGGGGAGTGTGACCCTGTTATCCTTACTTGATCTCTCAGCAGCTTTTGATACCATTGACCATGGTATCCTTCTGGGCCAACTTGGTGAGATGGGTATCGGAGGCACTGTTTTACAGTAGTTCCGATCTATCTCCAAGGTCGTTTTCAGAGAATACCATTGGGTGATTGTCTTTCGGCCCCTGGCAGTTGTGCTGTGGGGTGCCGCAGGGTACCATCTTATCCCCCATGCTGTTCAACATCTATATGAAGCCCTTGGGAGCGATCATCAGGAGCTTTGGGGCGAGGTGTCAATAGTACGTTGACGATACCCAGCTCTATTTCTCTGTAACATCTGAATAGGGAGAGGCCATGCAAGCCCTGGACCACTGCCTGAACTTGGTGGTGGGCTGGATGAGGGCCGATAAACTGGGATGGAGGCACTGTGGGTTGGTGATTCCAGAATTCAGATAATTGGTCAGTTGCCTGCTTTGAATGGGGTTGTACTCCCTCTGAAAGAGCAGGTCTGTAGTCTGGGGGTGCTCCTGGATCCATCTTTGTCTCTAGAGGCCCAGGTGACCTCTGTGGCTAGGAGTGCCTTTTACTAGCATCAGCCTGTAAGTCAGCTGTGGCAGTTTCTGGACAGGGATAGCCTGACCACTGTTGTCCACACACTGGTAACCTCCAGACTGGATCACTGTAATGCGCTCTATGTGGGGCTGCCCTTGAGGTTGGTCCAGAAAGTGTAGCTGGTGCAAAATGTGGCAGCGAGACTGCTCACTGGGATATCGCCAACATGTCACCCTGCTGCTGAAAGAACTGCACTGGCTGCCCATTTGCTACCAGGCCAAGTTCAAGGTTCTACTTTTGGTGTACAAAGCCCTATACAGCTCGGGACCAGGATACCTGAAAGACCAACTTATCCCATATACCCAGTCGATCACTGTGCTCTGCAGATGAGGGCCTCCTGCAGATACCATCTTATCAGGAGGTCTGTTCTGCACAACATAGGAAACTGACCTTTAGTGTGGCGGCACCTACCCTGTGGAACTCCCTCCCTTTAAATATGAGACAGGTGCCAGCTCTGTTATCTTTTTGGTGCCAATTGAAGACCTTCCTCTTTCAACAAGTCTTTTAAGTTGAGACCTTATCCCAGTCTGTATCTGTGTTGGAATTGCTCTTTAATATGTTTTTTAAAAAACAATGTTTTTAACCTTTTTTTCTCTTTAAAAAAATGTTTTTATATCTTTAAAGTGTTTTAGCGCTTTTGTTTGCTGCCCTGGGCTCCTGCTGGGAGGAAGGCAGGGATATAAATCAAATAATAAATAAATATTTAACACAGCAGACGTGTTACAGACCAAGCCATCCAGGGGTTCCTAAGTCAAACATTTAGTGCACAATTGTACCTGAAAGGAAATGTGACTAGCATCTGCACTGGTTTCATGTGTGTCTGACCATTCATCCTCATCATTAGTATGGAAAAAATAAGAGAATCCCTTAACGCAACATCCCTGTACTCCCAGGTACCTTGAGGTTAACTTACTTTCTCCAGTAGTAAGCAACACTAAAGGTTGTATCTGTGAGGCGTCCATCCCTGGCTCTCCCTGTCAGGTTCCTACCTGCTCGTGGTTACTGCCTGTCACTAGGCACCACCAGGGACTCCACCAGTCCGGACCGCTCTCTCTTATGGTTTCTCTCCCCGCTCTAGCACAGATCTCAACAGATCCCCCTGCTAGGCAACCACCAGTAACGTCCCAATACTAGTATTCCCAGAGACTCTGAATACTGGTATTGTTATTCTCTTCACCGCTGCCACCATTTGTTACAGTTCCCTTTCAGCCTTGGTCATTACCTTACCCTCCCTTCTGGTCTGTGAAACCCCAGCCAAGGATCAGGCCTTTGGTAAACCAAATTAAGTATTTATTACAGATAACAAAGCTAACAAGATTAACAAGATTTCTTCTTAGTATTGGTTTTACTCAATACTAATCCGAACTCCACCTCCCTCCTGGCAAACAACTCTCTAAACCCCACCAAACAACCCACTCAGTTCTCTTTTCCCCCCCTGATTCCACTCTCACTCTTCCTTTTATACATTCAGCCATTTTAAACACTCAGCCAATCATCTAGCATTCTACTGCCCATTCACTCCCCCTCCTCTTTCACTCCACTTACCATGTATCTTCTAAACAACCAACACTTACCATATATACATTAATATAGGAACATCACAGTATCCAACACAGTGCTAAATCATGGTCACATCAGCACAAGGATTTCCATTTAGGCAATGGAACTTCCTCCCACTCCTCTGCTTGTGCACCTCCTAAAGCTGTTCTAGGGGTCCCTCAACTTTCCAGAGCAGGTTCGGGGAGGGGGCAGGGCACACATGGGGGGGAAGGAAGTGCCTTTGCACAGGTGAAAATCCTTGCGCTGATGGGATGTGTTGGGGAATTGTCAGTTGGAGGAGAATTCAATTAAGTTGAGTTACTTCATCATTTATTAGCTTATGATATAAGTATATATTTCCAACAAGTTACATATTGCTTACAATGTTGCCACTCTCTGACAGGATCTTCTCCCCATTTATCTGAAGTTGCATTACACTGTGGTAAAAATTCATAAACATAGATATTCAAGTTCTAAATGTCATTTCTAAAATATCATGAAACATTTTGTTGTCCAAAATAGTGTTTGATTGTTCTAGAATCTAAAGTAACTGAAAAGTCATGTTTGAAAAAACATGGAAAGTTTATTTTCTTACCAAAGTGCTGAACTTATCCAAATTATACATGGGGGAAATAGATTGTATCAACTGAAGACATAAAACTGAACAAATGTAACAATGGAGATTTTTACATCCAGCATTTTTAACTCAGAAGTATCACTAAAATATTATTTAATTTACAATGTTCACTTTAAATGCATCATTTTCCATTTTCTGAACTTAATGATACTACCCCTGATCTCATATTTAAACATTAGCAAAAATTATCCTTATTACCTACAAACAAGGTCCCTCAATATTGCAGTGAAATATTACATCAAAAAAGCCTTCCTTTTGTTTTATGGAAGCTATATTACAGTGACCTGGTTCACACATTACATCCCTCTGCACCCTCCCCCATCTGCTCTGGGGGTTTCTGCAACCCTCTGAAACAGATTTGGAAGCAGTGGGGAGTTCATGGGAGGGGCAGCGAGGATAAGTGCTCACAGAAGCCTTTCTGCATGTGCAATGATTTAGTTGGATACAACCCCAATGGCTTAATATGTGCAAACAGTGTACTGGATGCAATTGCAGGCACTTCACTCCTCTTCCATTTCTAGCAGAACACCGGGAAAAAGCCATGGTCTGGCTTATTTTGTTATATGAATCCAGGCTTCTGGTTTGTTCCCCCTCGCCCCAATGAATCACAGGTGGTAAACCAAGGACAAAGCTTGACTGCTGCTTGTGCCTTGTTTGGAGACAAACCACAAGCCAGGTTCAGACTACACAACAAGCCAAAGGATGGCTTATTCCCAGCAGAACAACAGGTACAGGAGTAGGGGAAGAGCGAAGCACCCACAAATGCACCAGGCTAAGATTTTTGTTTACCCAAGCTTTGGTTAATTAAGTTGCCTGCTATATAAGTGCTCATATTTTCGTGGGGTGGAAAGGACTTGCCCCTATTATATGCTGGATGAGCATTTTATATGATTTTATTGTTCATTGTTTTATTTTTTCTAGTTTTAAATTATTTTATGTATTGATTTCATCTTGTCAAGTCACTTTGAGATTTTTTATCGTATAAAACAAGTGATATTTGTAATAAATAAAAATAATTTCAGCAGCATGCACTGGCATGCTGCTCTTTCACATTAAGCCATAGTTTGTTTTAACTATGGTTTAACATGACTGGCAAACCAGGTCATTGGCTGCATTCAGACACAATGTTGAGTCTTAAACAAAGTTTAAGCAAATTATATATTATATATACATATTAAAAATGCACACAAGCCACATGCTGGAGCATACAACTCATGCACTCCAGAAATGAAACAAACCACACAACAGCTGGTTTACAAACAAGCCATGTTTGGGAAGCCAAAAATAAACCTAGGCTTCAGATTGTAGTTTGTCTGGAGTAAAACCAGCATGCAGCTCATGCATAGATATATTTGCTTAGCCATGGTTTGTGGCTCAGTGTAGCATCTGAATGCAACCACTAATACTTAGCTAGGGAAACAATGGAATATATTTTTTGATTCAGACATCATACTCAGACTCAAACAGTTTTAATAGCTTTGGTTTTATCATATTTGAGCTGGCAAAGCTTTGAAAAAATCTCTGGTCATTTTTAATACATATATATTGCATATCCAATAACATTTGTTTTCAGGATGGCCCATTACGATTTCCTTCAAGCAATACCACTTAATAGCCTGAGTATAAAGGAAGTGATACATATGCTCCGTAACCAGATTTAATGAAGGAACCCTACACTTCTTTTTTTATTACAGAAATTTTGTCTTTTGTACAGCTTCAGTGCTGCCTACATTCAAAGATCATAACAAAGTTTTCATACATTTTATTAGTTACATAAAGACACTAAAAGGTTTAAATTACTACTATTTCAACAAGCGCAAAAGTTCACAATTGTCTACAGCATTTGTTTACTCAGGTAACTAAAGCTAAAAAAGCAGCCATCATACAGACTGCTTTACAAATAGTTCAGATTTAACACAAACATATTATCCCACCACTATGCAGCACCTGTTCCTATTCAGAGGGCTGAATATTGAAAGGTATTGAATATCACCAACTTTAGATATAGCCATTGTCAGAGGCAGTAACAGTTGTAAAGGAACCCCATTTAAAACAACATTAACATAGCATATGCATATGTCCTTGACTGCCTACAATTCATGTATGTGGCCAAAACCACTCAAAAGATTAATGGTTTTTCCATGCAGGAAGATGAATATCCCCAACACTTCACACAATACAGCATTTACCAAAAAAGCAAGGTGCAGAGAAGGAAAATCACATTATCACAATCCCTAACCCACCTGTCTGGCCCACTTATCTTTGTGTCCACAGCAACCTACTGGAAGGGGGCGGGGAAATACATGGCATCTCCTTGACTTCCTTTCACATGTTCAGATTCCTAAGCAGAGGACAAGAGGGAAAGACTATACACTCTTTTTTTTTTTGGCACTTGTGTTCCATAGCAGACCAACAAGAGTCTGAGAAACAGGAATCCTCCTGCTTCAGTTTCCATTGTGCACTGCAGTCCTTCCAGAGCACAAAGTTGCTACATTACATATCTGTACCGAATAGAAATTGTGTTCTCATTACTTCCTGGGAAAACAGGCAATCCACACTTCTGTGAATTCACGACACTAGTTTAATATGACCATGTCACAGCGCATTTCCGTGTAAAGACTAACAGAATTTATTGGAATTTTAATATATATGTTAATTTGCTATATAGTGAAATGTTAATTTTAAGTTACATTTCAAAGCAATATTTGTACCTGAAAATAGTTATAGTGACACCTGTAGTCTGTATCACCAATCCATTATGAACTACAGGCCACAAAAATCAAGTACTACTTAAAGCTACAGCCTGGACATCAGGCACAGGATAGAACAGTTAGCTAACAGATCACTGAATACTTTTAAGGTATGTATTTTAAAGAGTAGCAAATTTATCTCCTTCCACTTCACATACTTGTTTAGCTATAACTTTTCAGTGATTAAAAACCTTGATATTTGTAATAAAACTCCAAAGAACCTACATTCTATTTCCAAAAGGTTTGTAAAAGACGAAAGATTAAGAGAACAAGTTGCACAAGTTATATTCTAAGGATATAAAAGTAGGATAGCAGCCTGAAATCAAGGGCAGTCAATTTAGCTTAGGAGGCTATACTTCTGTGCTCATTTCTGAAGTTATGTTTGCCAGGAATACAGCTTACTTCAACCAGCTGACATATGTTTAAATAAATAGTAGCCTGTCAACACCAGCACTGAAACACATTAAAACATCTTTTTGCCATGTGTTCAACTCATTATATAGACATGCGCTACAATTAATGGGAGGCACTTTTAAAGGGGAATTAGCGTGTCCACACACAAGCAACACAGGCTCCAAAAACATTGCCTGTAGTGTCTGGGCATTCTAATACACAGTATTCAAAAGCAAACAAAAGATTTAGAAATTCTAATATTAGAAATTAGAATACTAAATATCAGAATATTCTAAATTTCTATTACAAAGATTTCTAGAAATCTAATACAAGGTAATAGAAATTAAATGGGAGACTTCTAACACACTTCTAAATACTTTGAAAAACTATGTAATCCCAAATAGACTAATTGAAATGAAACCTAATACATACAACATTCAGCTCCAATTCAGTTAACAAACAAAAATATCTAGTATTTTCAACCAGACTTTATAAACATATTCCATAAGTATTGCTGGCTTCCTCAAAGTATTCAGACAGGGCTTGGAAAACACATTTATACCATGCTCACAGGCTAGGAGGACATGCAACAAGTACCAACTGCGTGAACAAAACCACAGATTTAAACAGACAAAGTAGGCAGTAATGAGAAGTAACTAAACATAGGTGCAGGATTCCAAGACTGTACATCTTGCCACTGGGAAAAAAAATTCTACTAAACTTTTTCAGAGTGAAGAGCTTAAAATCCTGGCAAAGTCAAGTTACTTTACGTTTTGTCTCACTAAAAGAAATGGTGGGCAATATCATGTGAATCTTATTGCATATATTCTAAAGGGCTTGGCAACTGTTCGTCATTAATCTTAACACAAAGGAAATCAAATACAATGGCAAACATTTGAGGGGAGAAGGAATAATTTAGTCCCAACCTCCATAGTTTAACCAGGTTAGGTTCCCCTGGAGCCTGAGAAACAGCCTAATATTCCCATTTATAAAGTGTTGCGTCAAAGTGGCTACAGAATGTATAACACAGAAACTAAAAATCGTTTCAAATGAACGGCATCCCTCCTCACATATTAGCCATGGGGGGGGCATTCCTAGTTCACTACTGACACTCAAAGAAGAAAACCCTTTTTAAAACCCCAAATACATATTCGTCATTGCTAGACGAATTGTTGTGCATGCCATTTTCTCCTATTTATCGATTACACAAAGAAAAACCCAGCAGGGGCTGCTGCAATGCAACACACGCTGATTTGAGATGGGGAGGGGGTGAGACTCTTGCACTTCTCCGCCTTGAATTCTGTAGCTGTGGCGAACTGTTAGGTGATTCTATGTCTTGTTTTCAAACGCCAAAAAAGGTCACTGAAAATAGCCCGGCCTCCCTGCCCTCAGCTCCAATCCCCATCTCCCCCCACCAAAAAATTGAGGTGATTTTGAACCCTCACGAAGCAGTGTCACCTCTCCCCCTTCCCTTCTGTGCAACCCCAAAACCTCCTCCACAACCCTTGTTTGCAACAAAAGCTCTGCACACCAGATGAGCCATTATTATCCCTATGGTCACACCATCAACGCAATCCCTTCTCTTTATTTCCCTGCCGGCAAACACAAAACTTCCCCCACTCTAGAGAAAGGAACAATACGGGGGGGGGGGGGTTGAGAGGGGCAGGGTGGAAAAAAGGACCTCCAACTACAACACCGCGGGAGTCCTGTGCAAAATTTGGAGGGGAAAAAGAAAAACATGCGTGACGGGGGGTGAAGAGAAGAAATCCCCCCCAGCGGATTTTCGCCGCAGCTCTTTCCCTCCAAACCGACCGATATTTCCCAGTATTCCCGCCCGCGGCTTCCCTATTAAGACCGCTCCCGTTCCCACTCCGTCGGGGTTCCCCCTTCAAGCCCCGGCATCATTCTGCGGGGGCCCTTCCCAATCCACCCGCGCAAGGCTTCCCCGTTCTCAATTCCAATCCTTTATAAACACACCCGCTCCCAATCGTCGCAACAGAAAGAGAAAAAAATCTCAATGGACACACAGACTGCTTCAGGAAGCCCCCCAACGTCAACATAATGGCTCCCCTCCTTTGAGGGGCAGGAAAGACTACGAGCCCCCACCTCTCCCCCCCCCATACACACACACTCATCACCTCATGTTGCTGTCCAGGGGCCGGGGGGAGCGTTCTCCCCCCCGCTCCTCGCTCTTCTCTCCTCAGGAGCCGGCCGGGCTGTTCTCGACAGGCGACGCGAGTGGAAGGAAGGGGAGGGGGTGACCCCCTCAGGCGCCAGCCAGTCCCTGCCTTGGCAACCCTGAGATTGGCTCGCCTGCCGGCGCCCTCCGGCTTGGCCCAACCCGACCACAGCTGGGAATCAAAGGAAGGAGGGACGGAGGAAGGGGAGGCAGAGCGCGCGGAGGAGGAGGATAGCACACCGACGCTCGAACGAGGGGGGGGAGGAAGAGAGAACAAGAGAACGGGGGACAGTCGGGAACGCGCAGGGGAACGCGCAAGCGGCTTGCTGGAGACACCGGCTTGCACAGAAGAATGGGAAAGGAGAGGGGAAGCGCAGCGGCGGCAGGGAGGCACGCAAGGGGCCGCCAAGGGGGTGGAGCAGAGAAAGCTGCGCCTTTTTGGCTGGTCTGCGTTCCCTGTGCGTTCCATGAGGGTTATAACGGGAGGTGGGGGAGGGAGCGGTGGAAGTGTGAAAATGGGGGAATCAACCCGCTGCGGAGGAGGAAGCCTCCGCGGTGAGCTCATAAGCTTTGGCGACCCCTGCTGACCGCTTGGATGCTTCCGTTGCACACCTTGGCGCGTGCCTAAGCTGTGTACAGTAAACGCCCCCCCCTGCCTTCCATTGCAGACGGTGGTCGCAAGTCCTCTACCCATGACTGAAAGGACTGAAATCTGCAGTCAGAGGGACCTCTTTGGAATAAACTGTTTGCGGATCGTCATCGCACAGCTATGGGACTGGATTACTGATTTTCTTCTGCTGGTTTCTGCCTGCCTGCTCTGCACACCATATTGCATTTGTTAATGGTTGCCTGCTTGCCGTGTGGGTTACTAAGGACACGTGCATTGCATTTATTACTGCTCCTCAAGCCGCTGGTTACTGTTTAGTCCTTTCTACAGCAGACCTGCCTTGAATTCTTTGTGAAATACTCCGATTGTTTCTCAGCTCTCATGCACCTTGTAATTCAATCCACGTTTACCTAAAGTTTCTGGACAAATACTCTGCATGCTCCCTCTACCTAGTGCACACCACTTTCCAGTCAACGCTTCCCAACTGTAAATATGATTCCTGTTTCAATTTCAATCTGCTTGGTTTCATTTCTCTGCCACAGTTAATTGAGAATATATTAAATACGTGGAAGAAATCACACTGCTTCACCTATGTTTACGATAATAAGCAATGCTTAATGCCACTACTAAACACTTTTGCTTGGAAATAAATCTCATTTACTTCGATGGAACTTACTCCGGGAAGTGCACTTAAGGTCGCATTTTGCAATGTTATGCATGCTTGCTTGAGAGCAAGTCCCATTGAACTCAGTGGGGCCTTATTTCCAAGTTAACGTCATAGGACTGGGCTGTATGTCTGGTTATATCCAAATACCCTGGCTTGCTTCCCAATCCCATGTGTGCCTATTCAGAAATAACTCCAGCTGAATTCAGTAGGACTTGCTTTCAAGTAAATATTTCCAGAGATGTAGCTATGTTAGTCTGTTGCAACCCTGGGCTCCTTGGGGAGGAAGGGTGGGATAGAAATAATATCAAATAATATGTAAATGAAATAAAAACGAGTCTTGTGACACCATAAAGACTAACAAACTTTATTATGGGGTAAGGTTGTGTGGACTAGAGCTCACTTAATCAGATGCATGAATCCTTAGTCATCAGGTATACACGCACACCCGTGGGTGAAGGAGGAAATGTAAAAGCCTGTATGTTTCCGAGCTCGATTCAAGGTGCTGGTTTTGACCTATAAAGCCTTACACGGCTTGGGACCACAATACCTGATGGAACATCTCTCCTGATACGAACCCGCCTGTACACTATGTTCAAGATCAAAGGCCCTTCTCTGGGTGCCTACTCCAAGGGAAGCTCGGAGGGTGGCAACAAGGGAGAGGGCCTTTCCAGTGGTGGCCCCCAAATTATGGAATGATCTCCATGACGAGGTGTGCCTGGCGCCAACACTGTTATCTTTTCGGCGCCAGGTCAAGACTTTCCTCTTCTCCCAGGCATTTTAGCATGTGTTTTAAATTGTTTTAAATTTTTAAATTGCGTTTTAAATTGTTTTTAAAATATGTGTTTTAAATTTATATTTGTTTTAATGTTTTTGGTTGCTGTAAACCGCCCAGAGAGCTTCGGCTATGGGGCGGTATGCAAGTGCAATAAATAAATAAATAAATAAATAAGGCTGGAGTTACATTAAATGGCAGTGCAAAGGGTACAGTCGGTGGCAATCTGATGAAGTGGGCTCTGGTCAAGTAGTTCCCAAACTTTTTTTCCCCACAGGCCACTTGAAAATTGCTGGGGGTCTTGGCAGACCACTTAATAATTTTTCTGCCTGTTGCTGCAACTATAAGGTGCTGTATGATTTTTAACTGTATTTTTACAGACATGCTATAGACCACCTGAATGAAGCTCATGGACCACTGGTGGTACATGAACCACAGTTTGGGAACCCTACCTTAGTCCGTTATAGCTCATGCTGTAATGAAATTTATTAGTCTTCAAGGTGCCACAAGAGTTGTTTTCCAAAGTAAAAGGACAGGTATGAGATTCTCTTGTTTGAGAATTGGCGTAAGTGTTCTAAATGCAACAGACTATTGTGGCTGGGTCACAGCAGGCTTGACTGAAGTCCATGAAATAAATTACACTGTTGTTCTGTTCCTTCAGCTTCTCAACTAAACATCAAAGGCGAACCCCATCGTTACATTTGCCTTGTTTTTTTTATTTATTTCCTAGCTGATACTGCTTTTCATTTTAAAAAAATGACATGTTTATTCTTCAAGGACAATACTTTGCTGACTGCTTCTGTATTATTTCTTGCTGAGTTATTTCTATAGTTTGTATACAGATAGCCATCTATAGAAGTGCTGAAATAAAAAGAAACTAACCATAAGAACAAGGTTGAAGAAGTGCTAATGTAGCATTTAAGAGTGACTGCTCCAAGCTTTATCTTGGAAAGGAAAAATACTCCCCCCCCCTTCCAGACAACCTGTTTATTGAGCATGCATCCTGATTTATTTTCAGGAGATTAAACAAAGTTAACTATTTAATAAGCATTCGGTCTGATTTGTTTGCCAAGAGATTAGATAGTGTTGCATCAAAGGAAGTGTTATCCCACCCTTTCTAGTGCATTGTCCATCAGTTTCCTTATCATAAAAAGCTGTCTTCCAATATTGGGGAAGTGGGTCTGTTGTGCAAGACCTCCCAGTCAACTATAATTGTGCAACCTGAATTTGATGGTATGTGACAAAAATAGTGACAGTCTGGAAGCACCATTTGTGCACAAACATTCCCTTATGACAGGAGTGGGGAACCCTTTTCTGCCTGAGGGCCACAATCCGTTCTGGACAGCCTTCGGGGGGCCACATGCCAGTGCCAGTGTGCAGAACCAATGTATGTGAATTTTACCTTTGTAGATTGTATAGCAGGCTAAATTCTGCACACAAACCCCTCTCTGTTCTCCACCCAGGCAACTATGAGGAATTATCAGAGTTCAAGAACGTATTCCAGCCAGGCAAACACACTCAAAGAGGGTGTGAAGCAGGGCCGGTGAGGGAGTTGGCTTGGGGAGAGCCTTGAGGACCAGATAGAGAGGCCTGGAGAGCTGTATTTCATCCCTGGGCCTGAGGTTTCCTACCCATGTCTGATTACATAAGTGTCCTAAATGTTCAAATCAGGTGTGGGGAACCTTTGGCCCTCCAGATGTTGCTGAACTACAACTCCCATCATCTTTGGGCATTGGCCATGCTTGTTGGGGCTGATGGGAGTTGTAGTTCACCAACACCTGGCGGGCCAAAGGTTCCCCACTCCTAATTCAGACCATGCACAGGAATGTAGCAACACAAAAGTGAAACTAGTTTTAAAAAATACTCTCTAATAGTTGCATCTAAGGTTAAATAATTCAAAACATTAAAATATAAGTTAATATTTACCAGGTTTTGCTTACTGTAACATTCCAGTATACAGTAACACCTCAGTTAACGATGTACATGCGTTCCTGGACATTCCTCCTTTAACAGAAGCTTTGGTAACAGCGGTAGGAATAGCACGGAAAGAATATGAATAGGTTTCTACACCACAAAAAGAAGAGCAACATATTTCAGCAGACTTTTTATTCAAAACTAACAATATGCATGTCTGAAATGAAACAACCACATCAGCTAAGCCTTGCATACAGACTACTTGAAGGCTTCTTCCAGAATGCATCCAGGGATGCCTGCCTTGCCTTTTTTCTTTTATCATGTAGCATCTTGCTATAGCAATCTAAAGCACAGTTCTCTCCATACACTTGAGCAAGAAGGCAAGGGGCAGTCACTACCACCACCCTGTGCTTAGTTGCTCTTTCTGCCATCCTCCCCTACACTTGAGCAGATGTGTCTGCAGTAAACAGTGCTTTGGAACCACTGTTTAGTGCAGAGGCGCCTGTGTCACCTGGCAAGGAGAGCTATTCCAGCCACATGTGGCAGCCACAATCCAGTAGACAAGGAGCCACATTCTGACAATGTCAGAGTGTGTGCCCCACCACCATGTTCCCTACACCCAAAAAATATTTTGTAAAAAAGAGCTTCTTTCCTGAAGCATTTGTTAACTGAGGTATTATTGTAGTTTTCAGTAGCTGCCAAATTCCTATATTTTGGTCCCAGTTCTTGAAAAGAAGCTTCCCCTTTTTTCTGAGGTTTCTCCATTCAAATAGATTGTTCCTATCCATTTTTCACCTTGGTATCCGTAATGATGCATTTAGTTACTTACTTTGTTTGTGTAACCACCTTGCCACCCAAGAAGGTTATACTATAAAACATAACAAGCAATATCAGTATTAATCCCTAACATTCCCATTAAAACAATCATATAAACAAGAGCAAACAGAATGGCAGATATAATCCCACCAGTGAGCCAGACAAATCCAGCAACACTTCCTGAGATAGATGCATCTTTTAAAACTCAGTGAAAAACTCAACAAAGGTCCCAAATTCATCTCCCAAGGCAGAGAGTTCCACAGCCTAAGCCTAGCTTCAAAGGAGGGAGGGAGAGGGCTATTGCATTCATGTCCAGCTTGTATTTGGTTGGCCAGTGCTACATCAGAATGTGGGACTAGTCTGATCCAGCAGGACTCTTGCTCTTGTGTGCTGTCTCCCACGTTCCAGCCAAACATGCCTCTTGTACTGAAGGAACATACAGGATAATCTCCTCAGCCAATCTTAATGAACAGTCTCATAAAGAAGAATAAAATCCTTCAAGTATCCTGTGCCTAAGCTGTATATGGCTTTCAATGATTCAGCAAAGTAGGCCTGGTCAAAACTAGCTGCAGCATTTTGAATCAGTTGAAGATTCCAAATGCTTTTCAAGGGCAACCCCATGTAGAGACATATCTAAGGCATGTCATCATGGTCAGTCCTGCTCTCTCTAGGAATGTGAACAGTTGACACACCAGCATAAGCTGGCCAGAGGCACTCCCATGGCTGTCATGTGTACATCAAATTTCAAGGCTGTGTCAAGGAGCACCCCAACAACAATTGCAAACCTGATATTTCAGGGGGACTGCAACCCCATCCAAAACAGGCAACAATCCTATTCAGGGAATACTATTCATTACGGACAAGCACATTTATGTTTTATCTGGATGGTTCAGCTTCAGTTTATTGGCCTGCATCCAGTCCTAGATGCTGTTCTAGGGTATCTAGGTAACAATGTAAATAAATATTGTCCTTTTCTTGTTGCTGGAAAATAATCTAAACAGAGAAATAACTTCTTTCTCCTTCACACAACAATTAATTGCATTTTGTATTATGGCTGGTTTGTGTGGTGTTTGATGCATGACTAGATGTTGATTAAATCAATCCTTATCCCAACTACATGGCAAAGCAGTTGTTTGTATTATCAGTCATGCAGGTTCCTCTTCAGCATGCAAGAAGACTATACATTTTTTTACTCACTTCATCACAGAACTGTTGGCTAAGTTGAACAAATGAAAAGATTTAAGGGATTCATTTCCCCATATCAACAGCTGAAATAAGAATTGACTGAACAATTGAGTTGTTGTGAGCCAAAGGGAGACACCCTCCACAGGGGATGGAAATGGCCCAAACTGAATAAATCCTTCTAAATGACCAAAAACAATACTAAAAAGAAGAGTTTTGTTATAATTATCCTTTGGATCCCATACATTTCAAATTAATTTTATTTATTTATATTAAACATGATTGTTCTGGCTAGAATTATTTTTGGATGCCACTAAGAAGGAACTGTTAATGAACTGATGGGACATTGCAGTTATGGATGCATACCTTAACGTGGTGAGGGGGTTTGAGAGTGTTGAAGAAGCTGAGAGCAATGCCGTCAGGAGTCTAGACCAAGAGGCTAGACTCCTAACAGGTCACCCAAGGCGGAATGGTCAAAGCTGAGACACCAGACTAAGATGCATCCAAACTCAGAAGAAAGCAATGGTAAACTGCCTCTGAATACCTCTTACCACAAAAACCCTATGAACAGAGTATCCAAAATGCAACACGATAGTGCTGGAAGATGAGACCCCCAGGTCAGAAGGCACTCAACGAGCTACTGTGGAAGAAGAAAGTACAAGTATGAGTAGCACTGTGACTAATGATGCAGCTGGGTCAAAGTCGAAAGGAAGCCCAGAGGCTGATGTGCACACATGCAAAAGGAGAATCCGGAGTTGTACAACGCACACAATAGGAACATGGAATGTGAGAAGCATGAACCAGGGAAAGTTAGAAATTGTCAAGCAAGAAATGGAGCATATCAACAATACAATACTTGGTGTGAGTGAATTAAAATGGACGGGAGTGGGACATTTCCAATCAGGCAACTACAAAATATGTTATGCAGGAAATGAGAAATTAAGAAGAAATGGGGTTGATTTAATAGTGAGAAGTGATGTAGCAAAAGCAATTAAGAGCTACAATGCAAGGTCTGAGGAGTGATAATGAGATTAAATGGGAAACCTATTAGCATAACTATTAGTGTAGTGACGGGTAGTGGGAGGTATGGTGTTGTGAGGAGAACGGGCCAGGTAAGGGGAACTCATCCCAGACAAATAGTGCCTGTGACTTGTTCCGGTTCTCCTCACATCCCCAGGACTGCTGGTTGTTTTGTCAGTCAGCCTTCGGATCTCCATATGCTGTTATTAAACGCCAGGTCGGTACATCATAAGATCTCCCTTGTTCATGATTTGATTGTGGAGGAGGCTGCTGACCTGGCGTGTATAACCGAGACCTGGGTGGGTGATCAGGGAGGAGTTGCTCTTTCCCAGATCTGCCCACCTGGGTATATGGTTCAGCATTATGGTAGAACCGAAGGACGGGGAGGCGGGGTTGCTGTGGTCTATAGGAGTTCTTTCTCACTCACCAAGCACCCTGTCCAGGTGACGACTGGCTTGGAATGTCTCCACCTTGTGCTGGGCCAGAGAGAGAGACTGGGAATTTTGTTGGTGTACCACCCGCCCTGCTGCTTAACAAATTCCCTAACTGAGCTGACAGAGGTAGTCTCGGAGGTATTGTTGCGGTCCCCTAGACTATTGGTACTGGGGGACTTCAACGTCCATGCCGAGACTGCTTTATCTGGTGCAGCTCAGCATGTGTCGGGACATACCCTTGATTTGATCTTCGTCACTGGACATGGAGATGGTGATCTGGAGGTTGGGGATTTATCATCTATTCCTTTGTCATGGACAGATCACCGCTTGCTGAAGTTTAGGCTCACAGCAGCCCTTTCCCTCTGCAAGGGCGGGGGACCTATTAAATTGGTCTGCCCTCGGAGACTAATGGATCCTGAGGGTTTCCAAAGGGCTCTGGGGGGTTTTCCGACTGAGAAGACTGGCTCTCCTGTCGAAGCCCTGGTTGAACTGTGGAATACGGAAATGACCCGGACGGTTGACACGATCGCTCCCATGCGCCCCCTCCTATGCAGAGCTCATACAGCTCCATGGTATACCTTGGAGCTGAGAGCGATGAAGCAAGAGAGGAGGAGGCTTGAGTGCAGATGGAGGCGAACTCCCAATGAATGCAATTACACCTTGGTAAGTGCTTGTTCTAAGCAGTATATAGTAGCGGTGAGGGCAGCAAAAAAGAGATATTTTGCTGATACTATTAAGTCATCACTCTCCCGCCCAGCAGAGGTCTTTAAAATTGTGCGAGGGCTTTTACATTCTGGCCCTCGGGATATTATAGATTCATCTGTAGCCCGTTGTGATGAGTTCGCCGAGCACTTCCAAGATAAGATCACATGCATTCGCCGGGACTTAGACTCCAATATTATAGCAGTTGGACCTAACGAAGTATCCAGATCACGGTCTTGTCCTCATTTATTGGATGAGTTTCAGTCTGTGCAGCTTGAGGATGTTGACAGGATCCTTGGACTGGTGCGGGCGACCACATCTGTACTGGATCCTTGCCCCTCTTGGCTGATGAAAGCTGGCAGGACCGGAACCGCCGTCTGGGCCAAGGAGGTAATAAATGCCTCTTTAAGAGAGGGAGTGGTCCCTGACTGCCTAAAAGAGGCGGTGGTGAGACCACTCCTGAAGAAACCCTCCTTGGACCCAGACAACTTGAACAACTATAGACCTGTGGCGAATGTTCCGTTCCTGGGCAAGATCCTGGAGCAGGTGGTTGCCGGCCAGCTCCAGGGGCTCTTGGATGACACTGATTATCTTGATCCATTTCAATCCGGTTTTAGGCCTGGTTTTGGCACTGAAACAGCCTTGGTCGCCCTGTATGATGACCTCTGTCAGGAGAGGGACAGGGGGAGTGTGACTCTGTTGATTCTCCTTGATCTCTCAGCTGCTTTTGATACCATCGACCATGGTATCCTTCTGGGAAGACTCACGGAGTTGGGAGTTGGGGGTACTGCTTGGCAGTGGCTCCGCTCCTACTTGGTGGGTCGTCACCAGAAGGTAGTGCTTGGGGAACATTGCTCGACACCCTGGACTCTTCATTGTGGAGTCCCGCAGGGATCGGTACTGTCCCCCATGCTTTTTAACATCTACATGCAGCCGCTGGGTGCGGTCATCAGGAGTTTTGGGGTGCGTTGTCATCAGTATGCTGATGACATGCAACTCTATTTCTCCTTTTCATCCTCTTCAGGTGAGGCTGTTAACGTGCTAAACCGTTGCCTGGCCGCGATAATGGACTGGATGGGGGCTAACAAACTGAAGCTCAATCCTGACAAGACCGAGACGCTGTTGGTGAGTGCCTTCACTGCCCAGATGGAGGATGTTCATCCTGTTCTTGATGGGGTTACACTCCCCTTGAAGGAACAGGTTCGTAGCTTGGGAGTTCTTTTCGATCCTTCCTTGTCTCTCGAGACCCAGGTGGCCTCGGTGGCACGGAATGCTTTCTACCATCTTCGACTGGTAGCCCAGCTACGTCCCTATCTGGACAGCGACGACCTCGCTTCAGTTGTTCACGCTCTGGTAACTTCTAGGCTGGACTACTGCAATGCGCTCTACGTTGGG
This sequence comes from Rhineura floridana, assembly GCF_030035675.1. NCBI lineage: Eukaryota > Metazoa > Chordata > Lepidosauria > Squamata > Rhineuridae > Rhineura > Rhineura floridana. The sequence goes on along the minus strand of NC_084483.1, from coordinate 164,498,080 downwards.
CTGCCCTTGAAGATAGTTCGGAAACTACAGCTAGTCCAGAATGCAGCGGCCAGATTACTGACGCGGACCAGAAGGTCTGCTCATATAACACCTGTTCTGGCTCGTCTGCACTGGCTTCCTATTTGTTTCCGGGCTAAATTCAAAGTGCTGGTTTTGATCTATAAAGCCCTACACGGCATGGGACCGCAATACCTGGTGGAACGCCTCTCCCAATATGAACCTACCCGTACACTGCGCTCAACATCTAAGGCCCTCCTCCAGGTGCCATCCCATCGAGAAGCCCGGAGGGTTGTCACTAGAACTAGGGCCTTTTCGGTAGTGGCCCCCGAACTGTGGAATAGTCTCCCCGATGAGGTACGCCTGTCGCCGACGCTGCTATCCTTTCGGCGCCAGGTGAAAACCTTTTTATACTCCCAGGCATTTTAAAGTGTATTTTAAATTGTATTTTATAGTGTATTTTATCAGTATTTTCATTATTGTTGTATTTTGACGTTGTTGGTTCTTTGTTATTGTTTGTTTTGATCTTTGATTTTGTTATACTTATTGTATTTATATATTGTGCTTGTTTTATCTTTTATGTACACCGCCCAGAGAGCCTTTTTGGCTTAGGGCGGTATATAAATTAAATAAAATAAAATAAATAAATAAATAAATAAATAACCATCATCCAAGTCTATGCTCCAACAGCAATCACAGAAGAAGAAGAATTGGAGAGATTTTATGCAGAAGTAAATTGATCACACACCAAAACAAGATGTAATGATAATCATGGGGGACTGGAATGCAAAATTAGGGAACAGAGAAGAACTAGGAATTGTGGGGAAATGGGGCTTAGGAGACAGAAATGAAGCAGGAGAAAGACTTACTGAATTCTGTGAAGCCAATAATTTGTTTCTTGCAAACACATGTTTTGAGCAACCGAAAAGACGACTATATACGTGGACATCACCAGATGGTCAATATAGGAATCAAATTGATTATATAATTGGTAGCAGAAGATGGAGAAGTTCCATACTTTCTGCAAAAACAAGACCAGGAGCAGACTGCGGTACAGATCATGAACTGGTGATATCGAAAATCAGAGTATAGAATCATAGAGTTGGAAGGGGCCTTGTAGGCCATCGAGTCCAACCCCCTGCTCACAGCAGGAAATCCACAGCTAGAGCATCTCCCGCAGATAGCTGTCCAGCCTCTGCTTGAAGACATCCAGTGAAGGGGATCCCACCACCTCCCTAGGCAGTCGGTTCCATTGCCAAACCGCCCTTACTGTCAAGAAGTTCCTTCTAATATCCAATCTGAATCTACGCTCCTGCAACTTAAAACCATTAGACCTAGTCCTACCCTCTGGGGCAGCAGAGAACAAATCTGTACCCTCCTCTATGTGACAGCCTTTCAGGTACTTAAAGAGTGCAATCATATCACCCCTCAGCCTTCTCTTCACCAGACTGAACATGCCAAGTTCCTTCAACCTTTCCTCATAAGACTTGTTCTCCATACCGGCTATCATCCTTGTCGCCCTCTTCTGAACCCGCTCTAACTTGTCTATATCTTTCTTAAAATGAGGCGCCCAGAACTGAACGCAATATTCCAGATGAGGCCTGACCAATGCAGAATATAGTGGGACTATTACTTCCCTCGACCTGGAAACTATAGCTCTGTTTATGCAGCCCAAAACCACATTTGCATTTTTTGCCGCAGCATCACACTGCTGGGTCATGTTCAACTTGCGATCCACTACAATTCCAAGGTCCTTCTCACACAGATTGTGTGAAGGCGGATTGTGTTAGAAATCGAATTGAACTCCCGAGTTGAAATATGGTAATTATGTAACAGGTCCCCTAGATTGCTAAACCACAGTTTAGATGCCAAAGGGTGGGCAAGGCAGAGTTTTAGGAGATTTCCATCCGGAAAAGAATCAAACGATCTAAGGAACTTCAAAAGTGCATGGTGGATACGAGCGGAGATCCAATAGAGTTGCTACAAGCTTCTGAGACTGAATCTGTCCAAATTTTGACAAAAATCTGTCAAGAAATATGGAAAACTAAACAATGGCCCACAGACTGGAAGCGTTCCATATACATCCCAATTCCAAAGAAAGGGGATCCCAGGGAATGCAGTAATTATCCAACTATTGCCTTAATATCCCATGTAAGGAACGTAATGCTCAAGAATCTACAACAAAGGCTCTTACCATATATGGAGTGAGAAATGCTAGACGTCCAAGCTGGATTTAGAAAGGGAAGAGGCACCAGAGATCATACCGCAAACATACGTTGGATAATGGAAAGGAGCAAGAAAATAACTGTGTGCTTTATAGATTACAGCAAAGCCTTTGACTGTGTGGATCATGAAAAACTATGGAAAGCTTTAAAAGAAATGGGGGTGCCACAGCATCTGATTGTCCTGATGCGCAACCTATACTCTGGACAAGAGGCTACTGTAAGGACAGAATATGGAGAAACCAATTGGTTCCCAATTGGAAAGGGTGTGAGACAAGGGTGTATTTTATCACCCTATTTGTTTAATCTGTACGCAGAACATATCATACAGAAAGCGGGATTGGACCAAGATGAAGGAGGTGTGAAAATTGGAGGGAGAAATATCAATAATTTAAGATATGCAAACAATACCATATTACTAGCAGAAACCAGTAATGATTTGAAACTAATGCTGATGAAAGTTAAAGAGGAAAGCACAAAAGCAGGACTACAGCTGGACATCAAAAAGACTAAGGTAATGACAACAGAAGATTTATGTAACTCTAAAGCTGACAATGAGGACATTGAACTTGTCAAGGATTATCAGTACCTTGGCACGGTCATTAACCAAAATGGAGACAATAGTCAAAAAATCAGAACAAGGCTAGGACTGGGGAGGGCAGCTATGAGAGAACTAGAAAAGGTCCTCAAATGCAAAGATGTATCACTGAACACCAAAGTCAGGATCATTCAGACCATGGTATTCCCGATCTCTATGCATGGATGTGAAAGTTGGACAGTGAAAAAAGCGGATAAGAGAAAAATCAACTCATTTGAAATGTGGTGTTGGAGGAGAACTTTGCACATACTATGGACTGTGAAAAAGACAAATAATTGGGTGTTAGAATAAGTTAAACTAGAACTGTCACTAGAAGCTAAAATGATGAAACTGAGGTTATCATACTTTGGACACATCATGAGAAGACATGATTCACTAGAAAATACAGTAATGCTGGGAAAAACAGCAGGGAGTAGAAAAAGAGGAAGGCCAAACAAGAGATGGATTGATTCCATAAAGGAAGCCACAGACCTGAACTTACAAGATCTGAACAAGGTGGTTCATGACAGATGCTCTTGGAGGTCACTGGTTCATAGGGTCGCCATAAGTCGTAATTGACTTGAAGGCACATAACAAGAAGAAGAAGAAGATATATGTCAGAGAAGGGACACAAGACAACAGATATATTTGGGACAAAATGTCTTCCCTTTTAAATTCTAGAAAGAGATTCTATTGAAGGGGATTCTATGTAGGCTAGAATTTTCTTAATCCTATTTTAATATATAACTATTCCATATTATACCCAGATATATACCTCCTTTTTTATTTTCCTTTTGTAATTGTTTTTATTGTAATTGCACTATAAGAGACTATTCACTGTATGAGTTGGATCCAAGCTAACAGTACACTCCTATACATGCCTACTTAAAAATGTCCTGTTGAGCTCAATGGATCTCACTTCGAGGCAAGTGTATTAGGCTGCAATTCCAACCCCACTTATCTGGGAATAAGCCTAACTGAATTCAAAGGATTCAACGGTCAAAACTGTTATATTTTTAGGATACACCCCGTTCCTGAGATTGTAATCTGTTTACAGGCCCAGCACCAGATTGGGCCCTGGCCGAGGGCCTCTGAAAGGGCCCTCCTTAGGATGGGAGGATGGCACTCCTGTTCTGCGATCCATGACAGCATTGGATACTGCGTCCCAAAATTGCCATGGATCATTCATGGAGTGGGAGCTCCCAGGCACCCCCCACATGCAGGCAGCACAGGCTATAATAAGCCTGCCCTCATGCCCCATCTACCGCTCCTGTCAATGTGCATGGTGTGCACACTGTGCACACATGCCTGCCATCACCCAAGGAGTTGACCTAAGGTGGCACCCACCGCCATCTTGGTTGATAGCAGGCATGAGTGCTATGTGCACTCATCATGCACACTGATGGTAGGTGGGGTGTGTGAGTGGGCTTATTAGCCCTGTGCCTTCTGTATCAGGAGGGGTTGTTGGTCTGCGATACCGCGGGCCCAGGGCTGGCTGGTGCAAGGGCCCAGTCATGCTTGTCGCTGACCCTATCTGTTTAATTTTTAATACTGAATTGTAAATTGTTATAATCCACCCTGGGATCTGTTGGCGAAGGGTGGGTAATAAATGTTGTTATTTTAGTCCCATTGAAATCATTTGGGCAATTCCATCATAAAGAGTAATGAACTTACAACACAATCCTATGTATTTTACTCTGAAGTACCATAGAGTTAATGAGACTTACTCCCTGAAAAGCAGTACATGATTGCAGTCTAAGTCTGGATCCAACCCTAGGGTTTTGGTTTTGGTTTTTAATTAGATGCAATATCCATGCTCTCTCATCCACTACATTATAAGCAAAGCAAAGTTATACTAGATCAGGAGAGGAAGAATGGGGCAACACTTATATGGGTCTTCACTTGGGGTTATTTGGAATTCTGAGAAAAGGAGGGGGGCCGTTCCACCAACTTTCAGGATAGCTGATGGGGCAAAAGAAGAGGAAAAAGGAGCAGGAGTTAAACCTTTTAAACAGTTATTTGTGGAGGACAGTAAGGTACAGTAACATCTGCATCAGTTCTATGTGCTGCCTTCAAAAAACCCCACTGCAGTATTCAGGAACAGTGAAGTCTTCAGACTTAAGGAACAGTTTAGAATACAGGAAGCTGCCTTTAACTGAGTCAGACCATTGGTCCATCTAGCTCTATATTGTCTAAACTGACTGGAAGTAGCTCTACAGGGTTTCAGGCAAGGAGTGTCTCTCAGCCCTACCAGGAGATGCAGGGGATTTTCCCTAGAACCTTCTGCATGCGGAGAAGATGCTCTAGCACTGAGCCACAGTCCTTTCCCATAAGCTCTTCCCTCACAAAATGTATATAAGTCCTACTCAAATGTAATGTTTGGGCTTATCTCAGCCACATTCATTTGTAAATACCCATAGATCATCCCCAAAAACAATACTTTAATTATGGTAGAGCTCAAAGGTAAAAGCCTATAGGATAAAAGATCTGCATGACTCAGAGGGATTTGGATGAAATCCCTTGGTTGCTCTGACATGAATCATATGCTCCCACTATAGCCATAAAAAGACAGCATGTCCCAAACTCTATAAATGATGATCTGTGTACTGATGATACAAAACTGAGTCAATGTCCAGGGAAAGTAAACTACAGAGTCTCCAACCAGCTACTTTTAAGATGAACAGAAATATATTCTGTTCTGAGCCTTATGATAAGCCCCCATTGGATGGACATGGAAGGAAGTTAAACATTAAACTAAAGACTTACACAAGTGCTATTTTCTCCCCAAGGTCATGCTCACTCTTAATGCTGTGGAATATTAGATGCACTCCTGCAACAGTAAGGAGATCACTGTAGATACTGAAGCAGGGGAAGCCTCCCTGCCATGGTGATAGCCTTGTTAAAATACACACAGCGAGAGAGGAGAAAAGCACTGCTGATGGGGTTGCATGGAGGGGAGAAAAGGAGTATAAAATTTGTATTCAGAATGTTATCATTCTTTTACAACGACGACTACAACAACAATATATACCACCTTTCCCCCAAGGAGCGCAAAGTGGTGTACATGGTTCTCCCCTTTCCATTTTATCCTCACAACAACCCTGGGAGGTAGGTTAGGCTGAGAGACAGTGATTGGCCCAAGGTCAGTCACTGAACTTCATGGCTGAGTGGGGATTCAAACCCTGATCCCCCAGGTCATAGTCCAACACTCTACCCATTATACCACACTGCCTCTCGGTGGGAAGGGTTTTACTTTTAGCCTGAGGGGATGAAGTTTTCCTTAACAGGAATTATGTCCATTTTTAGGGCCCCAATACTTCGCAGCTGGTTATGACAGTCTCACTTTGTCACATCTTCTCAACTTACCCTAACTTTGCTGACGTTTACTGTATTTTCCCACTTGCAATTTCACCTTGGGTGGGGATCTATCTGACCAGCTTCCACAACAGAAAAGAAGAACAGGGAAAAGGACAAAGATATACAAATAAAAATATGCCCCATGTGCTCATAGGTTCAGATAATCTTTTTATGTTGGAGATGGGCTTACCCTGCACAATCAAACCTTTCCCTGATATTCCTTTTGAAGAAGCATCCTTTTATTGCCACTGTATGTCATGCATGGTGCCAGACTACCACTACCATTTGCTCCCAGTGGAACACTTGGTTCAAATGTGCCACTTTCAAGTTCCTTGCTGTTGATTATCCTTCTTGCAATCATTGGTGATCCAGGCTGGCCATCTTGATGAGGTTGCCCCTGGGAGGGTCTTGATATTTTGACTTCCCAAAGCAAGCAAGGTGAAATCTTTCCCAATCTCCAAACTACTTGCATAAGGCTATGCCATTCTATCTATGTCTGAAGGACTAGGATCTGGAAATAACTGATTTATGAAGCCAAATACATGCAGCTGCCACATACTAAGTCAGATTAATATTGTCTAATGCAGCCATTCCCACCCTGGCACCTTCCAAATGTTTTGGAATCTCACGTCCCATCAGCCTCAGTCAATATAGCCAGTGGTCAGGGAAGATGGGAGTTACAGTCCTGTCATCTGAACTTCAGATTCAGATTCTGAAGGGTCTACACCAGCCTTTCCCAACCGGTGTGCCTCCAGATGTTGTTGGACCACAACTCCCATCAGCCTCAGCCATTGGCAATGCTAGCTGAGGCTGATGGGAGTTGTGGTCCAACAACATCTGGAGGCACACTGGTTGGGAAAGGCTGGTCTGCACTGATTAGCATAAAGGTCTTTATTGTGTCCGCAGAGTGCTGTCCCAGGAGGCTGTTCCAAGTGGTCCGAAGCCTGGTCGGTCCAGTTGCTTCGGAACTGATGGGACATTCTAAGACCTCCTGTGATGAGTTTGCAAAGCACTTTGTGGATAAAATCGATCGTCTAAAGAGTACGATTCCGCACGCTGTGGTTACAGTGAGTGAGCCAGAGTCAGCCAGTGGTTTTCCGGTGATGTGGGATCGGTTCCAGCTTCTTCCTTCTGATGAAGTGGACAAAGTGCTTTCAACCTTAAGGCCAACCACCTGCTTACTTGATCCTTGCCCATCATGTCTCATTATGAGCTGCAAGAACAGACTGGGCGAGGGGATCAAGGCAGTGGTAAATGCATCCTTGGAAGAGGGTGTGATGCCATCAGCTCTCAAGGAGGCAGTAATAAAACCAATCTTAAAGAAGCCCTCCTTGGATCCCCAAGATCTGAATAACTTTTGCCCAATCTCAAACTTACCATTCTTGGGCAAGGCGGTCGAGCGGGTGGTGGCGAAGCAGTTGCAAGCACACTTGGAGGAAGCAGATTATCTGGATCCATTTCAGTCGGGCTTCAGGCCTGGACATGGGACTGAAACAGCCTTGGTCGCCTTGGTGGATGATATGAGGAGAGCGTTGGATAGGGGTGAATGCACCTTCCTCGTCCTCCTGGATCTCTCAGCGGCCTTTGATACCGTTGACCATGGTATCCTTTTGGACCAATCAGAGGGGCTAGGCATAGGGGGCACTGTTTTGCAGTGGTTCCATTCCTTCCTTTCTGATAGGTACCAAAGAGTAGCACTGGGGGATGAGGCTTCTCACCTGTGGGATGCCACATGGCTCCATTGTCTCCCCGATGCTATTTAACATCTATATAAAGCTGCTGGGGGCTATCATCAGGAGATTTGGGCTGCAGTGTCACCAATATGTAGATGACACGCAGCTCTATCTCTCATTTAAATCTTCACCGAGGTTGGCTGTAGAAACCCTGTCCAAGTGCCTGGAGTCGGTGAGTGGCTGGATGGGAAGGAATAAACTGAAACTGAACCCTGACAAAACCGGGGTACTGTTCGTGGGAGACAAGGGAAGGTTAGGGGACTTGGACCTGGTGCTCAATGAGGTACAACTGCCCCTAAAAGACCAGGTCCGCAGCCTCGGGGTCATTCTTGACTCCCAACTGTCCATGGAAGCTCAGGTTTCGGCTGTGAGCCGGGCAGCACTGTATCAACTCCATCTGATATGGAGGCTATGCCCCTACCTTCCCAATAATCTGCTCCCATCAGTGGTACATGCCCTGGTCTCCTCTCACCTTGACTACTGTAATGCGCTCTACGTAGGGCTACCCTTGAAAACGGTCCGGAAGCTGCAACTGGTACAGAATGCAGCGGTGCACCTGATTAAAGGCAGCCACCGGTGAGATCACATAACTCCAGTGCTAAAAGAGTTGCACTGGCTACCAGTTGTTTGCCAGCCCCAATTCAAGGTGTCGGTTTTGACCTTTAAATCCCTACACGGTTTTGGCCCAGCCTATCTGAAGGAGCACCTCCAGCATCATCAGCTATGCCGCCTAACAAGATCAGCCTCAAAAGACCTTCTCTCTATCCCACCAGTCAAAACAGCTAGACTGGTGAGGACTAGAGAAAGGGCTTTTTCAATTGTGGCCCCCACCCTATGGAACTCCCTTCCAAATGATCTCCGCCAGGCTCCCTCTACAGTGAGTTTCCGCCAGGCCGTGAAGACCTGGCTCTTCAGGCAGGCCTTTGGGGTGGGCTAGATTTAACATCATTGCTTTTAGATTTTAATGTTATTGTATTGATGTGTCATTTTTTGCTATTTTGCTTATTTTGTACGTCGCCGAGAGTGACTGGTTAGCCAGCCAGATGGGCGACTAAGAAATCCAATAAATAAATAAATAAATTTAGGATTTCACAAAGGGTTTTTCCTAGCCTCACCTGAAGATACCAGGGTTTGAACCTGGAACCTTTTACACAGAAAACATATGTTCTACCACTGAGCAATGTTCCCCTCCAAACTTAGCTAGATCAGTCAGACCACACAAAATGAATTAAAGAAATAATGTTGTAAACCAGTGCTTCATAAATAAATGTATAATGTTTTCAACCAAGCATCTGTCATAGGTAATAGAAGGAAAAATCTTTCATGCCCTCTGATCTCCATGTATTTCCTCCAACACAAACACAGCTGAGAATGTTCACTGATGGAAAACAGGGCCTCCTTGTGTCTCCCTGACTGTGGAACTCCCTTCATAGTGAGGTTCAGTTGGCCCCCTCATTGATGATATTCAGGAGGGCAGATTTTTCAATTTAATTTCTACCTGCTTGTGGATTTGTTCTTAATGCTTTCTGATTTTATAACTTATTTAATTGAATTTTTAATATTGTAAATCACCTTATTTATTTATTTATTTATTTTATTACATTTTTAGACCGCCCTATAGCAATAAGCTCCCAGGGCGGTGTACAGCATAATAAAACAGGTTAAAATACAAGTGGATGGAAATACAATACACAATAAAACATAATTAAAAATTTTCAATTTTAAATTCAAATTTTTAAATTTTTAAAATGCCTGGGCGAAGAGGTAGGTCTTTACCTGGCGCCGAAAAGATAACAAAGAAGACCCTTGAGGGGTCTTTTGAGGGCCAAGAGGCAGTATTTAAATGATTGGATATGTATCATATATCAGTGATACTGCAAACTCTCACACACATCAAGACATTTTGAGAGTTTAGTGCTCTCTATTACTGATATCTGACTCAGCTGTACTTCTCTGAATGAGCTCCATAGTAAGATACCCTGAACTGCCTTGACCAAAGGTGACAATCCTAAAAATAACTCATGTCAAATCATTACATTACACCTCATGTGCAGTACTTTCTGTACTTAGAGAATGATGGTATTTATTCTCCTAAAATATCTTGCAGGCATTCCATTGTTAAGGACAGGTTGTTGATGTCAGTGAATTCTTAAAGTATTAGATTAAAACACATGAATGCACACTCTAAGGCCCACTGTGCCTTTTATATTTTTGCAATGAAATGCTTGATTTCACTGTTTGAGTTGCATTTAATTATTCCAGTATTTACAGCAATAACAACAAATTGACATTTAATCCTAAATTCGCTCACATTTACATTATGAGGGCCTATTGTTTTGCATGGATCTTACTTAGTAATATAGAATTGCACCATAAGAATAAGCATTCTTAGGGCACAATCCTGTACTTGAGATCCACCAGCAAGGGAGCTTTGGGATTTGGCAGAAGTCTTACTACATCAATGGACTGTTAAGACCCACTGCTGCCATAAAAAAAATTGCCAGCGGAACAGCTAAAATAAGGTGGAATTGTGGGCAGCACATGGGGAAGGGAGGCACTTTACGCTATATCTTATACAATCCATGGCCACACTTCCATCATTGGTAGAGCTTTACTCCAGCCCTAGATGTGGTGCAAGGAATTTTGTTCTTATTATACAGCCGCAAGCCACCATGGATTTTTCACATTCCAACATGTTAAATTGAAAATACCCCCCATGCCATTTTGACGCTTCCCATAAATTTTCTTTTAAGGCTCTTGGATGAACATTGATCAGTTCTAGTAAATGTTAGATGGCCTGCATTCTGATCAATTGCTGGCTTTATTACAGGAGCGTTACAGTATGTGTCACGAAAACATTTTCCCCATTCTAGGGAATCTGTGTCAACAATTCAGAGATTTGTCCCTTCAAACACAAGAACAAGATATACTGCAAAGCTTCTTCTCCCCCATCCCCCACAATATGCCCTCTATACAGACATTATACAGCCACAAGAGTGGCTGTCTACTATAGCCAGCATGGATTTTTCACATTCTGCCATGTTAGATTGAAAATAAGCCCATGCCATGCTGCTGGATCCCATAAGATCATTTCGAAACAAAATCTTACAAAATGTATAGTCCTCAACTCAGAAACGCTTGTTTAACAACCCTCTAAGTTGCCACCCTGAGCTCCTGCTGGGAGGAAGGGTGGGGTATAAATCAAATAAATAAATAAATAAATAAATAAGTTTTCATGGTGATACACAAAACACTCAGAGAGAATCTAGAGTTCAAAGTGTAGAACAAGAGGGGGGAAATCCAGACCCCGTTGGACTTTTTTCTGTCAATAGTCTTATAATTTGTTGAGATTAATTAAAAATCAGCCATGTTCACAGAGTACCTGTAATCCTATTACTATCCTTTCCCCAAACTCTGACATTCATCTTCTGCAATTTAAAAGTCAAAAAAATGCATGGCTGATTTTTAATTAATTTAAGAAACTGAGCATTGGAGTCTATGATACTCAGTAAGAGCCAACTGTCAGTATTCTAAAAGCCAGACTAACAGTTGTTTGGCTTTGCTAATCAGCGTGCCACACCCATACCAGACATTTTTCTACTTTAAATAGTCATGCCTTCCCCCAAAGAATCCTGGGAAATGTCATTTGTGAAGGGTGCTGAGAGTTGTTAAGAGACTTCTATTCCCCTGACAGAGTTCCAGTGGCCAGAGTGGTTTAGCAGTCAGCCCCTCTTCCCAGATAATTCTGAAAGTTGTCTGGTGTGGATGCAGCCAAGGACAGCTTTGGTTTAAAGTTGAGTGGGAGGCTACATGTGCCTGCTGTAGAATGAAAAGGTTAGGGAAACCCTAAAAAATAATGATACTGTTAACAATGTTTTCCTTTTGGAAAGGAAAGAGGCTTTCCCTCTCCTGAGTGCCCACCTACCCAATCTCCTCCCCTTCCTCTCCCTCCCCTTCCTCCCTCCTCCCCCTCCCTGCCCCTCCACCAGATCACTTTCACCTATCTTAAGTATGATTGCACAGGAGTAAATCCCACTGAACTCAATAAGCATGCAAATGATTAAACCTGCCCCTCTTCCTCCTCCTTCCTATCCCCTCCCTCCTGCCTATCCCCTCCCCCTCCTCTCCTTCTCCCCTCCGCACTCCAGCCCTCCCTCCCCCTACTTCTCCTCCCCTGTGGTCAGTTTCACCTATCCTAAGCATGATTGCAGGGAGTAAATCCCACTGAACTCAATAAGCATGCAAATCATCATTCCATTCTCAGTAAACTTGCACAGGATCCCATTTCTTACCTCCCAGATTCAAAAGCAGAGAAATTCACTAATAGGCAAAAAAGTGTGGTTTAAGAATGTACCTATAGCCAATGGATATTTCTTTCAAACTTTAAAAAACAGAGAAATTGGGCAGCAATGGTGAATGTACTGGGAGAGCAGGAGACCTGACCTCCTCTCTGAGATATTGTACTGCCCTACAAATTTATCAAAATGCAAACACAATTTGGGTTGGTCTTTCACAGTCCAGTCCACTCCCTGTGTAGCTTGGAAGAATTTGGTAACATGTGCCTCTGAGCATATGGTGAGTGCTGGAAACACCTTTAATCTGCCCACATAACCGAACTAAGACATGTGCTGTGCTGATCTTATTTTAGCAGGGAGGAAGCAGGGGGTGTGGTGGGGGTGTCCGTCACTGTGAGTTCATTGTCTCTCTTCATGTATGGGCAACATGTGGGTATTGCCAGCACAGTCCCTGATTGGTTGGCCCTTGGCAAGGATGCTGTAGGCATGTCTGTCATTTTTACTGTTTTTGCCTGTTGTGTGTTTTTCTCCTCCCATCCTGGGCTGACCATATATAGGATATGGCAGCTGTTCTACTGGCGTTGAGGTGGTGTGTCTCCCCTATCTCAGCCTGGGTGTAGTTAAGAGTATAGGATTGCTCTGAGTGTACTGCAGCACTCTGACAGCTTTGTGCATTCATTTTCATGGCACAGGCTTACTTATTTTATTTGTGTAATATCCTTACACACACACACAACTAAAAGTACATGATCAAAGCACCTATCTCTAGTAACACTCCACTGAAAGCAGCCTCATGCAAAGCTGCCTTTTGTCAACTTTGATTTTGTGTTTATCCAAGGCGTACAGCCACAGTTACCTTTCAGGAAAGGCATTTAGGCTATGCGTCAATAAATCATTTACTCCAGAGTATTTTGTTCACCTCAAAGACTTTGCTCCAGAAAGAGTAGTTAATAGCATTGGATCTTACAGTTATGTGCAATAAGCATATTATAGTTCAATTCTGCATATTATTTTCACTTACATAATACATATATCCCTAATAAGGCACAGTCATGATTTGAATGTGATCAGCTATCATTACAGAACCATATTCCTTTTTCTCACTTAATATATTTCTCCAGTCTGTGACTTTTTTCTGGAGTGCCATTCTAGGTTTTTGACTACAGATGAAACCTCTCCCAGGCACTGGGCCTTTCTTTGGAGATGTGGTTTGTGTAATGTGAACAAAAATGTAATTCAGATGTTTCCAACACAAATGGAATCAAAGCATTCCAATTGCGGAGGGAAATGTTGCAAAATGTTGCCTTACTGAGGTGTTTTGGAAAAAAAGAATGCTTTCCCTGAACCGTGACTCAGCCATTTTATATCGTATACTATACAGAATCTATGTAATTTGATGCTTTTAACTTCTGCTGTTTATATTGTTACGTTATATATATATTTATTTTTATTATACTTTTTTTTTCTTTTAGTTTTCTTGTTGTACACTGCTTTGGAACCATTTGTTGGAAGTGGTTTTATACAGTAAATCCTTCAATAAATAAATAAAAAACAGATACATGGATCTTAATAGGCTTGCAGATTACTGGAGACATCTATCACCATCTTTATGACTGCAGAAATCAGCTGCATATATTAAAAATGGACTCAAGCTCTCTGTTCTCCACAGATTGGATTCACTAGTGAAGCATCTATTATTGTTAGTATCTACTACTGTAAGAGTTGATCTAGGCTCTTCTGGGACAGAAATAAGATACTAATATATTTAACTGGCATGGAGAGAACAGAGTATCATGATTGCTTACTTTATCAACCTCCCATTCTGCATTCCCACAGGCAAATATGCACAAACATTTTGATGCATTGGCTACTAGATGTTTGTTTAATTGCTGGATGTGTCCACCACATCGGGGCCATCAGATGTTTGCTGTATTGACTCTTTCCCATATATAGCCAACAACATGTGACACCTTTTTTAAAACATCTGCATTGGCTGCCCATCTGCTACTGAGCCAGGTTCAAGGCCCTTGTATTAATTTACAAAGCACTAAACAACTTAGATCCAGGGTATCTTAGGGACCACCTGAACTCTTTTATCCCAGCTGAATCACTAAGATCTTCTGCAGAGTGGCTCTGGTTGTCCCCCAAGTTGGCGAGGCTCATTTAACATCAACACGAAAGCGAGCCTTCAGTGTCATCGTCCCGGTTCTCTGGAATGCTCTGCCAACAAAGATTCAGCAGGCGCCTTCTGTTTAAATTTTAAGCGCCTGCTGAAAACCTTTCTGTTTCAGCAGGCTTATGCAGGCAATTAAGAACATGCTTTTTTGCAACAATTGACCTTTGTTTTTATTGTATTATTAACTTTTTTTAATTCTATGGTGGTGGTGGTGGTTATAAACATGTTGATGTTTTAAATGAAATAGCAGTATACAAATATTTTTTATCAATAAATGAATATGTGACCACATCACCAGACTACTCTGGATCAAGTACAGTCTCACTAGCAAAATGTTTATTTATTTATCCCACCCTTCATTCAAGGCAGGAGAGACTCATTTTTCTAGTGAGCTTAATAGCCGACCAAGGATTAGAACTCAGATCACATCAGCCAAAGTCCAACACTCAGCCTACTATACCATTAGGCTTCAGTCTTTCCAGTTGAGAGAACCACATGTAATCCCACACACCCTGAAACATGTATCTTATGTTTAACTTTTTAATCATATATGTTAAGCTTTCTCTTTCTGTTTTTCTTTCCAGTCCAATTTTTATATCGCTGTAAACCATAGGTAATGCTTTACTGTAAATGCAGAGATTGCTCCTGCTTCACTTCTACCCTCTAGCCAACAGGAGCACAAACCACGATCCCTGGATTAGAAAACTGGTCATCATGGTTTGCTTCACTCAAACCATGATTAGTAAGCTGAAAACACCTCTTAGTTTCACATCATAATGTGCCTGGAGTGAAACAAACCATGATCCCCAGTTCTCACATAATGCTAAGTCAGGGAACTTGATGCGTTGCTCCTGCTGGATAGAGTAGAGGAGCCAAGCAAGAATCTTCTGTGTGTTCACGAGAAGCCATGACATGCAAAAGCTCCCTCTGTTTCTGGATGCCTCCTCACCCCCATCTCTTTTCTTACTCTCCCAGCCATTTCATCACATCACATCATTCCATCTTCTGGTGGTGGTGGTCTTGGTGCAACTCTTTTGTCTCAGTTCATGTGCCATAGGACCACACTGGGTTTAGTCCAGTAATCCAGTTTCTAACACACCCAAATGGTCCTGCTTTCAGATCTTGGTTTCTCTTGGAATTCACACCCAGCTGATTAGTCTCTGTCCCTGATCCCATGTTATTTTCTTTTAATATAAAGACCTGCTCCAAGCAATAAAACTTCAGCTGGCTATCACAGCTGCGTCATCCTTGCTTCTAAAAGCTTGGACCAGGCTCCAACAAAGGCAGCCTAGCAGCAGACACTTGGAGTGACTTGCTGACCATATACAGCAATATGGGACATGGTGTACTATATTATAATCAGGACTTACTTCTAGCGACAGGTGTGGTGGCAGAAACCCTCTCCCCCTAAACGTTGTCCATAAGCCTTTGGCACTGTCTACTAACTCCCAGAGCAAGTTGCCCAGGTAACCTAGGTGTTGGCTCCAGCTCTGGCTTTCTATAATCTCTCTGTTCTGTAACACAGACAGATATGACATTTCCCCGCAGCATGGCTGCAACAAAAAAGGAAAGAAACAAAAGTGAGGTAGCTCTTTATGGGGTGGCAAATAGAAGCCATGTGTAGACATTGCCCCCCAGAAGGGTCCCTGCTGGATCTTATTTTATATTATTACTCTTTGTTTCAGAACTTCAATAATGGAGGATGGCTCTAAATTAAGGAGAATGTTTGTGTGCATGGGACACACCATGGGCTCATCCACATGGGAGAATTACTTCATACTTGATGCTGTTTTTACCTCTGTTTTCTATTTGCACCATCCACAGTAAAGGCTCAATGCCAGCTGCAAACACAGTGTTTTCTATTCACACTGAAAGGAGGATCAATCACATAGTTTCCTAATGACCAGGCCCTCTAATTTAACATTTCTACTCCCTCTGGTTACTTAGCAACCAAGCATGCTCAGTTTGTTCTACCAGTAACTTTCATTTAAAAAAAAAAACCACAGTGTAGACGAGCTCATTATGTCTGACCCATTTATAACAAAGAGTTCAGTTTTGCCCTCTAGCAATGAAGGAATACATTCTGTGTTACAAATTGTCATTTGTAATGATTATCAAGGCCTCTTTCTATAGCTATTTATCACACATAGCATAAGTGGAAAATACTATCTGTTGTGTTTGTTTGCCCTGTTGTTTTTCATTAGTGTCATATTTCCAGATATAACAACACTTTACAGACTTCTCACATTGTTGGGTTGTGTATTTAAAATTTCCTATGGTTTTCATAAACATCTTAATTGAGGTCTATGCTCTCATTGACCTCATCCTTTCACTTTGCAGATCGGAGCCCTTGTTTCTCATTCTGTCTCTTAACGGGACAATTTACTACCATTCTGTTTATATATGCATTAAGGGATGCAATTTTATCACTTATATTGCTGCTCTGTTGACTTTTCTCAACTTTGTTGGAAGTACTGTATCTCACTGCTCATTTGTACCAGAGATGTGGCTTGGCATCCAATTGGACAAGGATTAAAAAAGTTTTTTTTGTCCTGAATCTTGCAACATTCCACTTCACTTGATGTTCCTGAGCTCTAGTAGAAAGGGAGAAAAATTATCTCCACACCATGCTTTTTTTTTTTACATTTCTGTCATGTCACTCCATCCCGTTGATAATTTTTGTTGCCCTTTTCTGAACCTTTGCCCACTCTACAATATATTTTTTGAGCTGAGGTGACCAGAACTGTACACAGTATTCCAAGTGCAACACCACAGATTTGTATAATGGCATTATGATATTGGCAGTTGTGAAAAAGGCAAAATCCATCTTAGGGATCATTAGGAAAGGGACTGAAAATAATTTTCCTAATGATCCCTAACATGGAATTTACCTTTTTCACACCTGCCACACACTGGATCAACATCTTCAGTGAGCTATCCACTATGATGCTGAGGTCTCATTCCTAGTCAGTCACTACCACTTCAGACATCATTAGCATAAATATGAAATTAGGGTTTTTTTGCCCCCCAAAAATCACCAAATTGCATTTGCCATTTTACTGCTCATTCACCTAGTTTAGAGAGATCCTTTTGGAGCGCCTCACAATTCCTTTTTGTTTAACTACCTTGAACAATTTAGTATCATTAGCAAACTTGGCCACCTCACTGCTCACCCTTAACTCTAGATCATTTATGAACAAGTTAAAAAGCACAGGTCCCAATGCCAACCCTTGGGGGACTCCACTTTCTATACCCCTCCATTGGGAGCACTGTCTTGCTGTTTCCTTGTGGTCCTGCCCTCTAATTATACATTTCCACCCCCTCTGCTTGCTAAGTGACTGAGCATACTTAGTCTGTTCTACCAGCTGTAGTAGGTTCCTTTAAAAAAAAACAGACATGCAAATAGCTCTGTTTTCTGTGCCTATATTTGGTGGGATACAACTGAAATACAAATCTTTGTTTGAGCAGTGTTATGCTTTTGTGCACGTTAGGGGAAAAAGAAAATAAAGGCACTGTTTGCAGCAACACAAAAAAGGTCAACAGAATGGAGGAGATTGACCAGAAGTTGCTTGTCAGCCTACAGAAAATAAAATAAAAGAAGAGAGGAGGAGATAGTGGGCATGGAAAGGGAAATGATTGACATGCCCATCTAAAAGTATAGGAGCAAAGCATCTGCAAGCACTAGAGAAACGGAGTGAAAACTTTTTTTCTCCCCTTTTTGTATTATCATTGGACTGGGATAGTATGGATTCAGAGGGGGGAAACTGCATAATAGCTTCTGTTTGCTGGTAATGTCATGGGAACCATGCAAATTTAAAGAAGATGTGATTAGCATCAAACACACAGTAATCTATTGTGTAAATTAACCCTTTGCTGAAGCAAAGCAGGTCTGGGACTAGGCAGTGGCTAGAAAGGGAAAACCTATATACCCCATGGCGGGTTGCCTTCAGTTAATGAGAGAAAGGTGGGATATAAATGTAATAAATGATGTATTGTATCCAGTGCTGCTCTTCCATTCATGGAAAACCTTTGGATCTAGTGGAGGATTCCATTAATAGAAGGACAGGGGTCATTTTCACCCATTTCAATTTCCCTCTTCTTCCTATATCCCAGAAAAATCTGCTCCAGGGATCTGGAGGGACCTTCAGTACAGTGTGGGAGGTGGTGAGGCGTGCTGTAGGTTGAAGGGAGATTTGCAAAAATTGCTCCATCCAATTCACAGAATGATCAAGAGCCTTCTGTTAATGCAACACCACCATTGGATACACACACACAAACACACAGTCATATGTCACAAGCTCTTATTATTTTGCTAGCTATACCTACAAAAGGAACTTAATGCTAATCTGATGTGCCCAAGATGACATCAGATGTGGGTATGTTAATCATGCCACTTCCTTCTCTGAAGTGATAGCCCTCATGTAGGAAATCTGTCTGGTGTGAAACATCCCTCAAATTGGAAAGTCAAAGGGATGATAATTGGTTCTTAAGTACTTGTATCATTTCAGCATTTGCTTCCTGGCAGCAGCCATAGCCAAACTCACAATCTGGATTTCAAATATAGTAAGTGATAAATCATCCATGAGATGCAAAATACACAGTGTTGCAACGGCAAGAATACCCTTTAAATGTTTTAGAAGGAACATCACAAACATGTTGCCAAATGAATTAACTTTTCTATAAAAAGGCAGAAAGCATTCTATAATACTCTATATCACTAGCACATGCTGTTATAATTACTATATCTAGCAGTAAGCTCCAGGGAAAGGTACAATCTATGCAAAAAATTATAAAGAACCATTCACAATAGACCTCCCCTTCCCACTTTTAAGAATATTACAGTACATTTTGACCACCTTATAGTTAAAACATTAATTCACATCTCCACTCAGTACTAACTCTGCACTAATAGCCCTATCCTATGGTCCATGATAAGATGGATGCCACTTCACCTTCTTTGCACCATTTAACCTATGCAATATTCCTGGCTCAGCAAGCAGCAGTACTTAAAGTACAGTAATAGGCTGGAACTAAACATTGTGATATAGAAACTCCTTTTTGAATACTTTTTAATACTCAAGTTGTCTGTCCATTTATCAAAACTGAGCCCAAGATTCCAAGAGAGGAAGATGCTGAATGCACCTTCAGGAAATAGTCACTGCACGCAGGGGACCCACTCGCACCCAACTTCTGTTCTAACACCATACATATCCTACCCATCTGATAAATACCCTATTAAGCAGCAATAGTGAAGGAGCATCCTTTGTCCATAAAGTGTTATTTGTTTTCAGGTCCATGTGCCTTTGATAATTAACATACCAACTGGAGGAAACAACTTCCAAGGTAACTTTACAAGTGACACAAAGTCTGACTCCTGCCTTTAGGCTGAGTGATGCTGTCCCATCAGCAGTGTTTGAAGTAAGATTCAACTGCCAGTCCAGTCAGCTTCTGCATGTGGAAAGGGAGATGAGGTGCCATCCTATCCTTCACCTCGGGCAGAAAATGTTTTGGGCAAGCCTTGTCCAAAGTTACTGATTGGCCCAGATACCTATATCTACCATGGGCTACCTGTGGGCTAGGGTGGTCTTCTGCCTTATTTCAGAAAGGGCAGTTCTCTACTTTGAAGGACCCATCTGTTTCAGGGATGGGGGACCTGTGGCCCTCCAGATATTCCTGGAGTACAAACTCACATTATCCCTGACTATTAGTCATGTTGGCTGGAGCTGATGGGAGCTGGAGTCTAACAACAGAGGGGCACAGGTTCCCCCCCCCTCCAGTTTGTCTGGTCTAAGTCCATTTTAAAGAACAATAAGAGCAGGGGCCTTGAAGTTGCTCATCAGCAATTAGCACTTAGGCAGCAAATTGAGGAGGCACACAGGTCACTTGGTTACATTTTTCCCCACTATGGTGAGATGTATTGCCTGTCTATGTAGGGGGTTGACTGGGTGGGTCCAGAGAGTGACTGGAGGAGGGGGAGGTACCATCTGCCTTGAAGGAGGGGGTGGTGCACCCCCTCCTTTAGAGGACCCCTCTTGACCCAGAAGTATTAAACAACTGTCGCCCAGGGACAAATATCACCTTTTTAGACAAGGTGCTCGAGAAAGTGGTGGTGGTCCAACTTCAAGCATGTCTGGAGGAAACTGATTACTTGGATCTATTCCAGTCTGGCTTCAGGCCCGGCCATGGCACTGAAACTGCCTTGGTCACCCTGGTTGATGACATCTGTCAGGAGTGAGATAGGAGGAGTGTGACCCTGCTTGTTCTCCTTGATCTTTCAGTGGCTTTTGATACTGTTGACCATGGCTTTTAATACTGTTGACGATGGCTTTTGATACTGTTGACCATGGTATCCTTTGGAAGCATCTCAGGAAGGTGGGAGTTGAGGGCATTGTGTTTCAGTGGTTCAGCTCATATCTCCAGAGCTGCTTCCAAAAAGTAGTTATGGGAAACTACTGTTCAGTACCATGGGAGCAGTCCTGTGGTGTTCCACATGGTTCCATTTTGTCCCCCATGCTATTTAACATCTGTATGAAGCTGCTGGGACCTATTGTCAAGAGATTTGGGATGAGGTGTCATCAATATGCAGATAACACCCAACAGAGGGCTTATCCACACAGGAGCATACCTTCGTACTATAGACGCTGCTTTTACTGTTGTGATAGATTTGTAAGGTCCACACTTCTTTTTCAGTGGTAGCTTCAAATCCACTGTTTTCCATTCACACTAGTAGGCATTCCTCTGGGAAGGATTAGTGTTGCTGTTTCCTTGTGGTTCCATCCTCTAAATTTACATGCTTACTCCCTTCGGTTCAAGGCTGAAGCTGGGAGAGTGCCTTGGTGTACAAGAAAAAAATGAAACTGACTAGACCCCCCTCCCCTTCTCCATTGTCCAAGCCTGAGTGAAAGGCGGATGGGGGGGGAGTGAGTGAAAGGCAAAGTAGACAGCAGCTGTGGCAGCTTTTGCAGGCGGCAGAGAGAGGGGGGGAGCAGGCAATGGGGTATAAGAGTGCCCGCCCACTGAAAAAAAATAAAAGCAAAGCACCTACAAGGAAGCACGCAGTGCAGCAGAGATGGTTTTTCCTTTCATTTTTGCATTATCAGCGGATTGGATTAATACCGATTTAAAGGGGGAAACTGTGTGATAGCTTCTGCTTGCCTGCAATGTCATGTGAACCATGCAAATTACAAGGGGATGCAAGTAGCATCAGATGCACACTAAATTGCCATGTGGATGAGCCCTGTATCTTTCTGTTCCATCCAGCAATACATGTGAGAAGGATCTTGGAATTGTCGTTGATCACAAGCTGAACATGAGCCAACAGTGTGATGTGGCTGCAAAAAAGACAAATGCTATTTTAGGCTGCATTAACAGAAGTATAGTTTCCAAATCGTGTGAAGTATTAGTTCCCCTCTATTCAGCACCGGTTAGGCCTCATCTTGAATGCTGCATCCTGTTCTGGTCTCTGCACTTCAAGAAGGATGCAGACAAACTGGAACAGATTCAGAGGAGGGCAACAAGAATGATCAGGGGACTGGAAACAATGCCCTATGAGGAGAGACTGAAAGAACTGGGCATGTTTAGCCTGGAGAAGAGAAGATATATGATAGCACTCTTCAAGTACATGAAAGGTTGTCATACAGAGGAGGGCTGGGATCTCTTCTCGATCGTCCCAGAGTGCAGGACACAGAATAATGGGCTCAAGTTGCAGGAAGCCAGATTTCGACTGAACATCAGGAAAAAACTTCCTAACTGTTAGAGCCATATGACAATGGAACCAATTACCTAGAGAGGTAGTGGGCTTTCCAACACTGGAGGCATTCAAGAGGCAGCTGGACAGCCATCTTCAGGAATGCTTTGATATGGATTCCTGCATCAAGCAGGGGATTGGACTTGATGGCCTTATAGGCCCCTTCCAACTCTACTATTCTATGATTCTATGATCTGGATCTGGAGAGGTAGTTGAGATGCTAGACCAGTGTTTGGAGGCAGTGATGGGTTGGATGTGTGCCAATAAATTAGGCTAAATCCTTACAGAGGTGTATGTGTCCAGAGTTCTCATGTCTGAGAGGTGGGGAGACAGCCTGTTCTGGACAGGGTTGCAATCCCCTTGAAGGAGCAGGTCTGCAGCTTGGGATACTCCTGGAACCAGCATTGTCACTGGAGGCTCTGGTGGTCTCAAGGGCTAGGGTTTTTTAGAACCCACCATATTATGTGATTTTAGGATATTTTTAACTGTTTTTAATGTAGCATTTTAAAATTATTGTGACCCTGGGACCTTTGGGTGAAGAAGAAGAAGAAGAAGAAAACCAAAGTAATTATTTCTAAATATTCATTTAGAAATATTCATTTACACATATAAATTAGCATATTTAAGATACCATCTTATCAGGAGGTTCATTCTGCACAATATAGGAAACGGACCTTTAGTGTGGCGGCACCTACCCTGTGGAATTCCCTCCCTTTGAATATTAGGCAGGCACCATCTCTGTTATCTTTTCGGCACCTATTGAAGACTTTCCTCTTTCAACAAGCCTTTAAGTTGAGACCTATCCCAGTCTGCATCTGTGTCAGAATTGTTTAATATGTTTTTTAATAATGCTTTTAACCCTTTTTAAGGTTGTTTTTAAAACTGTTTTTAATGCTGTTTTGTATTAATGTATTTTATGATCTGTTTTTATGAAGTTTTAAAGTTTTTTGGTGCTTTGTTTGCTGCCCTGGGCTCCTGCTGGGAGGAAGGGCAGGATACAAATCAAATAAATAAATAAATAAATAAATAAATATGCAAATGTTACACAAATTGTCATCTTTTGACCACTTTTTTTGGAGATATATCAGTGACTACCCTAATTCAGACGAAGAGTGGAAAAATACTTACTTCCTAAATTGCCTATTTTGCTGACACCGCTCTCTAGATTTTACCAAGAAAAATACTCTTTTTGGTTAACTGCTTTAGAATGAAGTCATAATATTCAACAATATCCACATGCCCAGACTAGGGCCCTCCCAAACCCATTGCAGAGTACTCTCCTTGCCTGGGGCATTTGAACTACTGCAAGTCTGCTCTAGGAGTTTCTCTGTCATCTTCTCAAGCTAAGGATAGGCCTGCACAAATTGTGACCTGCAAAGCTGAAGGCATGTTTTACCATGTTTTGTGACACAACAGCAGTTTGATATAGGTCTTGTTTTTTATGCTTGCCTGATCCTGCAAAAAAAGCAGGGGAGGGGGGAGCTGTCAAGAACCTGGAAGGCCACAACAGATGGCTGGTAAACTGCTTTCAGCTTGGTGGGTCACACTAATTGGACAGGCCTGCTCCAGGAGCTTCTTTATCCACTTTGTGCTGAGACTTTATTTTATTTTTATTTTTTTAGAGCCACCAGTGGGCATGGCACTGTTAAATGATAAAGTAAATTAAAGTAACTCTGCAAAGCAATGCAGAGTTAATTAAACCAAAACAAAGATCTTACAACCTAAAATTAGAAGAGTGGCAGGGTGGAAGGAGAACTAATGCTTCCTTGAAAGAGTAGTATAGATAAGGAACATAAGAACACAGGAAGAGCCTGCTGGATTCAGGCCAATAGCACATCTAGTCCAGCATCCTGTTCTCACAGTGGTCAACCAGTTGCCTACGGGAAGCCTGCAAGCAGGAGCTAAGTGCAAGAGCACAGTTCCAGGAACTGGTATTCGGAAGCATACCACCTCCAACTATGGCTAGTAACCATTGATAGCCTTATCCTCCATGAATGTGTCTAATCCTCTTTTAAAGCCATCAAAACTGGTGGCCATCACTGCCTCCTGTGGGAGCAAATTCCATATTATAACTTTGCTCAGTGTGACAAAGTGTTTTGTTTTGTCTGTCCTAAATCTTCCAACATTCACCTTCATTGGATGTCCATGAGTCCTAATGTTATGAGAGAGAGAAAAAATTCTCTATCCACTTTCTCCACACCATGCATAATTATATACACTTCTATCATATCCCCTCTTACTTGCCTTTCCTCTAAACTAAAAAGCCTCACAGGAGAGTCGCTCTATCCCCTTGATTATTTCGATTGCCCCTTTCTGAACCTTTTCCAGCCCTACAATATCCTTTGTGAGGTGAGGTTACCAAAACTGTACACAGTATTCCAAACGTGGCCACACTATAGATTTATATAACAGCATTATGATATTACCAGTTTTATTTTCAATACCGTTCCTAATTATCCTTAGCATGGAATTTGCTTTTTTTACAGCCACTGCACACTGGGTTGACATCTTCATCAAGCTATCCACTATAAACCCAAGGTCTTGTTCCTGGTCAGTCAGCGCCAGTTCAGCCCCTGAGCATATATATGAACTTAAGATTTTTTGCTCTAATATGCAAACTTGTTTACAGTGAATTGCATTTGCCATTTTACGGCCCATTCACTCAGTTTGGAGAGGTCCTTTTGGAGCTATTCATAATTCTATTTTTTTAACCCTGAACAATTTAGTATCATCAGCAAAGTTGGCCACTTCACTGCTCACTCCTAACTGTAGATAATTTATGAACAAGTTAAAAAGCACAGGTCCCAGTACCAATCCTTGGGGGGCTCCACTTTCTACAGCCCTCCATTGCGAGAACTGTCCATTTATTCCTACTCTCTGCTTTTTCTTTCCTAGTTCCTGATCCACAAGAGGACCTCTCTTCTTATTCCATGACTGCAAAGCTTACTCAGGAGTCTTTGGTGAGGTACCTTGTAAAAGGCTTTTTGCAAGTCCAAGTACACTGTGTCCACTGGATCACCTCTATCTATATGCTTGCTGACACTCTCAAAGAATTCTAACAAGTCAGTGAGCCAAGGCTTCCCTTGCAGAAGTCATGCTGGTTCTGCTTCAGCAAGGCTCAACTCTTCCATATGCTTGGTTATTTTATCTTTAACAGTATTTTCTACCAGTTTTCCTCAGACAGACATTAAGCTAACTAGCCTGTAATTTCTGGTCCCCCCCCCCGATTCATTTTAAAATATTGGTGTTACATTGGCCGCTTCCCAGTCCTCAGGTGTGGAGGCAAAACTGAGGGACAAGTTACATATTTTTGTTAGAAGATCAGCAATTTCATATCTGAGTTGAGAACTCTTGGGTGGATAGCATCTGGACCCAGCAATTTATCAGTTTTCATTTTGTCTATTAAACTTAGAACTTTGTCTGTTGTCACCTCTGTTTGCCTCAGCTCCTCAGACTCCCTTCCTGCAAAAGTTAGTTCAGGCAAAGGGATCTCCCCTATCTCCTCCACTGTGAAGACAAATGCAAAGAATTCATTTAGCTTCTCGGCAATCTTCTTATCCTGCTTTAGCACAGCTTTGACTCCCTTGTCATCCTAGGGTCCAAACACCTCCCTTAGACAGTCTCCTACTTTGAATGTATTTAAATAATCTTTTATTGTTGGCTTTTTTATTTTAGCAATGTGCTCCTCAAATTATTTTTGAGCATCCCTTATTGTCTTCTTGCATTTCTTTTGCAAGAGTTTGTGTTCCTTTTTATTCTCCTCATTTGAACAAAACTTCCATTGTTTGAAGGAAGCCTTCTTGTCTCTAATAGCTTCTTTGACTCTGCTCATTAACTGTGCTAGCATCCCCTTGGCCCTGGTGGTACCTTTCTTGATCTGCGGTATAAACTCCAGTTGAGCTTTTAACATTTTTAAACAGTTCCTCAAGCATTTTGGAGTGATTTGACCCTCTGGACTTTGCCTTTCAACTTGCTTTTTAACCAATCCCCTCATATTTTGGAAGTTTCCTCTTTTGAATTCAAATGTGATTGTGTTGGATTTTCTTGGCAATTGGCCATTTACATATATGTTTAATTTAATAGCACCGTGGTCACTGCTGCAAATTGGTTTGACAATGCTTACATCTTGCACTAGGTCCTTGAGTGCCACTTAAGATTAAGTTCAGGGTCACTGCCCCTCTGGTTGGTTCCATGTTCAAGGACACTGTCATTTAGAGTATTTTGACATTTTACCTCTTTGTCATGACTGGAACAGATATGTAGCCCGTCTATATCAGGTTAGTTGAAGGCACCCATTACTACAACATTTCCTAGTTTGAATACTTCCTCAGTTTCATTTTTCATCTCAAGATCTGCCTGAGCATTTTGATCAGGGGGATGATAGAACTTCCCCAGTACTGAATTACTCTTGGGACCCAGTATCACCACCCACAACAATTCTGTGGAAGAGTCTGCCTCTTTTGGGGTTTCTAGTTTGCTGGATTCAATGCCCTCTTTCACACATAGAGTGACACCACCTTCAATATGTCCTTCCCTGTAGTTCCAACATAGCTTATATACAGAGATAACCATGTCCCACTGGTTTTCTCCATTCCACCAGATTTCAGTCATGCTTACTACATCAGTGCTGTCCTCTAAACCAAGCACTCCAGTTCTCCCATCCTGGCTCGGAGGCATCTAGCATCAGCGTATAAACTTTTATATACTGTCTTTGGCACTTTTGGTTTGGCCTGTGGTATTTTGGCCTCTCTGAATTGCTATCCTGTGCCCCTGCACTGACAATGCCTAGTTCTAGGCCTACTCCATTTAAATTGTCACCATTTTTTCTGTCTTTATCCCAGGGGAGAGATTTCTTCAGCTCCTGTCAGCTTTCCCCCCTCAGTCAGTTTAAAAGCCGCTCTGCCACCTTTTTGATTTTTAGTGCCAGCAGTCTGGTTCCATCCTGGTTCAAGTGAAGCCCATCCCTTCTGTTTGGCTTGTCCCAAAGGAAAATGTACCTTTTGTTCTCTGATGCAGTCAAACCTTCCATGTGCTGCTCTTCAAAGGGAAAGAAATGTGGGTCACATTTTATTTTCACTTTTCAAGGATTTTCTACCTTCCCTGGGTGGCTGAGAAAAATCACACTTGCTCAAAGGGCTGGTTCACATGGCGATTAATGTAAGATTGGTGCTACTTGCATCCCTGTTTAATTCGCAGGATTTACATGGCATTGCAGGCAAAGGGAATGTGTGTCGCTGCTTTTCTCTTTAAATCTGAATTAAAATAACCCGCTGAAAATGTGAAAAGTGAAGGAAAAACCGTCTCTGCTTCACCGAGCTCCTCCCATGTAGGCGCTTTGCTCGGATGTTTTTTGCTGGGGGGGTGGATCATCACTTTCAGATACTTCCCTTTCTCTGCCCACTAAACTCTCCATTTATTTCTGTTGGCTCAACAAGCAACTTCCAACTGACTGCTCCTGAACTGTTGCAGCCCTCCTTTCTTTCGTTCCTTTCTCACCCAGTAAACTGCCTTCTTTCACTCCCATTTTTTCTTTCTTTTTTAAACTTCGGCAAGGTTCAAACTCTTTCCACACAAACTCCCTCAGGCTTTGCAAAAGCGAAGGTGAACTACCCCCTCCATTTTCCTGCACAGCACTGCCAATCTGCAGGAAGGAAGGGAATGTTGGACTGTGAAGTGTGTGTGGGGGAATGTTGGTGTCTACTTTTCATTGCAGCACACATACACACAAAACCTGTCTCCGATTACCTAATTTTTAAAAAAGAAATAGCAAGAAAGGGTTTTACTAGGAATAGAAGGGGGGGTCTAGTCAGTGTCATGTCAATTACATGTGGAGACTCTCTCCTGGCTTCAGCCTTGAAGCCAGAACAGTCATGGGGATTGCACCCCCTCTCCATTCTGAGTTCTATAGTCTCCTCTTCCAACTACATCATGAGTGTGTGTGTGTGTGTTATTTAACAGTCCCCTGCATGATGGTCGATGGAACCCCCCCAATATCATTGTATCACCCAATTACCGATGTGACAGACACATCGCAATGTGCGATGTGAACACACACACACAGACTTCCACTAAAAATTGCATTTCATAAGTACTTAATAAAAAACAGGGTTTTGCTATAAATATGTCAGGAGGAAATGAAACTGACAGAAAAAGTTTTTTGTGTCAGTTGCACTCCCTACACTCTCCCAGCTTCAGTGTGCAATTGACAAGAAACAGTGAAACAAAAAACCCTCCCTTTCTCCATTAGCAATACTCCGGAGGGAGCAAACATGTACATTTGGGGCAGGGCCACAAGGAAACAGTGATACTAAATGTGAATGGAAAACAGCAAATTAGAAGGTAGTGGAAAACAGCAGATTGGAAGGTAGTGTGAATCTTGCAAAATATTGTGAAGGGAAAAACTG
The DNA here is from genome assembly GCF_030035675.1 of Rhineura floridana. Taxonomy (NCBI): domain Eukaryota; kingdom Metazoa; phylum Chordata; class Lepidosauria; order Squamata; family Rhineuridae; genus Rhineura; species Rhineura floridana. Next base: position 164,469,572 of record NC_084483.1, on the reverse strand, counting down.
TGTTTTTAATCTGAAGTTCACCTCCCATGTGAATCAGCCCAAACACTCCAGTTCTTTAGCCTGCTTCTCGAAGCAAGGGGGACTTTGCCAAATATGAAATGTGTCTCTACATGAAACACATTTCACAGGTTTGCACAGATGCAGTGGCTGGGATCCAAAGAGCTACTTTAGAGATACCCAAGTTATGGGCATGTCTAGTGGGACTGTTGACTTTCCCTCCTTGGAATTGTGCTGCCTTATCTCACACTGCTTTTGAAATTACATTCAGTTTCAAAAGGAGGTATGCCTTGCAACATGGAGTTGCTTTTTGAGACATAGTCGAAAATGTTATCTCTGGGGCATGGAGAACTAGTTGGGTGTCCCCTTGGATCCTAGCCAGGGGCTCTCTGTGTACATAGTCCATCACAATAGTTAGAGAAAAGGTGTTGTCAGTCACACTAGGAAGATACCGTAGGCATACATTAAAGGGAAGTAATTCTAGCTATGTGAATTAGTTTATAATACCAGCACCCTTAGGGATGTTCTAGGAAGCAGTTTATTTAATTGTGGTGACTGGCTGAGCACCTCAACACTGTAACTGTCATCAGAGGTTGCCTTGAGCAACATAAATATCTTGTAACAACAAACCAGTCATTCTCCAGCAACTGAAGGCAGTGGGACTTACCTCTGAGTAGACATGGTTAGGATTGCCGTCTTAATGTCCAAACTGCAACCGAAGGGATGTCAGTTCCAGAGCCTTCTGCATCTTTCCACCTTCTGGTAGGGCATTTGAAGGGCAAGCATCAAGTGTAATTCAGTCTGTGGCATGAGGTGTCAAAAGGCAGATAACTAAGTGCGTGCACAATCCTGTTCTGTGGCTATACATTTGGCACAAACAGTCCATTCTGAAGAAGCCATTATCCATGGGCTGGAGATCAACAGGAATCTTCAGTGACACTGAATTGCTTGCTGTTTCTGAGATCCCTGAAGAGGGAGTTGGGCTTCTCCACGGAGGAGTGAACCGTTGCCAGGGGAGTCACGAGGCCTCCCACTCACCTGCTGTGGGGCAAAACAGCAACAGCAAGCAGAGAAAGAAGGCATGCAAATGAACTGCTGTCAAACAGCGGCATAAGAATTACTCCACACAGTTTCAATAAATTTGATGAGGAACCTCAGGCCTGGGGGCCAAATGTGGCTCCAAGTCTCAGTATTTGGCCCTTGGGACTCTTCCCAGTCCACACCCTCCTCAAGTGCTTTTGCCTAGCTGGAATGCATCCTTGGACTGAGATGATGCCTACTGCTTGCCTAGATGGAGGACGGAGCGTGTGTGTGTGTGTGTGTGTGTGTGTGTGTGTGTGTGTGTAAACTTTTGACTTTTGCATGGCTTGAATGTAACCTACTGACAAAGGTAAGAGTCAAATTAATTGCTCTCCCTACTTTTGCATCTGGGCCTGCCCTGCCTGGTATATGGCCCCTGGAAAGCTGCCCATGAGGCCGTGTGGCCTTTGGGCTGAAAAAGGTCCTTCGCCCCTGCAATAAAGCCATAGCTGAAACAAATGGCATCAGGTACATAGGATGTCGCCTTCTACTGAATCAGACCATTGGTCCGCCTATCATGGATTTGTCTACACTGACTGGCAGCACCTCTCCAGGGTTATAGACAGGGTTCCCTCCCAGTCCTACCTGGGATTCAACCTGGGACCTTCTGCATACCAAGCAAATGCTCTGCCACTGAGCTACAGCCCTTCTGAATGCTCCAACATGTAGGTGAGGATGGACAGTTGTGGATGGACAGTACAAGCTGCTCCTCCTCTTCTTCCCATTATTTTCCTTACTAGATTATCATTATATTATACCCCTTCACAGCTGGCGCAAATGAAGCATGGGTATCAGTGCACAGAAATCCGATTTACATTGAAAATGGAGCCATTATGAATGACCCACAGAGTCTTGATCAAAAGAACAATGCAAATCATGTGGCTTGCGGTGAGCTAAATCAGCTGGATGTATCTGCTCAGGATATAGCAGGCCTAACTTAGATGCTGCTAACTTTGTCATCTGTGCCATGTTGGGTTCATTGTCTCAAAGCATCTAAGCAAGGGGTCACAACTCTTTCCATCTTAGGTTGACCTATGTGGCTGTGTGTATGTTGCAGGTCCCACAATCAGACCTAATAAAAATAATGATACCCCTGGATCACCTATAGATAGATGAATTAACAGTTCAGCAGGCTTCTTCCACTTAATAGCAATAGGAGAGGTAATAATATCAGTGCCTGCTAAGCCAGGAAGGACACATTTCATAGAGTCAGAGAGCTGGAAGGGACCTTGAAGATCATTCAGACCCTGCTCAATGCAGGATCTACAATACAGGACTCAACTACAATATCCCTGACCGTCCAGCCTCTGTTATAAATCTCACTAGTGAGGGAGAGCCCGCCACTTCCTAAAGGCAGACTCTTCCATTGTCAAAAAGGTCTTACCATAAGGAAGTTCCTTCTAATGTTTAGCTGAAATCTGCTTCTCCACATTTTTCACGTATTAGTTCTAGTCCTAATCTAGTCCAAATCTCTGTCTAGACTGAGCAACAGAGAAAAAGTCTGCTGCTTCATCTTCTGCATGACAGTCCCTCAGTTATTTGAAGGTCCCTATCACACCCTCTTCTTTTATCTTCTTCAGGCTAAACATAGCTATTTCAACTGCTCACCATGGACATCATTTCCAAGCCCTTCACCATTCTGGTCCCCGTCCTCTCGGCCCCCTTTTCTGAACAAGTTGCAGTTTGGCAGAGTGGCACCCAGAACCAAACACAGACTAGAGCAGAGCTATTTCTTTCCTGTGATCTGTATACTGTGCTTCTGTGAATGTAGCTTTTTTTAGCAGCCTCATTGTACTGCTGGCTCATGTTCACTTTGTGATCAGCTAAGGGCTCCTCCAAGAAACAAATAACCAGGAATAGATGGCATACCAATAGAGTTGCTACAAGCTACTGAGACTGAATCTGTCCAAATTTTGACAAAAATCTGTCAAGAAATATGGAAAACTAAACAATGGCCCACAGACTGGAAGCGTTCCATGTACATCCCAATTCCAAAGAAAGGGGATCCTAGGGAATGCAGTAATTATCCAGCTATTGCCTTAATATCCCATTCAAGTAAAGTAATGCTCAAGATTCTACAACAAAGACTCTTACCATATATGGAGCAAGAAATGTCAGACGTCCAAGCTGGATTTAGAGAGGGAAGAGGCACCAGAGATCACATCGCAAACATACGTTGGATAATGGAGTGGAGCAAGGAAATTCAGAAGAAAATCACCCTGTGCTTTTAGATTATAGCAAAGTCTTTGATTGTGTAGATCATGAAAAACTATGGAATGCTTTAAAAGAAATGGGGGGTGCCACAGCATCTGATTGTCCTGACGCGCAACCTATATGGACAAGAGGCTACTGTAAGGACGGAATATGGAGAAAATGACTGGTTCCCCATTGGAAAGGGTGTGAGACAGGTGTGTATTTTATCACCCTATTTATTTAATCTATACACAGAACATAGCATATGGAAATTGGACCAAGATGAAGAATTGGACCAAGATGAAGGAGGTGTGAAAACTGACTAAAGTAATGACAACAGAAGCTTTATATAACTTTACAGTTGACTATGAGGACATTGAACTTGTCAAGGATTATCAATACCTCGGCACAGTCATTAACCAAAATGGAGACAATAGTCAAGAAATCAGAAGAATGCTAGGACTGGGAAGAGAAGCTGTGAGAGATCTAGAAAAGGTCCTCAGATGCAAAGATGTACTGTATCACTGAACACTAAAGTCAGGATCATTCAGACCATGGTATTTCCGATCTCTATGTATGAATGTGAAAGTTGGACAGTGAAAAAAGCAGACAAGAAAAAAACCAACTCATTTAAATGTGGTGTTGGAGGAGAGCTTTGCGGATACCATGGACTGCAAAAAAGACAAATTGGGTGTTAGAACAAATTAAACCAGAACTATCACTAGAAGCTAAAATGATGAAACTGAGGTTATCATACTTTGGACACATCATGAGAAGACATGATTCACTAGAAAAGACAATAATGCTGGGAAAAACAGAAGGGAGTAGAAAAAGAGGAAGGCCAAACAAGAGATAGATTGATTCCATCAAGGAAGCCACAGACCTGAACTTACAAGATCTGAACAGGTTGGTTCATGACAGACCTGTTTATTGAGGATTAATTCATCCTAAAGAGGTTAGATGATGTCCAGTCTTTACTGAGCATTTGTTCTGGTTTGTTTGCAAGGAGGTTAGCAACAATGAGCATTCATCCTGATTTCATCCTGATTTGCTTGTGCAGTGGTTATTCCCATTGATCTATTTATTTATTTAAGGTATTTATATACTGTTTTATTACCGGAGTTTCTAAGCTGTGTAAGTTTGTTTAGCCCACACTTTTTGGTGCATTTCCCTGTCACTTTTTGATTCTTTTCTCCCATTAATGCTGGGGTTTACATTTATCTCTGTTGAGTTCAATCTTGTTGGTTTCAGTCTAGCGTTCCAGTTTCATTTGGGAGCGGGGAAACAAAATCACTGGGTTTTCACAAGTGTAGGCACAGATAATTTAGGATGAAAATAATATACTGTCCATAACTTCTAGTTTCCTTTTGTTTTCTTTGCTGCTCCTGGCTCTCATCATTTCCACAAAGATTCCCACACAGCCTTCAAGTAATGCACGGGTGCGCCTGAAATACCAATGGGAAATCTTAGTTCCTGTACTCGGATGTATCTTGGGACCCATCCAGACTGGTGCTTTTCTGGAACCCTTCTAGACTGGTATTTTTTTATGGGTGTATACTGCAACATATCATTGATGCAATAATAGTGCATGAGTGGTGGATTTATACTGGGCCATCCATCCATTATTCCGCTTTATTAGTTGTTCTGCAATGCTTCTCCATTGTTACCTCATTATTGCCATCTGGAGGGACATTCTTATACTATAGAGCAACAAAAGCAGGACAGAAAATAAACTCAGAACATTTGTGGCATAAAAAGTTATAGGATTTCAACAGGAAGTAACAGGACATGCACTGACTGGAAACCAAGCAGTGTGTCCACCCTGAAACCTTTGCAGGCACAAACAGGATTGAAAGCGGGATTGCATATAACTGATCCAATACCATTATGAACACAAATAATCATGAGTGTGCAATAAAAAGGGCAGCTGTAGGGGCCCTTACACTGTGCATCAAAGGACTGAGTTCTTGACCTGCTGTTTGGTTACTGGTGGTTAAAAATAAAATAAATCAGCAGTGATTTTTCCCTATGCCTCCTCTCACTACTTAGTCCCAACTCTCCCTAGGCAGCTTGCCCCAGCCAAAATAAAAATAAAAATGGCTGGCACACATATATATTGAGCCACATGGACACGCCAAATCAGTAAGGGAGAAACTAACTTTCCCTGTATAGACAGAATTTCCAGGAAGAGGATTCTCTAACTCATCCCTTTGTGATTTTAATTGGTTCGTTTTCTCTAATTTTCTCATATGGTTTCATTGGCTGCTAAGTCCACAGCTGCCTTGTGAACTGCTGTTTTTGGGGTGATCAAGCCCGGCTAACTGCCTTACCAATTCAGCCCCAGAGCCTCACAGCAATCTCTCTGAGGCCTAGTAAAAAGAAACATTCTGTACTCCTATAGCACCACCACCTCTACAGCACTCTTGCTTTGAGGGTGGCATGGACAAAAGAGCTGAACAGCAGCATCTTTTGCTCTTAAGCATTTCAGCATTGCACTGTAATACATTCCTTTCACAGTTGTGCAGCGGTTCTTTTTCCTCCCAGCCATAGCTACCCAATAGGGGATATGTGAAAACAAGTGCTAGGCTAAAATCATCTGTTAAAATGAATTGAAAATAGTTTGGCTCATATAAAAATCAGCCTTGAAACAAACCCTGCAGTGGTCTCCAAAGTCTGTGCAAACAGCATGCTCCTGCTTCTGTTCCATGGGGCACCTGTGACCCTCCAGATGCCATTGAACTCCAGCTCCCATCATCCCCAGCCTACATGGCCAATGGTCAGGGATGATGGGAGTTTTAGTCCAGCAGCATCTGGAGAGCCACAGGTTCCCTATTCCTCTCTTATTCTGTCATGAATGCAGATCACCTCAGGTCCAACCGAAAGAACTTGCTGCCACTTGGTTTCTCATCATGTATCCACACTGTAGAACACATTTGTGTGCATTCATTTCACCTAACGTAGTATATGCAATTTTTAACACAGAAGTGATCATCACATAAGAAATTTGCTGTTCGTATATGAAATAGCTCTAGACCACCGGTCTTCAACTGGTGGGGTCAGGACCCACTACTGAATTGCAGTCTGATCTATAGTGGGTCATAACAGCAGCACTGTCACCATACAAATATATGGTGAAAAATTAAGAAAAGGAACCCAAATTCATATGTGGGTTACACATGGGTCCTGGGTTTAAAAAAATTGAACCAAAGTTCATAGCCCAGAAAACTCCATTTAATTTCAAAGCTGAAGTAGATGCTTCCAATGTCCTCTTCACAACTAGAGCAGAGAAGAGAGAAGGGCATGAACATGAGGATTGCAGATGCATATAACGTTAAACCACAGTTTAACATTACATTCAAACCAGGCCAGAAGTTTGTCCTTTCTGTTCTCCCATAGTGCTATAATTCTATGTATTTGGGAGTAAGGAATTTTATTGGATTTCTAGGAACCAGGGCCGGTGCCAGGCATGACTGGACCCTTGGGCACCAGCCTGCCCTGGCCCTGCTGTGCCGTAGGATAACCCACACACCCATACAGGTGGTACAAGGCTAATAAACCTGCCCACGCATCCTACCTACCTCTCGTGTTGTGTGAATGATGTGCGCACATGCCTGCCATCAACCAAGATGGCAGCAGGAGCATTAGTCCCTTAGGGAAGCCCCCACCACCATCTTGGGCAATGGCAAGCATGTGCACACAGCACACAAGACATTCACACTGACAGAAGAGGTAGGTGGGTCGTGTGGGTGGGTTTATTGAAGTCCACACTGTCTGTATTGGGGGGAGCTCTCTCCCCACAATCCACAGCAGGGTCAGGTTACAGGAACTAGAGTGCTGCCCTCCCACCCTAAGGAATGCCCCTTCAGAGGCCCCTCTGGCCTGCAGGTTCCCTCGGCCAGGGCACAACCTGGCTGCCCACTGGCTCCAGCCCTGTTAGGAACACCATATTCCCCTTGGTGGTTCTGAAGTAGAATCCTATGTACACCTCTCAATACAGCTGCTGAGTAAATCCTATTCACAGGCTCCTATGTGTGCTCCTTGCTGTAAAGTTACTGAGAGTTTACAGAAGCCATTAGGGGGAAGGCACCTGTGCAGTTTGGCCCCCAGCCTATGGCAAGCCTGGGGTCACTCAGAGTTAGAATGTTAGCGTACCAACACTTTGCTAAAAAGAACAAAGCAACTCTTGTGGCACAGTATCATAGGTCAAATCCTGTGTACCATGGTTTGATGCACTTGACAAGTTTACTACAGGCTGAGAGCCACTTCCAGTTGTTCCTGGAGGTCAAATCCCAAAGGTGGTCATGGAGCCTTCATGCTCTCTCCCATGGCTAAGAGTTTATGGGGTTGTTGAGGATTCCATTGCGTCTCTTCTGTTCTTCAACATCTAAATGAAACCTGTGAGGGAAGCCATCTACAGATTGGGGCTGTTGCTGAAGTGTGGTTAGAATGTTGATGATACTTATCTCTTATCTCTTGCTTTCATCAGACTTTAGAGAGGCTGTGGCAACACTTATAATATTGACTGAGCCCTGCTAAATCTTTTTCAACATTCTGTTTCTCACAGTTTCTCATCTCATCACAACCAGATGCTTGTGAAAAACCCACAAAAAAGAGACGACCACATTCCACATTCTTCCAAACTCCATCCCCGGTAACTGGCATTCAGAGGCATTCTGCCTTTGATCCTGGAGGTAGTATAATGAGTAGCAGCCATTGATGGCCTCATCCTGCATGAAAGGAAGGTGGTAATGATGTGTGAGAACAAACTGAATGTAATCCTGATAAGATGGGAGTCTTGTTGGTGGTGTGTTTGGCTGATCAAGTTTTATCTACACAGCCTTTGCTGGATGGATTACACACACACACACTTAAGAAGTAGATCACAGTTGAGGGGGTGCCCTGATCTGTGATTACTTCATCCTTCTGCAACCCAAAGATTCAGGCTTGGAGCACACTAGTCACCTACAGCAAAGTGTTCTCATTGGCCACACCTGGAGGGTGAATGGGTTGATCTGCCAATCACTTGTGAAATCTCTTTGAAGTGAATTTTTTTTAAATGCACTCAGGCTGATCCCACGAGGTTTTACAGTAAAAATGGAGAGGGTTTGACTAGCACTGTGTGCCCGTTTTCAGAAAAGAGAGGTGGAGATGCAGTGGAACCCGCAGAACGGTAAGTTTGTCTCTTGCCAAAGTGTGAGTACCTGATGCTGACAAGTGGGCTCAGAGGGCTGTTGTTCACAAAGAAGACCCAAGATCATATGAAATTCACACCTGGAATGGACAAGTATTGAGATGCAAAAGGTGTCATCTCTTTCAAATACCCAAAGGGGAGGGAGATAGAAGAAACACAGCAGGAAAACCATTAAGAGGCAAACAATGACCAAGACATACAACAGAGAGATGAAGCAACTTCTGAAAATGAATCTGCAAAGATCGAATCAAATCTGGAAGGCTCTTGAGAATCTTATAGAACTTAGTTAATTTCTAGACCATGTCAACTTTTTTTTTTAAAAGGAAGATGAAAGGATAAGTGTGATTATATCTTTAAAGACATCTACCCTAGCTAGGTTAAGAGGCTGAGCCCAGGGAAAGGACAGGGTTTCAGAGTGCCAAAGAAGCTCAAAGAGAGAAGATTATTTGTATATAGTTCCTTAATAACTAAGTCACTGGATATCCCTTTTGACCATCTCTTCATCTAAGACTGAGAGGTGGCTGCAATGATGAGTAGTGATTTTTACCAGCTTCATCTAGTCAGCCAACTGCACTTTCCTAAGACTGACTTAGCCACAATATTTCAAGCTTTGGTAATGAAACTAGATTGGATTACTGTAACATGTTTTAACTGAGGCTGTCCTTCAAAGGAATCTGTAAACTTCAATCAGCCCAAAAGGCCACCACCAGACTTTTGTCATGGGCTGGCCAAGCAGAGCATATTACTCTGGTCTTATGCAAGTCATTGGCTTCCTATTAATTTTTAGGCTCAATTGAAGATATGTGCTGGTTCTTACCTTTAAATCCCCAAATGGTTTGGGAACTGGGACCTTATTAAGCCACAAGGCTTAATATCCTGACTTGTTTTTCAGTCATTAGCCATAACTTCTGAGTTTGCATGTTAGCAGGAAGCCATGGTTAAGACCTGATCCTGGCTTGTTACCACTTGCGTGAAGGGAGGACTGAAGCAAAAGGAGTAAAGCCAGGATTTGATCATGCAAATTTGCCCTTTGAGTTTTATACAAATGCAAACAAACCTACAAATTTGTGCATCCTTTTTTCCTGGACTACCTGATACCATACATTAAAAGCACATTATTTTCCCCAAAGACGTCTGGAACAGTAGTTTGTTAAGGGTGCTGAGGATTGTAACTCTGTGAGGGGTAACCTACATTTCCCAGGATTCTTTGGGGGAAATAATGTGCTTTCAGAATATGGTGTGTACACAGAGGAGGATGCTTGGAGCCACAAGAGAGCTCCAAGTCAAAGAGCTGACAAACAAACAACAAACAGCAGTGTCGGAAAAGGCAATATGCTTTATTTCTGACACATTTTAAAATATACTCTGGTTTTGATCATGAAAGTAAAGCAGCTGCATTTGCTCACCCTTTCTGCACTTACGGCCAGAAAACTTCCTCTGTTTGTATTTTTAAGTCAAGGCAGAAGACCTCCTCAAGACCATTTTAAAAATGATGACTGATTGAAACTGACAGTTGTTGTTCCTGCACATTTATTATTTTTATTTTTGTATTTTTTAATTTCTAGTCATCTATGCAGAAAGCATGAGAAGATCCAGCTGCTTTGTTTTATTTTTAAAGACTACTTCTCTTGAAAGATACTAGAGCCTGGTTCACAAGTAACACTAAACTATGGTGTAGTGTTATATGCATGCACCTCCAGGCTTGTGTGCTCCCCCATCCTCTCCCCTCTAGGTATGGCTGTATTTGCTTCTATTTTGAATTAACTAGTTTTACTTGTTTTGTCTGTGTACACACCATACATCTGAAACACATTTCTCTCCCCTGCCCTCCCCCAAAATCCTGGGAACTGTAGTTTACCACTCACATAGCTACAATTTCAGCACCCTTAACAAACTACAGTTCCCAGGATTTGTGTGTGTGTGTGCACTTTAAACTTATGGTGTATACACAGCATATGTCTGAATCTTAACAAACAGTGCTTAGTGTTAACTACTGACAGGGAAAGAGAGCCAGTGTGGTGTAGTAGTTAAGGTGTTGGACTATGACCCAGGAGACCAGGGTTCGAATCCCCACATAGCCATGAAGCTCACTGGGTGACCTTGGGCCAGTCACTGCCTCTCAGACTCATGAAAACCCTATTCATAGGGTCGCCATAAGTCGGAATCAACTTGAAGGCAGTACATACACTGACGGAAATATGCCAACTTCAGACCATTGCTAATTATCCTGAGTTGTTTTCTTTTAAAAAGAGGTAGGCCACCTTTTTGTCCCCAAGGGCCTCATACAGTGTTGGGTGGGTAGTCAGGGGCACATGCCAGCGGGTGTGACTGGAAGTGGGTGGACACAAGCAGATGGTGGGTGGGAAGACCACATGCAGGGAAAGGAGGGTTAACGCTCCCTCATGTGCCATCCTACCTATCACAATTGTGCTATCCCAAACCCATCACACAGTTGTTTGGAGGGCTGGGTGTAGAATGATTAACATGGGGAGGAGTATGCATGCAGCGGGGAAGCATGAACTAAGCAGGAAGACAGCAAAATTTGGCAGTGGGAGGCAATTGGGAGGTAGAAGATAGTTTGGACACCTCCAAGGGCCATATGTGGCCCCCAGGCTGCCCATATGTACCCTAAACAGTTCTTGGTTGGGATTAATTTCTTCTTTCAACAAGCCTTTTAAGTTGAGACCTATCCCAGTCTGCACCTGTGTCAGAATTGTTTAATATGTTTTTTTAATAATGTTTTTAACCCTTTTTAAGGTTGTTTTTTAAAATGTTTGTAATGTTTTTAATGTTTTGTTTTAATGTATTTTAAGATCTGTTTTTATGATGTTTTAAAGTGTTTTAGTGCTTTGTTTGCCGCCCTGGGCTCCTGCTGGGAGGAAGGGCGGGATACAAATTAAATAAATAAATAAATAATCAAGTAACTGTGATTGAAAATGGAAGCAAAAGCTTCCAGTCTTGTGGCCACACCACAGATGAAGAGGGGAGAGGGAATGTGTGAGCCTAATTCCCAAGGCTGACCCTCACTCATTCCCAAAGTTAAACTATGGTTTAGCACAGATAGCCAAAGTAGTGCCTTCCAGATTTTGTTGAACTACAACTTCCATAATTCTTGACCATTACCTAGACAGGCTGGGGCTAATGGGACTTGTAGTCCAACAACATCTGGAGGGCACCACATTGGCTACCCCGTTTAATATTACACCAGAACACAACTTGTATCTTGAAAAATGCAGCCAGTTGAAAGATACTGCCTTTTGCTATACAACTATATCATGCCCCCATGTCTGTGGAAATGACCTCCACCTGTTTGCATCCTCCCGTATTTACCCTTCCCATGTGTGTTGTTGGGTGAGGGAGTGTGGGATGAAGTCCAGCAAAATGCCTTCTATTTCAGAGCAAGGAGGGTAGGCTTCAAAGTGTCCCTTAAGACCACTGTATTGGGGGCTCTAGTACTACCATGACACAGGCTGCTCATGCCTAGAGCCAAGCCAGTACATTTGTTTTAACTAATGAAAGAAGAAGAAAAATAATAATTCAATCCAGATTCAAGGCCTCTAATATGAACTGAAAACCATATGGAGGGGTGGGTGAGATCTTGCCATCCTTATTTATGGTGTCTAATAATACAGTACATTCTCCCACAATTAACTCCTGTTGAAACCAGTTCTCTTTCAAAAGAAAACAGCCGTCCTAATGTATCAGAGAATGATGTCAAATCTGAAATGTTTATACAGCAATGAGCCTCTGAATAAACTGAGGCTTGGAAATAATCTTCTAAAATATGAATCACTTCATTAATACAATTATAAGTAAACTCTTGTCACCAGAATTTCACTGCAAAGGAAGGAAGCCTCATGAATTGTTTCCATATGGGCTTATTATGTGGAAGTGGGATAGGCAATAACACCAGGACTAAAATATTTGATTTCGCATCATATTGTTCAATGAATCTTGGCATGGTTTCATAGCATTATGAATATTGTGAGAGCCAGTGTGGTGTAGTGGTTAGAGCAGCCTTTCCCAACCTTTGGGTCCCCAGATGTTTTTGGACTACAACTCCCATCAGCCCAGCCAGCATGGCCAATGGTCAGGAATGATGGGAACTGTTGTCCAGCAACATTTGGGGATCCAAAGGTTGGAAAAGACTTGGTTAGAGTGTTGGACTGGGACCTGGGAGACCAGGATTCAAATACCCACTCGGCCATGAAGCTCACAGGGTGTCCTTGGGCCAGTCACTGTCTCTCAGCCTAACCTCAGAGGATTGTTGTGAGGATAAAATCAAGGGGGGGGAGAGAACAATGTTTGCATGGCACTTTGAGCTCTTTGGAGAAAAGGCGGGATATAAATGTATAATAATAAATAAATAAATAAATAAAATATTGTCCTTATGAACCAAGCCTATATTTTGAACAGTCTGGATGATGTAAGAGTACATTGTCTTAATATTTGAGGACTGCCTAAAGTTGGAATGGGAAGATTTAAGAAATTAATCTTAGTTTCTCAAAGTCACTCTGCTATATTTTTCAGAAGCACACAACAAAGGCTTGAACACAAACACATGCTCAATTTGTGTGACCTACATCTGTGTATGTGATCGCCTGGAACTGTGCAAGCTGGTCCTCGGTGTATATAATTGCAAAGCGGAAAAGGTAAATGAACAGTATTATGTCCGATAGCTTCATGTGAATGTGCTGCCTACCACAATATATTTGGGTTCCTTTTACTCATATGCTCTGCATACAGAGATCTAGCTTCTCTGATTTCCATCATAACATTCTACAGTGTCAGGTTTGTGGAGGGCAACAGCTCTGATGTCACCACATATCCCCTTTCTGACATATTTTCCCAGACCATATTTGTACTGCAAGAGAACATGCTCCAATTTCAGTTCAGTGCTGCTTATTACCAGGTACAGCATCAGATTAAAAAAAAACACAGGAATTCACAGCTGGGAGCCGGAGGGTCCTCCGATTGTGGTTTAAAGAGATCTAGTGAAAATTTCACAATGATACTTACATATATATCTATATATATGCATCATTTCATGCTCCACACTTTCCTAAACATGCAGTAGAAAGTTCCAGGGGGTGGCCTTTTACATGATCAGTTTCCTTTCAAAGAGAAAGTTGTGATGATCCCAGCCTACATGACCTGACTATTGCCATTTTACAGTGCCAAACCCTATTTTGGGAGCCAGCAAGCAAAGTCAACCTTGCTGGATATATGTTTATGTTGCATTTCCTTTGTTTGTTTCTCTCTGCTATTCACAGTGAGTATCCTGTCACACTTTTTCTCTGACAACAACCTCCTAGAAAGCGCTTCTAAACAGCTTCCAACTTCAACCCAGAAAACACCCCAAAATCCATTGTCTACAGCCGGCCCTACAATACAACTGCATCTGTCCAGACACATCAAACAGAGACTCACAACTTACAAATTTATATAAAGCATCCCTCCAACTACAATATCCACCTAATGAAGAATATGTGTGTGCATGTGGGGGAAGAGGGAACAGATGAACAATGCTGGCCTGGTATTCAAGAATAATCTACTACAGGATAGACCTAGAAGAGAAAATGACAGAAAACTACTTATTGTCACTTATAGTTTCCAGCTAAAACCACTCATCAGTGATCTACAGTCCCTCCTGGACAATTATACTTCCCCTCTCATGGCTTGGGTGGTAGGCCTGTACTTTTTAACAGACACATTGCAGCCATCCAGTCTTGAGGTTGCCAGTCCATGGACAACAGTAGCCAAGTGATCCCAATCCAGATATGGCTGTAGCTGATGTAGCAAAGCCTCTTTAACTTGGGTCTCTAATGACAAAGACATGCTTATTCCAGTCATGGAATAAGAGGGGAAGTCCTCTTGTGAAACAGTAACTCGTAAAGAAACAGGAAGTACAGTGTAGGAATAAATTGACAGTTCTCCTACTGGAGGGATGTAGAAAGTGGAGTCCCCCAAGGATTGGTACATGTCCCTTAAGACAAGAGGAAGTACAAACATTTCTGATAAATTCAAAGTGGAAATACATAACAGACTTGGAAATATGAAAATAAGGTCAGCATACTTAATGGAACTAAAATCAATACAATTAATATTTTATGATGGGAAGATCAAAAGAAATTGTACTGAATCATTTGTGAATCTTAAAGATGAAGTGTAATTAAAGAATTATTGGTGGGACTGGTTATTAAGATCTTTATTCCTTTTAGCTCATATTACAGCACTGAGATAAGGCTGCTATATGCAGACTACAGAGGACAGGGATCTCTTTGTTTTATATTCCCTAGCCTTTTTGAATGTGCTATTCCAATTTATTATTTATATTATTTAAAAAATACATGCACTGTTTTCTGTTAAATATATCCAAAATGGCTTATAATAGAAGTCATCCAGTTAAAGCAATAAAAGCACACAAATAAAATAATCAGACATTAGGAACCAGAGTCAGCAAAGCAGATTTTTTGAATCCAATAAATATAAATTTGTTTAAAAGCAGCAAAACTATAGACCTTCCATTAAAAAAAGCCTTGGAAAATGAAAATTCTTATCAACCTGTAATCTCAAATATAACAATGTTGGTGCCTTGTGGATCTGTGTGGGAAGGATATTCCACGCATAAGGGCACCACTGAAGGGCCACTCTCATCTGAAGGTGGGAATACCCAGAGAAGGGCCTCTGAGGATGACCTTAATCAACTGGCAGATTTATGATGTAGGTTTATGATGTGTAAGAAGAAGTGGCCTTTTAAGTAGTTGGTCCCAAGGCATTTAGGGCTTTAATTGTAGATTCACTGGAAGCCAGTGAAGAAATTTAAAAGTGAAATATGTTCAGACTGATGTATTGTAACTGGTAATCTAGATGCTATATTCTGAAACAGTTTTTCAAACAGTCTTCAAGGGCAGCCCCAATACAAATGCATTGCCGCAATCTAACCTCATGTTACAAGGGTACAACTAACTGTTGCAAGATTATATTAGTCTATGATTGGTTTACCAATCGAAGCTTGCGAAAGGCTCTCCATGCCATAGACATACTTGAGCACCTAATAAAAGGGCCAGGTCAAACAGCACTCTCCAACTATGAACTTGCTGGTAAGGGGATGTGTACAGGTATCCAGAGTTGGTTGGACCTCTGATAGACAGTTAGGCACCAATGCCCCTCCTGGTTCAGATGAAAAGGACAAACAGCTGGGTGTCATAGTCAAACTAAAGGTACCTCGCTCACCTCACTCAACAGCTCCGCACAGATGTTAAACAGAAACCTGGGGAATACCATATCACAAGTGCCACTGCCATGGCACCAGATTCAGTGCAGGGAGTTCGTAAACTAATCTCCCCCAGTGTGGAATACACCACACATTGCTACATCCTGAATTTCAGACAAAGCTTATAATTGCTCACCGTGGTCCTATAGCCCTCTCTGCTGCCTCATTTCCCAAAACTTATCCTGTAGTGGTGGTCACCAGCAGGGAAGGAAGGCTTCCACCAGCATCCAGGGCCTTACATTTAATGCATAGCTTATGGGAGTTGCTTTTATCATGCTCAAGATTATGCCCAAGAAGTCTGCGAAATGGAGCTCCCAACAGCTCCAGGCTCAATGGTACACCATTTATCACCCAGGCTCCCTGCAGGAATCTGAAATACAACTTTGAGGGACACTTATAAAAACAGATTAATTTTTAGTCTTTGTTTATAACTTTTGTATCATTAAATGCATTACTTTTACGTAAAAGTCCAATGATATTTGGAACTGACATTCAAATACGGGGAATATAGCAAGAAAATATTAGCCAGGAGAATTGGCTAAATGTTGCATGTTTTCATGTATAATTGGGCATAAATCCAATTGAAAACAGTGGGATTGAGCTGTGCAACCCACCTGCTTAGAACTGTAATTCAGTGGCCTTAAAAAAGAAAAGAAAAAAGAAAGGCGAGTAGAATTTGCCATCCTGCACACTTCAAGCTGATATTTTAAGAGCAGTTTCAGTAAGAACTCTCTTTATTACACAGAAAAAAAGGTGTAACCTAAAGGCCTTTTGTATGCTGAAAGCATATGAGACAGAAGACCTGTGTCATGCTTTACAGTATCTTCACTGTCATCAAGAGTACCTTGGGAACAGTGCTTTTTCACAGCCAAGTGAGAGATAAGTGGCTCTGGCTCAAAATGAACGGAATATTGTCAGTGTAACATGCATAATTCTTGACAGCTTTTGAGGCTTCATCCATGAATAGAAATCTGAGCCTGAATCTTCTTCATTACACAGATTTCACAGGCATGCAATCCCATAGAAAGTAAACAGAATAACATCAGCATAACTGGAGGTAGAATCAGACCCTAAGAATATTTTATGGTTCCTCGGCAGTACTAAACTCTTAAACTGAAACAAATACTTGACAGCAATGTTGGCACTCAGCAACCTAAGCGGCCCCCTGTCTGACAAGCTTACGAGTAGTAAAAATATTGCTTAGGGTCACACTCTGTACTTTCCTGCACAGATTTAATGAATGGAATGCATGATGTGCTTACTAAGCTAGGCTGGATAAACATGGAAAAAATCTAGTGGAGCTATGTCACAGACCACAATGGTTACTTAGGCTATGTAACTCGAAGAAGAGATTCCTTTGCCATGTATCGCTTACTTTTTATATATCACTGTTGACGAATATTCATAGCCATTAATTCTTTGCTGATGTTCACATTCAGGGAATATATATATATATATTAGATGAGATTGGCACGCTCTTATGTGATGTCATAATTTGTTCCAGAAGCAGCTTTACTGCTATTTTTTAAAACCATGTTTGGAAAACTCTGTGATGTTTTGACGTTTGTGGCAGCCAAAGTCTAATTGCTTCTTTACCATTTTGAATCTTGGAGCTCTACAAGATTAAAAATCTCTAACCCGCCCTGGGACTTGCTAGTGAAGGATGGGTAATGATTAGTTGTTGTTGTTGTTGTTACAATAGGTATACAGTGGTTAACCAAGCGGAAAGAAATACAGGTTTGTGACTTATTCCTGAAAAGGAGGATACAGTATGCTAGGCAGTATTTAAGCACACATGGACATACACATATTGAAATTATTACTTCCTATTTCCTACGGAAGCTGCCATTTGGTTTCTTCCATTCTTCTCTTTGCTTGCTGCTCTCTTTTCTCCTTCAGCATCTTGAGAAGTCTGCTTGTGATGGCCTGATTATAGAAAGTCTAAAGGGACAAACTAAACACAGAGGCATTTCAACCTATGAAGTTACCATCACCACTACCATTGTCTACTCTCTGACCCAGTAAACTTGTGCATGAATGCAATATACATGCTCATTTGCTGAATTATGGACTCTCCCCACCCACCCACCAATTTCTCCCCAAGCTTCTCACGGATAGTCTCTGTCTCAACTCCAAAGAAAGAATGCCCAATTGGGTATTAGAGTCCAGATTTAGGCCCTTTCACGTGTTTTCTAGGCCATCAATATAAGTACCACCACAACATGAGACACTTGTGTGTGCAAAGCAGACTAAATTTGGAGGGCCCCAAAGCACTACAGTTACGCCTTTCACATCTTGAAATGTAGCTGCCCACTAAGTATTTCTTCAAACAGGGATGGGAAACTTCAGACTAGGAGCCCGATTGCATCCTCCAGGCCTCTCGATATGGCTCTTGGGACTTTCCCTAGATTATTCCCTCTCCCCAGGTCATAACCCTACTTGCTTGTGC
Source organism: Rhineura floridana (assembly GCF_030035675.1). Lineage (NCBI taxonomy): Eukaryota > Metazoa > Chordata > Lepidosauria > Squamata > Rhineuridae > Rhineura > Rhineura floridana. Next base: position 164,451,386 of record NC_084483.1, on the reverse strand, counting down.
TCTGTGCCTGAGTGCATTTGCCTAGCTGGAATGTGTCTTTGAACTGTGATAATGCCTCTTCCATGCCTGAATGATGGAAAGGTGTGTGTGTGTGTGTAAACTTTTGATTTACGTGTGGCTGGAATGTAGCCTACTGTACAAAGGTAAGAGTCACATATATTGCTCTACCTACTTTTTGTCTTTGGCCCCGCTCACAACTGGCACACAGCCCCTGGAATGCAGCCCTTGTGCTCAAAAAGGTTTCTCAGCCCTGCCTTAGTATGAGAGAATATTGTACATTGAAGCCTCCAAGTGTTGGCAATTTGAGATGTTCAGACAGGAGCAGATTGGACACTACATATAACATGAGATGTAAAAGCTTTAGAAGTATGTAGAATGACTCTTTGTCATGACCTGTGGATCTAGTAGGGATCCTGACACAGGGTCAGAGGTTGCAGGGCACCAGGTGTGGAACTGAGTCAGGTTCAGGGCTCAGAAATTACTGCTGAAGATGGGCAGATTATTGCACTGAGGCTGTTGGAGAGCAGCCCCCAGAAGAACCTCCCAGAACACTAGGTCCTATAGGGCCAGAACCTGGACCCTAATGGCACATTCCCTTGAGCATGAAGAACCAGATGCCTCCCACCAGACATCACCAGACAGGCAGCACAGGAAGCACACTAGGAAGGAGGCTATGGAACGTGAGAGGAGTGCCCGTCTTCAGGGTTAACTGAAAATAAGGCTCTGAAATTCTCTACAAGGGGGTGAAACCTGGACGAGGTAGTCTGGAAACAGAGGCTTAAAAGGCCTCAGTCTGCTTCCAGCCTGCTCACTTGGAGCTATCCATGCTCAGGCAACCTTAGGCCTGCCCTGTCTTACCTCCTTCTTCATGGGATCCCACATTGGACCAGAACATGACACTGTTGTATGAAGAGGAGAACCCTGCTCTCCAAAGTCATCCACCTTGCACATGTCAGTGGGAGGATAGCTATGACATCACCAATGTGTCAAAACTAAACTTGTAGGTGAAGCATTTGCTGTTGGTCTTGCATAAGATCTACTTCTTGTAGCAGCACATCTCAGCGTCCTGTAATGCATTGTCTCCTAGGATACAGCAATGCTTCACATCCCAGTAGTGCTACCTATTCACCTTCTCTCTTCAATTGTGCAAGAGCAGTGACAAGAGCAAGGAAGAGGAGCAACTTCAATTTGGCATAACCTATTGGGCCCAGGGAAAGAGGGCAAGCAAATGAGAGCTGAGAGGAGACATATGCATACCCTGGGCTTCAGGAAAGGCAATTTTAATAAACTCAGAACAATGGTAAGTAAGGTTCCATGGCAAGCAACCCTAATGGGAAAAGGAGCCCAAGATGGGTGGGAGTTCCTAAAAGACGAAACTCTAAAGACACAATGGCAAACAATTCCAACAAGGAAAAAAGGGGAAAGACAGCAGAAGGCGCCAGTGTGGCTTCACAGAAAGCTTAGAGATGACCTGAAAACAAAAAAAAAGACACATACAAGCAGTGGAAGGAAGGCCAGGCCACAAAGCAAGAGTACATACAGGTAGCACAGAATTGCAAGGATGGCGTCAGGAAGGCTAAAGCAGAGAATGAGCTGAGATTAGCGAGAGATGCCAAAAGCAACAAAAAACTTTCTTCAGGTACGTCCATAGCAAAAGACAGAAAAGAAATGGTGGTGCAGCTACTCAGTGAGGATGGCAAAATGATAACAGATAACAAAGGAAAAGGCAGAAGTGCTAAAGTTCCTACTTTAGCTCAGTCTTCTTCCAAAAGAGTGTCTATGACCCTCCAGAGAAATGTGATTTGAAGGGGCAGGATTGCAGCTTGAGATTGATAGAAAAATGGTCAAGGAATACCTAATCACTTTGAACAAGTTCAAACCTCCAGGGCCAATGAACTGCATCCTAGAGTACTGAAGGAACTAGCTGAAGAATTCTCGGAACCACTGTCTATTATATTTGTGAAACCGTGGAGGATGGGTGAAGTGCCAGATGACTGGAGGAGGGCTAATGTTGTCCCAGTCTTCAAAAAGGGGGAAATGAAGGAACCTGGGAACTACAGACCAGTCAGCATGACATCCATCCCTGGGAAAATTCTGGAGCAGATTATAAAGCAGTCAATCTGTAAGCACCTTGAAAACAATCCAATGATTACTGGAAGCCAACATGGATTTATCAAGAACAAATCCTGCCAGACTAATCTTATCTCATTGTTTGATTGGGTAACCTCCCTGGTAGACTGTGGAAATGCTGTGGATATACAGTAATATATCTTGACTTCAGCAAAGCTTTTGACAAAGTGCCCCATGATATTCTGATTAGCAAGCTAACTAAATGTGGGCTGGATGGAACAACTATCAGGTGGATCCACAGCTGGGTACAGAATCAGACTCAAAGAGTCTTTATCAATGCTTTCTTCTCAAACTGGGGGAGGCAATGAGTGGGGTACCACAGGGTGGCGTCCTGGGCCCACTGCTCCTGAACATTTTTATTAATGACTTGGATCATCTGCAGATGATACAAAATTGGGAGAGATAGCTAATACCCCAGAAGACAGAAACAAAATTCAAAGGGATCTTGACAGGCTGGAATACGGGGCTGAAAACAACAGAATGAAATTTAACAGGGATAAGTGCAAAGTTCTACACCTAGGGAAAATAAACCAAAAGCACAGTTATAAGATGGGGGATACTTGGCTCAGCAATACTACATGCGAGAAGGAATTTGGGATTGTTGTTGATCACAAGATGAATATGAGGCAACACTGTGATGTAGCTGCAAAAAAGGCAAATGCTATTTTAGGCTACATTAACAGAAGTATAGTTTCTAAATTGTGTGAAGTATTGGTTCCCTTCTCTTTGGCATTGGTAAGGCCTCATCTTCAGTACTGTGTCCAGTTCTGGACACCACATTTTAAGAAGGATGCAGACAAACTGGAATGGATTCAGAGGAGGGCAATGAGGATGATCAGGGGACTGGAACAAAGCCCTATGAGAGACTGAAAGAACTGGATATGTTTAGTCTTGAGAAGAGAAGATGGAGGGGATATATGAGAGCACTCTTCAAGTACTTGAAAGGTTGTCACACAGAGGAAGGCTGGGATCTCTTCTCAATCATCCCAGAGTGCAGGACACAGAGTTTAGCTGAACATCAGGAAAAACGTCCTAACTATTAGAGAGGTACAACAATGGAACCAATTACTTAGGGAGGTGGTGGGCTTTCCAACACGGGAGGCCTTCAGGAGGCATCTGGATAGCCAACTGTTGGGTATGCTTTAATTTGGATTCCTGCATTGAGCATGGAGTTGGATTCGATAGCCTTATAGGCCCCTTCCAACTCTACGATTCTATGATTTTGTGAGCAGGGATGACAATGACAATGAGGTGGGCCCACTGAGGGCATCTTGCCCAAAGATCCCCTAAAGTTGGGAGTCAACACTTGCTCCTACCTGCTGGAGAGACCTTCATCAAATTTCCACTCATGGTACGAAGTAAGAATAGTAGCAAGGAGGACAAGAGGGCTTTTTTCTGCAGTTTGGCCCACCTAAAAGAAGTACGTAAGTTAATGCCCATCTTTCCCATTGTCTTTCTGAATGCATTTCAGGGCATATTTGTTTTGTTGGGAATTTGGAGATTAGGCCTTGATTGCAACTGATCCTATTATCTTGTATTTGTGCTATAAGTTAACTGTGCTACGTTTCATATTTTTGTTTTATTATTTTAACTGCTGGTTTTGTTTATGTTTAATTTTAGAAAGTTTTATATATAATTTCCTACTTTTGTACGCAACCCTGAATACAGAATATAAACTGTGCAAATAAATATACATAGTGTTCCAATTCTCATTCTCTTGATGCAATGGGATTTCCTAAAATGGGCTAAATAGTTGTCTCATCCACATCCCACAATCTTCCATGAAGATGCAGCTTATTATCTCAATTTCAAATTTCCCTTCCCTACTTATTCATTCCATTCTTGCATATTTATTGTTCATTCTGCCATCTCCACTGTTCTCCTCTGTTCCTCATTCCACAGGCAGTTTTATCATTCATCTTCATGGCAGCAACTCTGGGTCCCCTTGTACTCTAAGGGCAAGATAAGACAGGCTGAAGAAGCAGTTCCAGTCCAGGAAGGGGGTACAGTTTACTGGTAACATTAATATCTTTGAGGAGCAATAATATTGCCACTGGAATCTGGCAAATGATGGAGCAACATGATGAGATGTGCAGAATCCACATTATTATCCAGCCCACAGCCCTCCACTGACCCTAATAACAAGTTTGTTGCTAAACCTATATAATTTGATTTTTAACAGAATAATAAAAAACAAGTGTTCAGCATTCTATAGAGCAATTTTACATAGTTTGTGGGACAAATAGATTCTGGATGTACTGTATAATAATAATTAGTATGAATGGATTTTGGTACTGACAGCCTAAAAGGGCTGCAGCTATGTAGGAATAAGCAAGGGAAACTAAAATGAAGGCAGGGAAGAAACCAAAGGAATCCACTTTGCTGATAGGAGCTGCTGCCTGCAGTCAGTAGTGGGGGAGGGAGAAGGAGATGGATAAGGAGCAGGGGAGTCATTAGGGCTGGCTAGGATGCTACCTAGCAAGGCTAGCCTATCAGGCAAACGGGAGAGGATGGGTTAGTCATGTGGGTTGGTGGGGAGGAGCTTAACTGGATTGTCATTGCAGAAGCAATAGCCCAGGGAGCTATATGGGTGTTGCGTTGTGTGGGCTCCCCTTCCTCTCCATTGTGCAGGTTGTGCTCATAAAATGATGGTGGTTGGGATGAGCACAACGGAACTCAAATCTCTGCCTGTAGGGTTGCCTGGGGACTGTTGTTGTTGATTAAGCCACTGTGCCAGATGGACTGGGGGTGCTGTGACATCATCTTGTGTGATCTGGTGTGGGGTGTGTGCTAAGGGCATGTCCTCATCACCAAGAGCTCTTTCCATGTGTGTGGGCCGCATGTGGGCAGCATCACTAGTACAGTCCCTGGCTGGTGAGCTGTGGTGGTGTTTCTAAGGTCATTGTGGGCATATCTATCTTTTCCCCACTGTTTTCTTTAAATGTATTTCGTTAGGGCAAATCCACATTTAAGCTAGTTGTGTTTGTGAGTGATCAGGATCTCTGATCACTATACTGCTATTTCTTACAGACATTGTCACTAATGGTGCACACACATTGCATACATGTGTCTCTTGCTGTATTTTTCTTATTTTTTGTGTTTCTTCATGTTACATGTAACAGCTTATAAAGGTAAACACAGTTTTAGGTTTTTTTTCTGCCCTGTCTAGGCTGAGCATAGATTGGATAGGGTGGCATTTCTGCCAGTGTAGTACTGACATATCTCCTGTCCTGGTGTAATTTAAGCACAGGATTCCTCTGTCATTGTCCTACATTTTTGAACAGAGAAAGCACAATCATAGCTGCAATCTATGAAGGCAAAATCATAGGCTGCAATCCTATACACACTTTTCTGGGAGTAAGCCCCATTGAATTCAATGGAACTTACCTCTGACCAGACATACATAGTATTGCAATGTTAGAGGATTAGCTTCAGTCATGATGTCACTGCTTATGAATGTTCTCTCTTCTTAACATAATTAAATTTAAACTGTGGTTTTTAAAAAAGCATACTATATAAGCTTTGGGTTTAAAAAAAAAATCCCAGCTTAGCTGACTGAAACTGGAAGGTCAAGTTTACTTGAGCTTTTGTTTACTTAGCGCATTGCATTCCCATTGCACAATAAAAGACATTGTGCTCACTGCCTCCCAGGATCTGCCTTGGTAAGCCTTTTCTTTTCCAACATGCTTCACACATATGAGCTTAACTGGATTCAAGTTCTTCTGTGATAATCACTGCTAGAGTATTTGGGCTGTAAACATGGCAGATGAACGAATATGTAAACCCAAATAAACTCTTGCTAAGGGTTTGAAAAGAAGAAAATAGTCATGGAAAGATTTCCATTCACTGTGTGCAATTTAAAGTTTTCTGACTTTATATGATCTATTTTTAAGAGTATATTAACCCTTTAAGAGTGTAAAGAAGTAGGCTATCCACTATTAACAGCAGCACACTGAGGCCTTTCTGGTATTACCTTTAGGGCAGGATATTGGAGCCACTGAAATAATGCCAGAAGATGTGGGCATCAAAAAAGCTTATACCAACATACCTTTCTGAAGCAGTATTGCCCCTCTTGAAAAGTGGAACAGTGCTACTGTAGGAGAAAAATTGCAGCATGAGCTCCTTCCTCGTAGTCCAGTTTGTCCAACTAAAAAGTTGGCCAAGTATCGGCGATTTGTTGTCATAATAGCTAATGGCCAAGAATGTTGCTTAGAAGCAATAGTGTACTATTAGCAAGATGTACCAGTAAAGCTGAGCCAGCTGAGACCTGTGAACCCCTATTTTTAAATGCATCTGTGAACCGCATCCAGCTCTGGGATATTAGAAATGCAAGATCTGAGTCTGCAGAAGAGGACTGCAAGCCATGATCAAACCTGTTTCTATTATTAAGTTGTAGATAGCTTGGCACATTCCCTTTTATTGGGAGAATTGGTCTATGTATAACTAAAGAGTTGGCCACGTATAGGTGATTTATTCCATAGGAGCTAAAGGTCAGAGATGTGGTTTGAAAGCAATAATATCAGTATATACTTCACAGTTACCTTACAATAAAACCATCTCTATTTTTGCAGGATCTTTACATTTACATGTTGAAAGTATTGCAGATCTACCATCAAGAAGCAATACTCATGCAATGCACTATCTGTAGCAGAAATTATGTAGTTTATGTAATCAAATGTCCTTGTGACAAATTATATATTGACCAAACCACAGAACCCTGAAAACAAGTATAGAACATCTAAGCAACATCAACAAATCAAGATCAGGTGTTTCCATTGTGGGCAATTCATACAATACAACCACACCATTTGAGATCTCTCATTTTGCGTCATTGAAAAGATATATAAACTTTTGAGGCTGTTAATAGAAAGAGAGAGTATTGGTTTTGTTTAGTTTACAGCAACTATAGTATGTACTAGTTAGAATGAAAATTTGGATTTTCTTCCTCCATTGTTTTAAATTAATTTTCCCAGTTCTGCTTTTCTGGATAGTTATGTTTTTTTTGCTAGCATTTTGCAGCATTGTTTTTCAACAGTTTTTCATTTCTCTAAATTTTACATTCAGTTTTGGTAATGATACCTATTTTTTCATTCAGTGGAGGCCTGAAAGTGCAACAAATAACTGAGAGTCACCACCACATCCATTGCCCTACCTCACACAATGACCAGGGAGGAAGGAGGGGGGGTGCAGTAAGATTATTGTGCCAGCGTGGAGCTAGTGCAGTGGTCAGGGCCACATTGGCCTAGATGACAGCAGTGAGACAGGCTTGGGATCCAGCAGATCTTAGGCCAGCTCAGTCCTGCCCCCCAGCCTGCCTCTGGAATGCTCCATTTTGGGGCCTTCTGTTGGCTACTGCCGGCAGGCATCCCTCTAACTGCACTCCCACCTGCACATTTGGCCATTGGCATTCAGCCAGCTTAGCAAGGAAAGCTAGGCGGAGGGACACATTTGCCCAACCCAGTCCCTACCCCACAGCAAGGGGGATTCAGATTGCTCAGTTAGACTGTGTTACTATGTACTTTTATCTTTGTAAATCCCATTGGACATACTAGGACTTCCTTTCTAGTAAACATGCAAAGAATTGTGCTGTAAAAGGTTAATTCCATTTGTAGTGCATATGGTCTACAGCAGAGATTCCCAAACTGTGGTCCGTCGACCACCAGTAGACCACAGCCTTCATTTGGGTGGTCTGCAGCATGTCCATATTAAATATTCATTTTAATTGTATTTTTCTTGCTTCCTTTATTTCTTATATTGTATTTAATTGTATTACAAGTTGAATTCTATGCAATGCAAATTATTATTATTATTATTTCCATTTATAGACCACTTACTATCTAAAAGATCGCAAAGTAGTTTACAATAGAATACACAAAGTACAATAAAAATACCAAATTAATTTACAAAGCAAAATACATAAACAATATCTATATACATAAACACAGTACAAAAGTCAGCGTTCGCTAAGGGAAGCCCATAAGCCGCCCTCCCTGCTCTATGACAGTGTAAGAAAACTGAAATTATTATGGAGGAGGGCAACAAGCAGGTAAAAGGTTATTGCTCCCCTGGTGCGGCTTGCCACTATTTCTCTTGACTCTCCTGCCTCCCAGGGGGAGGCGGTGGGAGTGCCCGGCGGCTGTGAGGCTCCAGGACTTATAATACAGTTAAATAAAATATAAGAAAATAAGCAAGAAAAAAACATACAGCACCTAGCACAGTGCATTACAATTGCCACAACAAGCAGAAAAAGCATTGTGGTCCACTAAGACCATCAGCAATTTTCAGGTGGTCCAGGGGTGAGCTTTGGGGAACCACTGCTCTGTAGTGCCTAAAGCTGATTGTAGCCAACTTCCAGCAAAGACATGAAGGGATGGGGTGACCTTTCTCTTAGAAGGGGTCTTTTGGCAGAGTCTGTCTTTAGTTTTCATATTTGTACAATGTCTAGATGCTCTGTTATTAACACATATATTATTACCTTTTTAACAATAACAGTAATAAGAAATCTAACTGGTTTTCTGTTTCTTTCCTCAGTTGTCCTTTTTTTATTTCAGTACTTCTTTTAAAATTGCCCAATGAGGACATTTCGCTCAGCATAATTCATTACGCAGCCTCCTCCAAATATTTTAGTGTTTTATTTAAGCCACATCGCCTATGTGAAACCAACAAATGCATGGATCCATAGATGACTACAGAATGCATTTTAATGATCTGGCTTCACTGATACTTGTTGGAAATGGAGCCTTAGGCTGTAGTCCTGTGCACAGTTGAGCTGCCTAAATCCCTAAAGTCAATAGGAATTAAGCACCCTATCTGCAGGATTGCCACTTTATTTTCTAAAGTAAGCTGCTGTGGTGCAGAGAGTGTTGGGTTTGGATGTCAACAAACCAGGATCAAAACCACACCGAATGATTACTCTCCCTTGGGAAAATCATTATTGTTCAGCCTAATCTACATCACAAGGTTGTTGTGGAGGATACATAACACCAGGATTATATAAGATTTTTGAGCAGGAGCTCTGTTTATGATTTTTGCAAAGAGATTTCAATTGCAAGGGCAGAGATGTGTAGCAAGATTCAAAGAAAAACCCAATCTTGAATTCAAAATTAAACTGCAAAAGGCAGTATATTTTAAGAGCATTTCTTGAGGATACTTTTTATATCACATAACCCATAAGAAGGTCAACCACATAGAACAGTCGGACACGTCTTCTTTAAGCAAAGGCCTCTAGAAGGCAAGTTGATTATGTAGAACAATTTATAACAATAGCTAAAGGGTATAGAGCTAATGGGCCAGCCACAATTGTAGGTGATCCATTTTTAAAAAATCAGTCTGAACATGCACTCTGTGTATGTGTGTCTGTACACCCTGACCTTACTAAATGAAAAACGCTGTGTAAATAATTAATAGGAATATTGTTCTTAAAGACCACCCTTTTTTCTTTTAATTTTTTTACACATTTAGTATTCTATTATCCCCTGAATGGAAATGGAATTTAGATACTACATTTATGCTGCCATGAGTGATTTTAAAATGTTAACCCCCAGTCATAGAATCCCACCCAAAACTGAACTGTATTTTACCTAACCTTTCCACATTGCAGATTCAGTAAGAAAATCCTCATGATTTTTCGGCTGGATTTTTCATCGGTTCCATAGGCTGCCCATCAACTCTGATACTGTACAGAATGTTCCCCACTCTACCTCTCCCCTTGCTTTTGATCATTTCCCTTGTGTTTCACATCTTAGTCCTTGAAGGTACCGTAATATTCAGTAACCAGCAACGCCTGCTTCCCAGATGGTAAAAATTAGACATCCCACTTGGGTTATTCTATTTTTCTTTTTAGCTTCTCTCAGTCCCCTTTGCACCGTTAGGATTTTGCTGTTGCTAAGCTTAGTGAGATCTTGGCTGTGTTCCAGTGTAGGTAATTATATCCTGGCTAGTCTAAAAATTCCTCCTGTTGTTTCATCTGGAGAAGCAGATCTTCAGTTTCTGTCCTCAATTGTCTCTGGGTGTCCATAAATGATAGGATTTTTTTCCCCCTGTCCCACAGGAGGCTATACATTTCAGTCCTTGAAGAATAAAGCCTTTTTAAAGGAAAGAGAGTGAAAAGTGCGGCAGTTTGCTAAGAAAAAACACACACAACAACTTTCTTGTAAGAATCCTTACAGCGTGTGGCAAATGGTGGAAAGTAGGGAATAAGTAATGGGGAACTGATAGATATTTGGTGGGAAATACAATGGGGCAGTATCTCCTCATCAGTTGTGACTCTAGACCTCACTTCTATATACCAACAGGGTGAAGGATGGTTATGCTAAGCATGTACAGGGTAGCATTCCTTTACCAATTAGCATTTGCAGTCGGCTCCCAGACTACTACTGCTACTACTACTACTACTACTACTACTACTACTATTATTATTATTATTATTGTTATTATTATCCACCCTTCACCAGAAGTTCCTAGCATGGGTTACAGAAATTTTAATTTTTTTAAAAAAATTACATTCATATGAATAGGATCATTCCTGAAAACATACATCTCAAAAGCCAAAGGCCACTGTAAAAAGGTGCACTGTTAGCACTTGCCAAAAACTGTACAGTGAAGGTGCTAGACACATCTCTGTAGGGAGGGAATTCCACAATTTAGGGGCTGCCACAGAGAATGCCCTCTCCCAGGCCACCTCCCTAAATTTCTGAGGGTGGTGGGACTACCAAGAAGGCCCCCTCTGCTGATCTTAACACCCAAGAGGGTCTGTAGGGAATAGGGTTACCAGGTCAGAAGCATCCCAAACCCTGAGATTTCAGAGGTGGGCCCTAGTGATGCCATGTGGGTGTGCCTTAGTGATGTCATGGGGCGTGCCCTAGTGATGTCATAGGGGAAGGGCCCTAGTGATGTCATTAACCATAATACATTAAGCATCAACCACATTTGCTTGGAGCATACCACTCAAACAAAAAATTTCTCTGATTGGAAATTAAGAGAGAAATCTTAGCTAAATGAGGGTGTTTCCAGGTCCAGCTGAAGTGATGGAATCATTCCTTCTCACCTGCTTAGACAACCTGGGTAAGGAACATTTAATCTAGCCTACTTCCTTCTAGCAGGAAGGGTTTAAGTGCCCTCAGGCCAGACTATCACCAGAAGGCCATTGTAGGAAGAAAAACTAGCATTGTGGAGATGTTTGATAGGAGCACTCAGGAGTAAAGATGGATGCCCCCAAAGGCTGCAATTCTAAACACATTTACTAAGGGACTCCCATAGAACTCAACGGAACTTACTTCTGAGTAGATATTGTTAGGATTGTGCTGTTGGTAAACCTTGACCAGGGATTCTCTGCAAAGATATTCATATCCAAGTAGGGTTGGCAACCCCCTAAGGGAGTCAGAGGTAAATGAAATGCAAATAGAAAAACAAAAACAGTGATGATTTCCGAAATGCAATATCATACCAACCACAACAAGATTCCTATGAGTAAAGCGGAAAACTCAGCATCCCACAACTAGTCAGGGTTCCTAACAAAAAAATCCTGGCAGCCAGTCAGCCAAGGCCACAAAAATCCCCATGCAGCTCAACCTGACATGGGGGCTGTGCTGTGGCACAATTGCTGACATGAATGAGACCCTATCAGCACATAATACCTCTGCTCTGAAATCTGTTACAGGTGCCACATAGTACTTGTTCTGCTCTTGTAAGAAATTGATCCTTTAGTGTGGCAGCACCTATGCTTTGGAACTCCCTGCCAATTGACATTAGGCAGGTGCCTTCATTGTACTCTTTTTGGTACCTGCTAAAACATTTTTGTTTAGGTAAGCCTACCCAGGCATGTAGAAGCTAGTATGTTTTTATCTATTTTTAATTCATTGTTGGTTTTGATATTTTGAATATTTTTAAATACCTGTCTAACTGTTTTTGACAATAATTTTATTGTTTTAATTCTTTCTGCTTTGACTGCTTTGAGATTTTTTTACAATAAAGAAGTATATAAATTTTGTAATTAAAATACATAAATAAATGTTAGAGTCAATGTGGCTGTAGTGTATTGGCCCTCCAGGAAATATTGCCACTGTGTCGTCCAAGGATCCAGTTCTTGCCCGTGTTCTCAACTGGGTGTGGAGGGGATGGCCATTAGGGAAGCTTGAGGAGAAATTCAGACCATTTGTATCCAAACAACATGAACTATCAGTGCACAAGGAATGTCTCCTGTGAGGAAATAGAGTCATCATTCCCACTGTGTTGAGACATCGGATGCTGGAGGCCCTACATGTTGGACACCCTAGTATAGTGCAAATGAAGGCTCTGGGGCGCAGCTATATATGGTGGCCCAAGATGGACAGCAAGATTAAAGAATGTGTCAAGAGATGTGAGAAGTGTCAGGTTTCAAGACCAGCTCCACCACATGCCCCAGCGAACCCATGGGAATCGACAAAAACTCCATGGTCGTGGCTTCATATTCATTTTGCAGGCCCCTTCCAGGGACAAACTTTCTTGATTGTTGTTGATTCATACTCCAAATGGTTAGAAGTGGTTCCAGTATCGTCAATGTCATAACTGTGCCTACTGTGTGGTGGTGGGGGCAGCGAAGAAGGCTCACTTCTCTGCCTCCATCGCATCCTCAAGTAGCCGTCCAGTGGAGCTTTTCCATATTGTCAGGAGTCTGTTGACATCAACACCAGGAAATGGAGTTTTAGACCCTTCGGAGGCCCACTGTGAATTGTTCGCAAGGCACTTTGAGGGTAAAGTTGCTTGCCTCCGTAGCAGTCTTGATGCCCCATCCACATCTACTGTAGTCCCTAATGAGGTATCCAGTGCAACATCTGCTGCAACTTCTTGGGAACAGTTTCAGTTGATGCAGCCTGATGACTGCTCATTAGGCAGGATATTGCCAACATGTCTCCCCGCTGCTGAAAGAATTGCACTGGCTGCCCATTTGCTACTGGGCCAAGTTCAAGGTTTTAGTTTTGGTGTACAAAGCCTTATACAGTTCGGGACCAGGATACCTGAAAGACCGTCTTACTCCTTATATACCCAGTCGATCACTGCGCTCTGCAGGTGAGGGCCTCCTGCAGATACCATCTTATCAGGAGGTTCATTCTTCACAATATAGGAATGTACCTTTAGTGTGGCAGCACCTACCCTGTGGAATTCCCTCCCCTTAAATATTAGACAGGCACCATCTTTGCTATCATTTTGGCGCCTTTTGAAGACTTTCCTCTTTCAACAAGCCTTTTAAGTTGAGACCTATCCCAGTCTGCATCTGTGTTAGAATTGCTTTTCAATATGTTTTTTAAATAATGTTTTAACCCTTTTTAAAAAGATGTTTTTAAAGCTTTTTTATGTTTTTAATGTTTTGTTTTAATGTATTTTAAGGTCTGTTTTTATGATGTTTTAAAGTGTTTTTAGCGTTTCTGTTTGCTGCCCTGGGCTCCTGCTGGGAGGCAGGGCGGGATATAAATCAAATAAGAAAGAAAGAAAGAAAGAAAGAAAGAAAGAGAAAGAAAGAGAGAGAAAGAAAGAGAAAGAAAGAGAAAGAAAGAAAGAAAGAAAGAAAGAAAGAAAGAAAGAAAGAAAGAAAGAAAGAAAGAAAGAAAGAAAGAAAGAAAGAAAGAAAGAAGATTGAAGATTCAACGCCTCCCAGGCAAGATTTATTATAGTGCTGTTAGGAGATTTCCAGCATGCAGGGAGACAGACGTGAGATAAGAGCACTTAGACAGAAGTGGGGGAGTGGTAGCATGTTAGCTACTTAGTTTCATTTTAGCTGTTTGTATCTCTTTGCCGTAATAAACCCTTCATTTCCCCACAGCCAGCTGTGTTCATGATTTCTTTGAAATGCCAAACTCAGTAGTCTTATGCTTGGCAAAGGCTAGGCATTTGGCATTACAGGAGGCGAGCAACTTTACCCTTAAAGTGCCTATTATTATCTTTTAAACATAAATACAAAACATTATACTACAATGGGAAAGATTGTGACAAGGTTGCCTCTGTGCAGCTTCTTCTCTCCCTTCTGCTTCTTTACCTTTAATCCAGGTTTAGACAGGTCAGCCCTTCAAACAGAAGACTCCTTCGGATATCAGATTGTCCTGCAACAACCCTTCAAATAGATGAAAGTCTTCTGTAAAGTGGGACACAAGGCAGCCTGAAAACCTGTACACCACTCTGAGTACTGGTTAGGAATGCAAAGATCGATTAATTTCGGTTCCGTCTGTTTCTAATTTTTCCATCTTAAATTCAGGTATCCACATTTCTGCAATTTGCAGATTTTTCTTTTTAAAAATCCTCATGAAAATTCCCCAGCATTTTAGTGTGCATTTCTCCTAATAAAACATATTTTTACAGGCAATGTTGACTAATGCACATATTTTTGCAAACAATTTCTTGTCATATAATGCATGTTTGCATGTGATTTTCACTCATATATTAATGTGTATGTACAGTTTCCCCTAATATATGCATTTTTGCAAACATTATTTGGTTGGCAAACTGCATTGCAAAATTCAGATACATGCTTCAGGTCTCATATTGTTTTGGAAAGTGTGAATTTGATAGATTCAGCTTGAAATGGGAACTGAATCAAAATTCTTGCCCATCCCTAGTACTGGTGCAGAAAGTAGATGTACATCTTATACAACTTGTGAAAATGAAGCTATGGTTTAGCTTAAAAGTTCAAAATTGCAGATATTTCAGATCTGTTTCCCCACCAAAAGGCCCACCACGAAAGTTATAGATTCTGTAGCTGCTTACACCATATAAATAGCATGCTCACTCATGCACACATGCTCGCACACACACAGCCTTCTTATCTAGCATTGCAGAGCAGTATTTTGAAGTATTCAATGGCAGCCGCTATTGAATAATAGTGATTCCGATTTTTAGAGGAATTTAGCAGCTGCCAAACACTTCTAGCTATAGAAGCTTAGCCACAAATGGGAGGAAATAAAGCCAAGGAGAACACTTATCTGTTTGCACTACTAACAAAAGCCTCATTGTGGTAAGAGTGGGAAAACAAAGGGTTCACCATATTCTGGTCATGCAAGAACAAATGCTC
The DNA here is from genome assembly GCF_030035675.1 of Rhineura floridana. Lineage (NCBI taxonomy): Eukaryota > Metazoa > Chordata > Lepidosauria > Squamata > Rhineuridae > Rhineura > Rhineura floridana. The sequence goes on along the minus strand of NC_084483.1, from coordinate 164,436,217 downwards.
ACTACCAACGTTTTAAAGGCACATCCAGGCAGCTTCAGTTCTGAAGTCTAAGAATTATGTTATAGTGATTCCTACAACTTTAACAGTTTTAGGAACATAAGAGGCTGCCTTTGTTGATTTAGCCCAATATTGGCAGTGGCGTTCCAGGGTCTCAGGGCAGAGGTCTTTTCCTTTACCTGCTGATACTTTTCTTTAAAAAAAAAAAAAAATTGAGAACCACAATTATTTGCCTGTTTCAACAGCAAACAGAAGCAAACAAATAGAACTCCAGACCAAAGAAAAGACCCAAAACTTCAATGGCATGATAGTAGGATGTATTCTTGTATTGATGGTCTTAATTAACATGAAAAATAAAACTACTGCCAAAAAAAAAAGGTGACTTGTTTTTCTTGTCCCTTGATGACATGGATTTGATGCGTAAGCTTCTCCACAAGGACAATTTCCCAAAGTTTACTGTACCAGAGATCTATAGGAGTACTATTGCTCTTCCACAGGTGTGTTATCAGAAGTCTGGCAACAACTAATGTGAATCTAATCAAGTCCTTAAATATTACCTTCACCCTTTCTAAGTCAAACAGTGAAAGTAGCATTAATTTTGGTATTTCTATAATTGTTTGCCCAGTTATGGTGTTGATCTCCTGGGGTACTTCATCCCGAAATCTCACTACCTCCTGGCACTCCCACCATAGATGAATATGTGCTCCATTCAACAGTCTGAGACCATTGTACCCATCATGTATGTCAGGCTCACTGGGGCATAATAACAACTGTGTATTGTTTTTAATGTATTTTCTCTGATATACAGAGAAACTGATTGCAACAGTTTCACTTTCCAGATGCTGTCTCATTGCCATGGTAGAATGGCACCTGGTTGGCCACTGTGAGAACAGGATGCTGAACTAGATGGGCCACTGGCCTGATCCAGCAGGCTCTTCTTATGTTCTTATGAATTTCTTCCCCTATATTTCCCTTGAAAACGGTTCTAAGGCCCACCATGTTTCTCATGGTATCTTCTCTTAATGCAGAGCATTAAGAGAATGCTCTCAACTCATTCACTGTGCCCAAAGCAAGGGCCTCAAAAGCTGTGAGACCTCTGGTAGCTTGCTTCCAGATCTCTCTGTTGGAAATAAATAATTGATCCGATTGATAGATCTGATATTAAGCCAGTTTACTTGGATATTGGCAAATCTATTTCCCAATGGTTCTTCCATGACTGGATGGGTGTTAATATAGAAGTCTCTAAACCAGTATAATCCCTCCCCTACCAAGTTCCAAAATTGTGTCTCTTTGCACTGTAGAAGGGTGAATTATTTAATATGGGATTAATTACCCGGGATTAATCTGAGTTGCAATGCTTTTCATACCATAAAGGTGTGCACCATGTGAATGCATTACAGTTTTGCAACTGTTTGTTGGAAGGAAAGGTTGCACCTGCAGAGGAACATTGTTTAACTGTGCTAGTTCCATCTCCACTCAGGGCTTGTCTTTGTTGTTCAGTATCAGATAAATTAACTGACACAACTGAACAATTTCATAGTATTTTTTGAGATATGGAATTCTCTACCAAAATTCTCTACCATGAATTGTCCTTTTGTTCAGCAAATTACAACAAACTCTGGCCCTTCTGCTCAGAAAAATAAAGATAATAATGGAAGTTTATAATTTTCCAAGCACTTTTCCAGGAATTAAAATGGGAAGCACCTCCAAGTTTGGCAGGATCAACATTTTTATCACTGCTACGGTGCCTAAAAGGGATAATTTGAAGCTTTTCCAGCTTTTCATTTCTTTCCTAATTCTTTTGAAAACTGGACATAAGTTTCAGTCATACAGGTTTTTGTAGTTTTTTTTAAGAATCTCAGCTCCAAGATATCTGACTGATTTGAAGTTAGGCACAATCCCCACGGCATGCTTGGTCTGCATTTACCCTTTGGGGCCAATAGTTACATAAAGTGATGCAGACTTCTCATGATTAATTTTTAACCCCTCAACCTTCTCAAAATACACCTCATTTCTGGTAAGGTCTGTATCGGGTAACATTATTGCAATGTCATCTGCACATAAACTCAGCAGCTGTTCTCTGCATTCTCTGGCATACCCTGCAATCCTATCATTCCTCTGGAATGTAATGGCAGAGGGCTCAAGAGATAAAATAGGGGAGACAAGGACACTCCTGTTTAGTACCCTGATAAAATCAATGCAAACAGGAATCAAAATTATTGGTTCTCGTGCTATCCTTGAAGAACTATAATTTTACAACAGAACCCACAAACTTATTTCCCAGATGAAATAGTTTCAAAAGTTTGAGAAGAAATAACCAGTGTTATCATTGTCATTCCTTCTACTATGCTGTATTATATTCATACATCTGTGAATTGGATCTGATACTTGACACCCTAAAATGAACCCTGTGTGATCTGGGTTGATAGTAGTGAGTATGTAGTTACTGTTGTTGTTATGTGCCTTCGACTATGACTTATGGTGACCCCATGAATCAGTGATCTCTAACAGCTTCTGTCATGAACAACCCTGTTCAGATCATGTAAGTTCAGGTCTGTGGCTTCCTTTATGGAACCAGTCCATCTCTTGTTTGGCCTTCCTCTTTTTCTACTCCCTTCTGTTTTTCCCAGCGTTATTGTATTTTCTAGTGAATCATGTCTTCTCATTATGTGTCCAAAGTATGATAACCTCAGTTTCATCATTTTAGCTTCTAATGGTAGTTCTGGTTTAATTTATTCTAACACCCAATTATTTGACTTTTTTGCAGTCCATGGTATGCGGCAAAGCTCTCCTCCACCACATTTCAAATCAATTGATTTTTCTTTTTTCTGCTTTTTTCACTGTCCAACTTTCACATCCATACACAGAGATCGGGAATACCATGGTCTGAATGATCCTGACTTTAGTGTTCAGTGATACGTCTTTGCAGTTGAGGACCTTTTCTAGTTCTCTCACAGCTGCCCTCCCCCATCCTAGCCTTCTTCTGATTTCTTGACTATTGTCTCCATTTTGGTTAATGACTGTGGCAAGGTATTGATAATCCTTGACAAGTTCAATGTCCTCGTCATCAACTTTAAAGTTATGTAAATCTTCTGTTGTCATTACTTTAGTCATTACTTTAGTCTTTTTGACGTTCAGCTGTAGTCCTGCTTTTGTGCTTTCCTCTTTAACTTTCATCAGCATTCATTTTAAATCATTACTGGTTTCTGCTAATAGTATGGTATCGTCTGCATATCTTAAATTACTGATATTTCTCCCTCCAATTTTCACACCTCCTTCATCTTGGTCCAATCCTGCTTTCCGTATGATATGTTCTGCATATAGACTAAATAAATAGGGTGATAAAATACACACCTGTCTCACACCCTTTCCAATGGGGAACCAGTCATTTTCTCCATATTCCGTCCTTACAGTAGCCTCTTGTCCAGAGTATAGGTTGCGCGTCAGGACAATCAGATGTTGTGGCACCCCCCATTTCTTTCAGAGCATTCCATAGTTTTTCATGATCTACACAATCAAAGACTTTGCTATAATCTAAAAGCACAGGGTGATATTCTTCTGAATTTCCTTGCTCCACTCCATTATCCAACGTATGTTTGCGATGTGATCTCTGGTGCCTCTTCCCTCTCTAAATCCAGCTTGGACGTCTGACATTTCTTGCTCCATATATGGTAAGAGCCTTTGTTGTAGAATCTTGAGCATTACTTTACTTGAATGGGATATTAAGGCAATAGCTGGATAATTACTGCATTCCCTAGGATCCCCTTTCTTTGGAATTGGGATGTATATGGAACGCTTCCAGTCTGTGGCCATTGTTTAGTTTTCCATATTTCTTGACATATTTTTGTCAAAATTTGGACAGATTCAGTCTCAGTAGCTTGCAGCAACTCTATTGGTATGCCATCTGTTCCTGGTGATTTGTTTCTTCCAAGTATTTTAAGAGCAGCTTTCACCTCACATTCTAAAATGTCTGGTTCTTCATCATACGGTTCCTCCCTGAATGAATCTGTCATCCTGGCATCTCTTTTATAGAGTTCTTCAGTGTATTGCTTCCATCTTCCTTTTATTTCATCTCGGTCAGTCAGTGTGTTCCCCTGTTGATTATTCAATATCCCTACTCTTGGTTTAAATTTCCCTTTCATTTCTCTAATCTTTTGGAATAGGGCTCTTCTACCCTTTTTGTTGTCCTCTTCTGTTTCCATACAATAGTTCTCTTTGTCCCTAAGTACTAGTTGCTGTATTGTTGCATTTAGGGTTCTGATCATGTTTCTATCTCCTTTTGCTTTTGCTTTCCTTCTCTCTTTAACCATTTTAAGAGTTTCTTCAGTCATCCATTGAGGTCTTTCTCTCTTTTTAACTAGAGGCATTGTCTTTTTGCATTCTTCCCTGATAATGTCTCTGACTTCAGTCCATAGTTCTTCTGGTTCTCTGTCAACTAAGTTTAAAGCCTCAAACCTGTTCCTTATTTGATCTTTATATTCTTCTGGGATGTTATTTAAATTGTATTTTGGCATTATGATTGCTTTGTTGTTCTTCTTTAGTTTTACTCTGATTTTCGATATGACCAGTTCATGATCTGTACTGCAGTCTGCTCCTGGTCTTGTTTTTGCAGAAAGTATGGAACTTCTCCATCTTCTGCTACCAATTATATAATCAGTTTGATTCCTATATTGACCATTTGGTGATGTCCACGCGTACAGTTGTCTTTTTGGCTACTCAAAAAATGTGTTCACAAAAAACAAATTATTGGTTTCACAGAATTCAATAAGTCTTTCTCCTGCTTCATTTCTGTCTCCTAAGCCCCATTTCCCCACAATTCCTAGTTCTTCTCTGTTTCCTACTTTCACATTCCAGTCCCCCATGATTAACTTGTTTTGGTGTGTGATCAATTTCTTCCTGTACTCCTGCATAAAATCTCTTCAATTCCTCTTCTTCTGCGTTTGCCTTGGAGCATAGAATTGGATGATGGTTATGTTAATAGGTTTCCTGTTTAATCTCATTGATATCACTCGCTCAGACCTTGCATTGTAGCTCTTAATTGTTTTTGCTACATCACTTCTCACTACTAAATCAACCCCACTTCTTCTTAATTTCTCATTTCCTGCATAAAATATTTTGTAGTTGCCTGATTGAAAATGTCCCATTCCCGTCCATTTTAATTCACTCATGCCAAGTATTGTAATGTTGATACGTTCCATTTCTTGCTTGACAATTTCTAACTTTCCCTGGTTCATGCTTCTCACATTCCATGTTCCTATTGTGTGGGTCATACAACTCCAGACTCTCCTTTCTCATCTGTGAGCATCAGCCTCTGGGCTTCCTTTCGGCTTTGACCCAGTTGTGTCATTAGTCACAGCGCTACTCGTACTTGTCCTTTGTTCTTTCCCAGTAGTTTGGTGAGTGCCTTCTAACCTGGGGGTCTCATCTTCCAGCACAATCTCGTGTTCATTTTGGATACTCTGTTCATAGGGTTTTTGTGGTAAGAGATATTCAGAGGTGGTTTACCATTGCCTTCCTCAGAGTTTGGATGCATCTTAGTCTGGTGTCTCAGCTTTGACCATTCTGCCTTGGGTGCTTCTGCTAGGAGTCTAGCCTCTTGGTCTAGACTCCTGACGGCATTGATCTCAGCTTCTTCAACACTCTCAAACCCTCTCACTACGTTAAGGTGTGCATCCTAGAGAGGGATGTAGTTACTAGCATGTGAGTATACAGTAGTGAGTATGTTATTCGGTCAAGAATCAAGAATAATAGTAAACATCTTTGATCCTGCTCAAGTAGGGGCATGGATATATGATCCCATATCTTCCAGATACATAGAATTACTGTGATTCTAAAATTCTTACACATGCCTGAAATAGGGGCCCCTTCTCAGATGTCATTCTAAATATTCTAAATGCAGTGTTAGGATCTCTATAAACTTTATAGAAAGCATTTTAAAATGCCCCAGTGTCTTGCCATTTAACTTTGAGATCATCTGCTCTATCTCCTCAACATTTTTTTATTAAACATATCCTGTTGCCTTTCATTACTAGTGGGTAAATTAAGTTTATTCAGATAATTCTCAATATCCTCCTCTCTTGAGTATTCTTATTTATACAGTTTAGAGTAACAGTCTACAAAAGCTTTGTTAATAATCTTTGTGTCATCTGATTGTCACCTATTTGAATGTTAAGTATTTTCTCTCTCTTATCTTCTTCATGGCATTGGTGAGTAATTTAGAACTCATTTCCATGTTCATAATATTTTTGAGCAAAATAGCAAAGATTTTGCAGCTTCGTGCACCTATACAGCTTTTAACTCCCTCCCCCTAATTTGATTCTCGGTAAAAATGTTGCTGAATCATAATTTGTGTTGTTCCTATTTTGCAGTAGTCTCCTGTAAGCTTTCCTTAATGAAGTTTGTTTTCTTTTAAATCTTAGCTGTTTCACCTGTTCACACCCTTTGCATGACTGCTTTCATGACATCTTTCACTACATCTAGAGACAGTTCTCCCCAAACTTGAACTCAAAGTAATATTTAAGGTCTTCACATAAAGTATCAATCAAACAGTGCCTTGTGAGCAATAATGGATTAAATTGCCAGATCAGAGAGGACACCTGTTTATCAAGCACATTTATTTGTACCAATAAAGAGCACACTCTGATATCTTTTTGATCCTGAGTTTCATTTCTCCTACAAAGTGTTGCACCACCTCAGATATTATGATGTAATTTATAAGAGAGTATGCTTGAAGTCTATATGAAAAGTGGGTATATTCTCTCTCATCTCGATTCATTGCCTGTCATGCATCAACTATGGCATATTGTTTTAACAATGTGTTTCTGTGCTCTCATCTCTTGGGCAGTGGGTCTATCAATTCTTGCACACTGAGACCAACTGAGATCCCCCCAATACTCAACTTCTCCTCCTTAAAATCATTTTGTTTCCTCAAGGTGTCAGTCAGGAACATCTGTTGTTTTGAAATTAGGCCAGTGTACTGATGCTACAGTTAATTTCTCACTCCCATAATTCCTCCTGATAGATATTAATCCATTAAAGGGATATCTCTTAGACCACTGTTCTTCAGCCTTGGGTCCCCAGATGTTGTTGGACAATAACTCCCATCATCCCTAGACAGCATGGTTAATAGTCAGGGATGATAAGAGTTGTAGTCCATCAACATCTGGGGACCCAAGGTTGAGGAACACTGTCTTAAGACTGTGCATTAAGATGGCAAGGACATTTGGGGAACTTTGTTTAAGGAAATCAGCTGCTCTTCACATCTTTATAGGGTCTCTTAGACCACAGGCTTTGAGGGCAACCACTGTAACATCTTGTTTGGAATCAGACATTCTTGCCAGGGAACAGTCTGATGTATATGCTGCCCTATTACCCAACTGCTTCTGTTTATTTTCCCAGCTTACAGTTGTTGGGTTAAGAAAATGAAGGTTGATATAAACATGATATCGGTTTATTTCCCCCTGACCTGACCCCACACTCCAGGTGGCTGGGTAAGTAAAAGCCTGAATAAACTGGAGATGACTCCCTTCCTTCCTTATGCATTCAGTATCAATACCCTATAGATTGTATCATATTGCTGACCCTGAGCACAAAGAAAGCTAATGTTTCTTTTAACATGTCTATAGATTTCTACACGTATCTGTTTGTAAATGCAGAAATGTAACCTGAATGTATCCCCCACTGAAGGGCCTCTCTTGTTTCAATACTCCCCTTTTCCTATCTGTACTTTGTTCTTTTGGCTCCTAGCGCTTATCTCAAGGTTGCACAAACTATGCAAGTGAATGTCTGCAAAAGAAGCAAGATGTTCCTAGCTTTGTTACTTTAAGCACCCCTCTTTACATATCTAAAAGTTACTTTGTCTACAGTTATTTGTCTTGTAGTTTATGACGTCTGCTCCCCATTTTTGTAACCACTGGGGAATCTATATAATCTACTGTATTTCAATAAACGGGGTTCCCACTTCTGAAAGGCAACTTGCTGGCAGGTTTTGGGACCCCTTTCCAAAGGTAATTTTGGCAACTTATTTCCTGATCTCTGGCAGTGGGTTATTGCTCTCAACTCCACACCTTTCTGGGTGGATGTGAGCTGAGTAGACAGTGACGGCTTGCGTGTTGGGTTTGGACCTAACACAGTGTTCCATAAGACATCTACTTAATCCTTAATGTCAGAGATCTTTTGCATGCACAGCATGCACTCTCCCACTGAGTTATGGTCCCTCCTCAGTTCTGCAGATGATCCTGCCTGTTCACACAGCAGATAGGGAGCATTGTGGGGTGTGTAGTTTGTATGACTCATTTTTCATGCTATGCAAACAGGTGTCCCAAGGATACACTGCTTTTCCATGGGACACTCCCTCAGTCCACTGGCATGCTACAGTGCCCAGCTGGGTGTTTGGGGAGCTGCCATCAGGATGTGCTGCGCCCCAGGCGCAAGAGGAGTTAGCTCAGGGAGAGGAGTCAGATGAGGATGAGGTCCCTGGGAGCGTTGAAGGAAGGGGGAGTGCAGTCAGCCCACAGATTCCTTCGGCCAGCCCCCCCATCAAGGCCATTCCCACTCTGCTTGAGAGCCCCTTGCCTGAGCTGTTGGGAAGCGACCCCTCGCGTGCACCAACCACGCCCCACAGGAATCACTTCCTGGCACTTCAAATGCTTCTCCACCAACCACCTTCCTGCTCACTGAAGCCAAGCCATCACCTAGTGAACCCCCGCTGTCAGATGTGCCATCGGAGGCTCGACCCCCCTCACCTTGCGCGAGATGGCGCAAGAAAAGGGACCTTGAGGGGCTGGAACTTCGGAGGAGCCGTCATTTACAGGTGAAGACCTTCCCTACTTAAGCAGGTGTCCGCCCAGGCTCTAGTGCTGATTCAACTCTCCCCACACACTGCAGAGACTGTTTAGGTAGTTTAGCTAGGGAAAGTAGCGAGCTGGAGTAGACAGGTTTATGAAGCGCACTGCTTTGGATGTAAGCATCATCCTAATAAAGCAAGAATTAAACCAAGCTTTGCCTCCATCTCGTGCCTCGGGCTCTGGGCAGGACAGGATGTGAATAGTACAAACACCAGTATCAGCTTCTGGAATCAGACCAAAGGCATAGCTAATCTAGGATTTGTGGGAAGGGTCATAGCTTAGTAATTGAGCACTTGCTTTGCATGCAAAAGGTCCCATGTTTAATTCCTGGCAACTCAATTGGGTGTTAGAACAAATTAAACCAGAACTATCACTAGAAGCTAAAATGATGAAACTGAGGTTATAATACTTTGGACACATAATAAGACATGATTCATTAGAAAAGACAATAACGCTGGGAAAAATAGAAGGGAGTAGAAAAAGAGGAAGGCCAAACATGAGATAGATTGATTCCCTAAAGGAAGCTACAGATCTGAACTTACAAGACCTGAACAGGGTGGTTCATGACAGCTGCTATTGGAGGTCGCTGATTCATAGGGTCTCCATAAGTCATAATCAACTTGAAGGCACATAACAACAATTATGTAGAACTGGGAAAGATTCCTGTTTGAGAGCCTGGAGGGCTACAACTTGTCTGTATAAACCAAGGATGAGGAACCTATGGCCCTCCTTATGTTGGACTCCCAATCCCATCAACCACAGCCAGCATAGCAAATGGTCAAGGATGATGGGAATTGTAATCCAACAACATCTGGAGGACAACAGATTCCCTAACTCTCCCTAACAATACTGAGCTTAATCGACCAATTATCTGGTACAATGCAGCTTACTAACATTCCAGGCTAGCTACTACTCAGGGAAGCTCACAGGGCATGGTGGCAACAGTCAATCTATTTGTTCCCAGCATCTGGTACTCAAGACATAGCATTTATAGATTTGACCTAAGATCCAGTCTCTATAGAGCTCCTCATGCAGCAAGCAGCTTCCAGCACTAGCTTCAATAATGAATGCTTTCCTTTTTACCAAAGCAGCTCAGCCTCATGAGAGAAATTGTGTTGCCTGCTGTTTGCTGCTAAAAAGCTATTTGCAGTGAGAATTTATTAAGGGCAATGCAATGGTCTTAAGGTTTCCAGGCCCCTGCCTCTCCTTTAATCTTTGAGCCAAAACTCTTAACATGTGCAACAGGGTCCATTAGCGCTTCTTCATGAGCATTGCCAACAATGGTTTCCTTACCATGGGTATTACTAGGATTACACTCACTGCCAGAATCATCTGGCACAAAACTCACTGCGAGTCAGAGCAGGAAAATAATTAACCGTCATGATACTACTCTGAGGAGCAAATAGAATACATAACAAGCTTTATAGAGCATTGAATTAAACCCGCTCCTGGGGAAAAGACATTCCATAGTCTTTGTTATGCTTAAGCGTCAGGATCAGGCCGTTCCCAGGCAGAACAACTCTCCAACTCAGCCTTTCCCAACCTGTGTGCCTCCAGATGTTGTTGGACCACAATTCCCATCTTTCTTGACCATTGGCAATGCTTGCTGAGGCTGATGGGAGTTGTGGTCCAACAACATCTGGAGGCACACTGGTTGGGAAAGGCTGTTCCAACTTATCTACTCCAAAATGGTTCCTCCAGTTTCCATTTAGGCAGATGATTACTCCCATTTGCTAACTGCTTCATTTTATCATTCACTTTGAGGAAGTCAAAGTTTGCTGGCGCATTCTCATTAGCAGAGGCACCGTATTGTGCTCTCGGAATCCAGCTCCCTAAACTTTTCAGGCAGTGTTGTAACTCACCTTAGAGCAGTTATAATAGTGCAAATTGATCCAAGAAGGGTGATGACGGATGACCTAAGCTGAAACCTTAAACATCAGCATGTATTGCAAATGGTTACCAGTTTTCTATGTTGCACACATATGTAGTGGTTCATTTTTGTCTTTATTAGCGGATATTTTTAATCATAAAATAAAGCTGTCAATCCTGCATAGAAACGACATCATACATATAAAGCACTCTTTGACTACTTTAAACAGTCATGGCTTCCCCCAAAGTATCCTGGGAACTGTAGCTTGTTAAGAGGGCTGAGAGTTGTTAAGAGACCCCTCACAGAGCTACCCTTAACAAACAGCACCCTTAATTAATTATGGTTCCCACAATTCTTTGTGGGAATACATGACTGCTAAAGTGGTATAAGAGTGCTTTAAATGTATGGTGTGGATGTGACCTATGCCTTTCATTACTGCCACAGCTACTACTGAACTAGCTTCATTCTCTAGTACAATGTTTAGATGACCACAGTGCCAAACTAATTCAGATGGATTCCCAAGCTTTGTCAATGCAGATGAAAATGCTTTTTACAGATACTTCAAGTTTATTCAGTCCCATTCACTACATTCCACTGAATGTTAGGAGGGCCTAATAGTGCTATAGCTTTTATTATTATTATTATTATTATTATTATTATTATTAATATTATTATTATTATTATTATTATTATTATTATTATTATTATTATTATTTAATTGACCTTCACCCAAAGGTCCCTGAGCAGGTTACAACAGTTTTAAAACACATAATTAAAAACAGTTAAAAGCAATCTAAAGCGCTGGCTGACCTTGTAGCCTAACAGGATTTTTAAAAGGAGACTTTTAGGAATTTTTTTTAGCAACCAGTCCAGACCAAACCATAAGAAAAACCATGCTGGCTCAGAATAAAGGTGTATCTAATACAGGATCCCGCTTCCAGGAGTGGCCAATCAGATAGCTCTGGGAAGCCCACAAGCAATAGTGCTCTCTCACAGTTAAACTCCAGCAACTTGTATTCCACTGCATACTACCTCTGATGATGTAGGTTCAACATGGATAGACCTATCCTCAGTTAATTTGACTACTCCTCTTTTAAAGTAATCTAAGCTAGTAGCCATCACCACAACTCGTGGCAGCAAGTTTCAACGGTACACGGTTCCCTGGAACAGGAGGATGCCAGTTTGGCTATTGCTTGACTCCAACAATTAAAACTGAACATAGCTCAAGGTCTAAACTCCATACTTCAGTTACAGAAGGGGTTTAGTGTTACATGTGCTCTGCATATGAGGAGCTCCTGCAGTTCCTTGAAAGAAAGTGACATCACAGTTTTTACACACATGATTGCATTTTTAGAGGGGGGGGAAATGTCATTCTTTCATCAGCAGGCATCTGCAGCAAAGCAAATTAACACTCCTCTTTCAGGAGGAGCTTCTCCACCCATAAAACAGCAATTTGTCTCAATAGAAATGGAGGAAGGGTATTACACACTGCCCTAGAGAGATCTCCAGAAAACTGGAGATCATAAAGATTTGATTATGAGAAGCAGCAGTCTTCCAACAAATGGAAACCTCAAGATCCTTCACACCTCCAGAGCTTGGAAAAGTTACTTTTTTGAACTACAACTCCCATCAGCCCAATCCAGTGGCCATGCTGACTGGGGCTGATGGGAGTTGTAGTTCAAAAAAGTAACTTTTCCAAGCTCTGCACACCTCTGCAGGGAGTTTAGTTCACAGAAACTCTGTGTGTGTGTTTATTGACAAATGCTACACTGTTAGCTTTCTCTCCATAATTCTTGTTTTAAACCAGTAAAAGCAAAAGGTATGGAATAATGGGCAGGGTGTGCTGGCATTCTAATGTTCTTCTTGTTGTTTTACAGTAGCTATGTAGGAAAATGGAAAAAAACTTTAACAAAAATTAAAAGTTCAGGTATGTTCAGGTGATACCCCTCCTTTAAGATACTTAGGCTGTGAGCACACTAGTTGCCGACAGTAAAGCATTTCCATTGGCCACACCTGGAGGGGCAATGGGGTGATCTGCTGATCAGTTGTGAAATCTGTTTAAAGCTAAATTAAAATAAAAAATGCACTCAAGCTGATCCCACCAGGTTTTACAGTAAAAAGGGGCAGGATTTGACTAGTGTCATGTGCCCGTTTTCAGAAAAGAGAGGGGGAGACTAGGGATGAAACCCTCTCCTTTTTTACTTTTCTTTTGTGTGGCCCCCTGGTGGTCATTAATGATCTGATTCATTTTTCCTCTGATATCTTTTCATTTTTCCCATCTCCTCCAATTTTTTTTGCTTTGCAGAGAATTATCAATATTATAATTGCTATTTATGCCCAAGTCTCCACTGGTATCAATCTTTATTCTGAACTCTGTAATTATTGCCTGTTTACATTCCTTTTCAAGTGCACTACAGAGCAGATTAAGGCAGATAATCAAGTCAGTGTCTTCCCCCTTACAATCAACACCTCATTTCCCTGCTGCTTTCTGTCTGTCAGTTACTATCAACACTTCATTGAAATCAATTAAAGGGAATACACATTTGAAGAGCTCACATAGAAAGTCAATTAATAAAAGTATCACTCATGGAATTGATGAATAGCTATTCATCAGCTGACGAATTGGGAAAAAAGCTATTGACAAACTGGAAAAAAATAAGAATGAATAGGAAACCAGGTGCAGAGAATTACTACTTCAAAATCCTCTCCACAAAGATAGAGAATATCAGAAATAATTAATCTGGAGATGCACTGGAACCGGCAGAACAGTAAGTGTATCTTTACCCTATGAGTCTATTATTACCTTCTCCACTAGGAGAGCTGAAGAGCTGAATAGCACTAGGACATAATCAGTATCAACAGTTGTGGCTAATGGAAATGCTTTGATTTGGTGACTTGTGTGTTTACAGCCTCAATAAAGCCCAGGAAGGAAGAACAATTAGATGGGACTTTTGTTCCTTCAGGACAGTCCTTCACACTTTCCAAAGCTCTCTAGTATTGAAGAGTATGTTGGAAGTGAGGCAAGAGCAACTCCTGTTTTGTTCTTTTGTTTAATCTCCAGAGGGAAGATAGGGCTAGGGTCCTCCAGATGGATAGGCTTTGTTTACCTTTTACCTGTGATGCTCTGACTGACTTCCTTCTGTCGCTAGACTGTGACGCCTTTAGGGAAGCTTACCTGCCCCTCCTCCTTCCGCCCTTTCCCTTCTTTTGTCCTCCGGCTGACCAGGAGAGAGGAGACTCCCTTTGTCTCTGCTCTCTCTCTGAGCATGGGGCTGACTTCTACACCTGGGAGTTATGCCTCCAACTTAGCTAGTTAGTTAGAACTAGGTATGCCTTTTCTATCTACTATGTATTTCTCTAAATAAAGTAGCTTTTCTTATTTAGTGATGCTGTTGCAGGGTAAAAGCCTGCTTTCTTAGGCAAATGCAACCACACTCTGGCACACTCGCATTTCAACATCTGCTGTTACTCTCTGCTGCTGTGGTGCTGTTTTTAAACGAAATTAAGCAACACAACTACACACAGTGCAACAGAGAATCATTGTTCCTAAATTCACAGGTTTCTTTAAATATTCAGGATGACAGAAGACCAAGCCTGATTCCTGTAAAAGCTAGTACCTTCCCCCCATTGGCATCTTGAGGGAGTTATTCTTTTCTCCAAGAGAAGCTAAAAATACTAACATGGAAAGAAGTTATTTTACTTAGCCAATTGCCAGGATCTGAAATACATATTCAGAAAGAGGGAATCCCCTCCTATATACTGTACATAATGCATGAGTTTTGTGAAAGCTTCTCTTCACAGACACGCTTCCCACCCAAGGCTTTGAATATTTAATTTCACTGCAATAACCAATTCAGAAAGAGATTTTTAAAGGCACAAAACCTCACTAATGTTAAACATTCACCAGCTTTCAGCCGGAGCTCATTGTTCCGTTTATGCAATTAAAACTTTCTAAAGAGAGCAATTCCACCTTCTGCCAAAGAGAGTTCAAACTAAATAAGATTATGCATAGGTGCTCCTGTGTTGGCACAGTTTCAGTATGTCCAGATTGCCCCAGTGCAAGAAACTGTGCAGCTGCACTCAGGCAAAACCTTGCAGAAAGGTGAAGTCCTGTATATACATTGGGCTTACATGGGTGTAAGCCCAACTGAACACAGTGGAACTTACTTCTGAGTAAAAATGCATAGAATTATATTGCATGAAGCTGTAGGACAAGGGAAGGATGATGGAAAGTAGTTATTAATTATTATATTATCCTTCTTCCAGGGACCAGGATCCACACACAAAAACACTGTACTCTTTAAAACATGAGTCCTAACTCAAAACCTATTAACACACAGCCTAATGCAAAATAATAGCCATAACCATCACCATCCAGCGCACCCAATGTTAGTGAGGAAAAGGGAACTGGGACAGCACAAACAATCCTGAATAAGTAGAGCAAGCATCAGACAAATGAAGGACAAGACTGTGGAACAAAAATACAGCTCCACCTCCCCAATGTGCCCTGCTCTCATCCAATCCACAGCAGCATCCATCACACACCAGAATATCAGACACTCATGTGCAAAGTGGGGTCTTTAATCAGCAATGATAAATCATGCCACAGAGCATGAGAAAGGTGTTGCAAGAAGGAACAATTGTAGAAATAGTAACAACTGCACTGCTAGACTCAACTGCATGGCATGAAGCAGCACCACATGGCTTACTTACCAAAGTGGGGTCCTCCTGCACAACATGCTCAAGGCATCCTGAAACGGAAAGAAATCTCAGGAAGTTGTCAAAGGCACTATTTTCACTCTCCCCCAGGCTCAGAACATGTGTATCCTTGCACCAGATCACGGAAGCCTTGCACTTCAACCAGGGTTATTGTTGCAGTTAAACTACAAAGTGCTCTTGCATGATTGTCAGTGACATGACAGTCAGGGCTAACCAGCAGCAGCAAGGGAACCAGGCACACATGCAAAGCTGCATGGTATGAGATCATTGCCACTCCCAGATGACTTGTTCATTGAACATTCATCCTGATTTGCTTGCACTAAGTTTGTGGGTAGGTTAGACGACTATCGCATATTCATTCTAATTTGCTTGCGGGGAGGTTATATTGCATTGCATCAAGCAAATGTTAACCCACACTTTCCAGTGTATTGTTCCATAAATTTCCTTATAGCAAGAAATCTGATCTTTTGGAGAGTGGGTTGCACAAGAGCTCCAGATCAGTTTTAATTGCACAACCTGAATTTGCTGGTATGTGACTGAAACCCACCTGAAAACAGCAACAGTCTGGATTGGAAGCACCTTCTGATTCTAGAGAGAATTGTGAGAATCCTTCCTTCCCAATTTTACTTATCCTATTCTTTGTAGTTTGTAATTAATATATATATTGCCACTCCATTCCCCCCTGACCTCACACATTTAAATGCAGATTATTGGTGTTATTAGGCTACAATCTATTCTTAGGCTGCCGCCCTGGGCTCCTCCTGGGAGGAAAGCGGGATATAAATCAAACAATAAATAAATAAATAAAATACAATCCTATACCTACTTCCCTGGGACTAACCCCAGCTGAATTCAATTGAACTTACTTTTCCGTGGACTTGCATTATTCCTCCTCTCTCATAGATCAAAGGTGTCTCAAGCAGAAACAGAACCAGTTAACTTAAGGGATCACCTTACCCCATACTTGCATATTTGATCAATTCAGTCTGCAGAACTTGCACTTTTACAAGTGCCACACAACGCTCATTCCACATTTGTGAAGATGCCTAGGTTGTGAAGATGCCTGCAGAGTTTGGCAGTGGATGTATGGGTCTTGATTGGATCCACTAATTTAGAATATAGAACCAAATTTCCAGAGTCATTTCTTTAACATGGCAGCACATGTGCCCTGAAACTTCCTGCCTATTGACATTGGGTAGGTGCCCTCACTATGCCATTTTAGATGCCTGCTGAAAACCTTTCTGCTTCTGCAGGCCTATCCAAAGACGTTATCTGGTTACATCTGTTTTTAATTTTCTTTTAATGCTTGATTGTTTTGTTAAAATATTTGTAGATACCTTTGTTTTCAAATGTTGTAAATATGTCTTTATTTTATTTTTAATTGTATTGTTTTAATTTTGTTTGATTGCCACCCCAGGCTCAGCTCCTTTGGGATCTCCTTTAACAAACAACTGTGGAGGGGTGGGTGGGTAGCTAAACTTTATAGGAAGATTAGGAAAAGAGATTCCACAGAGATGTGAGAGGCAAACATTGGCTCCAGGTTGGATGAGACTGTGTGGCTGCCAGCTGCTGTGATGGAAGTGGAATTACTTTCATGCAAGCCAAACTTTGGCATGCACAAAGTATTAATTTGGTGAGGGGGTGGGGATAAGGAATCCTATTTTCTCCTAACTGTATGCTAACAAATGGATGAAATATTAGCCACACCAGTCACTCTGAACTATTAACCAGCTGTCTGTAACAAAGGAAATATTGACCAAAAGTAGTTAAAGGATTGTACCCAAATGAAAATTTCAACATGTGGGTCATCCTTGCTAAGAACTTCTGAAGGGGCAGGGGAAGAACAAGAAAGGTTAGTGGGTGATTGAAACAGGTTCTCATGAGTCATGAGGAGTGAGAGGTGGAATAGTAAACTGAAAATATCCTGGTGATGCAGATCCAGACAGCAGTGAACAAGCCACTTCTCTCTATCAAATTAAGTACTATTTTAAAAATTGTAAGCTCTCTATAAATGTTTCCAACATGTAATAAGATTGATCTCCCTCCTACTAAGGAAAGACTCTTGTCAGTTGCAGCCACAACACTCTCTTTAGGCATATTTATTTAGAAGTAAATCCCAAGTTGAAGAGATAGATGCTCAGTGAAACTGCAAACAGGTTATATACTTAAATTTATTTATTTAAATGTCCTCTTGCAGCAATGTGTGAGAAAGTGCATACTCCCATGCAGGACAGTAGTGGGCAGGGAGACAGGGAGGTGTTGTGTACCTGGTTTCTAGCCGCCAAGGGTCACTGCCACTTACAAAATGGGGAGGGACGAGATAGAGGTGTGGGGAGCTCAGTGTGGTGCAGGTGGGGCCGCAGAGCTAATCCAATACTCCTGCTGTTGCACCACCACACCATCCACACTGCATTGAACTCCCAATGTCTTGCCACTTCCCCTCTTGACAAGTGGCCATGACTCTCAGTGTCTGGAAGCCAGGTACGCAATACCACCACCACCACCCCAATTGCTACTGGGACTCCTGTGTATGACCAAGGGGCAGAGCAATGTAGTAACTCTTGGAACACTTCCTTAATTTTTTAAAAAATGACAATGGTGTTGATGGCTAACTCAAGGCCAGCTCCAGGCATGCCGGGGGCCTTGGGCATCAGCTTGCCCTGGGCCCCTGCATGTGCACAGGTGCAGGCAGGCGTGTGCGCATGTGGTCCCACCACCACACCTACCTGTCTCCGCTCCCCTTCCCCACACACACACACACCTACCTCTCTCCACTTTCACTTCCCCTGGAGCTAGAGGGGCCCTTCACTCCCCTTCCACCATCCACAGCAACAGCCATGGATCGCAGGGCAGGAGCTTCCACCTGCCCACCATTCCCTCGCCCCACCTACCTGTCTCCTGTCTTTTAGCATTGCCATTAGCCAAAATGGTGGCCACAGTCTCCCTAAGGGGATGAAGCCTCCGCCGCCATCTTGGTTGATGGCATGCGGACGTACTATGCATACACATCTCTGCCATCAACCAAGATGGTGCCAGGGGCTTCTGCACCTTAGGGAAACCTTGGCCGCCATCTTCATTAAGGGCAATGCTAAAAGGCAGGAGACAGGTAGGTGGGGAGAGGCAATAGAATGGTGAGCAGGCGGAAGCTTCTGCCCTGTGATCTGTGGCTGTTGTCGCAGATCACAGAAGGGGAGCAGAGAGTTCCCTCAGGGGCCCCTGTAACTCCAGGGGCCCTCGGGCCAGTGCCCCACCTGGCTGCCCTTTAGAACTGGCCCTGGCCAAGATTCACAACATGAACCTTGTTCTCAAAAGTAAATCTATTTGCTCCCAAGCAAATGTGATGGTTCAAATCACTGCAAGTCACTTGTGTTTTTCAGCCTGCATGCCAGGCTTTGACAAAGGCTGTGGGCACACTAGTCGCTTCAAAAGCAGTGAGAATGGGTTTTCTGGCTGCGTTTTGTAGTGACTCTGTTCTTGGCTGGACACACCTCCTTTTCCCACTGCTGACTTCAGATCTTTCCGGACGGCCCACAGCAAAGCATTGGGCGAATTACTGTCTCTGCTTGAACCTACAGCAAATTATTTCCATTGGCCACATCTGGAGAGGCAATAGGTTAATCTACTAACCAGTTATGAAATCTGTCTGAAGCTGAATTTTTAAAAAAAAAAAAATAGAGTGAAAAGGAGGGGAGTTTGACTAGTGTTGTGTGCCCCTATTTTCAGAAAAGAGTGGTGGAGACGCACTGAAACCAGCACAATAGGTGTGTCTCCACCCTCAGCTGACACTTGGCTCTGTTGCAGTCTGCAGACAAAAGCAGTTGTTCTGAACCAGTAGTGTAGTGGCAAATTCAGAAGTACAGGGTCCCTTCATGATAGTCACAACCACAGACACCCTTTTTTGCTCCTGGGTTGAGAATTAGATCCTTGCTAATGCCTTCTCCCACAACAACAGACAACTCTAGGAGCCACTCAGCATGAAGGCGGCGGGAGTGTTAGCTACTGAAAAGAGTCTTCTCAGTGGCTGACTTGCCTTCTTTCACTCCGGTTGGCTCGAATCAGCAGGAATGGATAAGGAAGCATGTTAGAAGACTCTTCTCAGTGACTAACACACTCCCTTTTCATGCTGATTGGTTGGTAGGATGCTGGAGACATAGGGACCGTGCTGGGACCCTGCTCCCAAAAAAGTAGGGGGCTAAGACTCCTGAGTCCCTGGATGACTACACCCATTCTGACCTCTTAGTTAAAAGTTGTGCAGGTGGGACTTCCCAGGAGGATCCCTACGCCTGTGCAGCCTCTGAGATGAGTTCCGTCTTGGATGAAACTTATCCAGTTTAAATTCAGTCAGAAGGCTCTTTTCTGACTGGGAATAATTTCTTCCGGTTAAAGAAGAAACGTGAGATTTCCCACATAGCTTTGTTTTGATTGTTGGAGTCTGGAATTCGTCAGACTTGTCTGTCTTCCAGCAGCTCAGACAGAGCGAGGATTTTTATGCTAGCCCAGCTGGATAAGTGACTCGTTTTTTTTTTATACGGATTAACAGGCAAACATCCTCCTGTCTACATTCATCATTTTCTTATCTATACAGCTAAAGAGATTTGTCAAAGTAACAGCAATTGAGATAACCTAGGTGAGGTAAGACTTTCCTTTTTTTATTCACGGAACTAAGGGGGAAGAAAATATAAATAGCTTATCTTTTTTTTTATTGCAAAAAGCTGACATGGAAAATAGCATTTTAAAGATTACAACGGACGAGAGATTTCTGATTGGAAGAGATCAGAAATCTTTTTGATTTATGGCTGGGACTATTTTTCCTGATCTACTTTTTTTTTGACGAATCTGCTCATTCTCTCTGCTACTAGCTATTTCGACACTGTGAACTAAAGCCGTTCTTACACTTCCAGGCAGATAAGAGATAAGGGCTGTCTAGCGTGTGACGTTAGTTTGTTGGAAAGATTAACTCCTTTGTAACTGGTTAAAGAAATAAGCTGCTCTTTGTTTGGGACATTGAAAATTGAAGGAGTTTTGTTCCTTTGGCTTTAAGAATGACAACTAAGAAGATCATGGATGTACAAGAAGGGACTTTATCTCTAGACACGTTTCAGAAAATAATGAATGGGATTAACTCAATAAAACAAGAACTGAGAAATAATAGACAAACGTGGAGAATTGAATTTCACGAAATGAGACAGGAGCTGAAAGAAACTCAGGATTCTATGAGAAAGGAGAATAAAGATAGATCTGGAAAACAAAAAAAGGATGAAAGAGAAATTAAAGGCAAGGTTCAAACTATGGAGATTGGCTTAATTATGGACATGAAAAAAGATTTGGATTTCCTGGCTGTGATGGATCCTGGAGACAAATATTACAGTTTGGAATTCAGCGCTGTCCCTGAAGGAATTGAAGAGATTGGAGATAAAGATATTATTGGTTCAAAAAAATTCTTGGACTGGAAGGATTTGATGGAACTTGAAATGGAGAAAGTTAACGGAATTAATCCCTGTTTTGTGTCAATGGAAAAACCTTCAAGAGATGTACTAGTGTATCATGTGGAAAAGAGGAACAGAGATGCGGCTTTGCAACAATACTTCAGTGATACGTTTGGATTTGATGGCAAGAAAATATCTGTGATGGAGGAATTCCTATCAGACTTTTATTATATGACTATGACAGCAAGATTTTTGGGTGCGTAAAGATGGAAGATGGAAGATGGACCCAATATGGATAATGACAGAAGAGCGATTTAAAATTACTGGACTTAGTAGATTTGATGAGTTGGATTAATTGGCATGTTTATTTAGAAAAAAAAATTGATTGACATATATCTCAAGGATTGGAAACTTCTCTTTGACTTTTTGTGGAAGATTAAAATGATATGATGTTAATGAGATTTGAAACCAACTAAGATAACCGTTGGAGGAAGGTGATTTTATAATCTATTAAGAGATAGGTTTGTTATATATTATAGATTTATAGCTGAACTATGACAAATCGGAAGTCAATATTCTTTCTTTTATATATATATATATATATATTTCTTTTTGTATTGTACTAGTTATTGATTTGTGTTGTTTTCTTTTTGTATTGTTTTGGTTTTGAAAATTGGAATAAAAATTAATTGAAAAAAAAAGTTGTGCAGGGGGAAGGGAGAATTCCACCTTGTGGTTTTTCCCATTACAGTGTTGCAAGAAAACCTGCACTTGGCTGAATTTTCTCGTCTCTTAAAGATACAGAATCATTCTCAGGCCCTGAGCCTGGCAACCCTAATTATAGCTCAGTTTTTCTCTTTATCTTTTCTCTTGTGTGTTGGGTTGTATTTATTTCTATACTATAAGTCTACAACTCAAAATAATTTTCTCTCCGTTTTAGGTGGTTTCATGTTGTTTTCCCTCATCTGGTCTTCTCCGACCATTCAACCAGCTTGAGCATGATTAATGATTTCCCCTTTGACTAGCTTTTTATATGTGCTGCCATTGCAGCTTCTGCTCTGTCAGAATCACATTTTTACATCTGGAGTCCACATGAAGATTGCTGTGTTTCATGTACACAGCTTCCCATGTTTTGTTTTTAAAAGTGCTGGGAAAATAGGGGCATGAAAACACCTTTGGATCATCTCTGAAGATCAGTTTCCCGAGAATCTCTGCAACTCCTGGGGAATGTGTGATATTGCGAAAGATTCTCCTCTTTTCTGAGCACATTTCTGTATGATCAGTCTAAGTGCACTTTACATCATAATCTTATGCATGTCTGTTCCAAAGTAAATCCCACTGAGGTCAAAGGGGCTTACTCCCAAGGTAACTGGGATGCATGTCTACTCAGAAGTAAGCTCCATTGGGTTAAATGGGACTTACCCCCAGGCAAGTGTATATTGGATTGCAGCCTTAGCCATCTTTTATCCCAGAGTATAGAGGTGGTTCTCAACTTGATTTTTGTATTATTTATTTATATGTATTTATTAGTTACTTATATCCCATCTTTCCTGCAATATGGAGCCCAAGATGACTTACAAAAAACAAGGAATAGACCTGTGTCTGTGTGTATACAGTTAAAAGCACTATACAGTCACCAATAAAATTTCATAAGCTACAGAGCAAACAACCAAATGTCTGGTAAAATAAATAAAGTGTTTACTTGTTTCTTAAAATTACCCACTATGTGGGCCAAAAACGTATTTCCCCAGAGAGGGAGTTCCAGAGTCGGGGGGCTACTATGAACAATAGTAGGTATCACCACGTTTGTAGCAGTTTTTGTGGGTGGGACCATGAGTATAGGGAGAGGCATTCTTTTGGTTATCTAGGTCCTAGGTCATTTAAGGCTTTATATGCCAATAGCAAGACCTTGAATTGGGCCAGATAACTCACAGGCAGGCAGTACAGAGCCTTAAGAATTGGTGTTACATGATCCCACCAGGCTGCCCGCAATAGCAACCTGTCAGCAGCATTCTGTACTAGTTGTACTTTCTGGACTGTCTTCAAGGAAAGCTCCAAGTACAACATGTTGCAGTAATGGCTATAATTGGCACAGCAGCTGTAGCTGGGCAAAGGTATTACAGATTATGTACACAGTACAGGGAAACTGCAAAAAAATACAAGGACAGAATGAACCCCAGAGGGTGAAAAATCTTACTTGTGATCCAAAGACCCAAAGCTACTGCAAACCTGTCCCTTCTTTCCTGTGAGCCACTGCATCAAAGACCTAGATGACTGTCATACTGTCATAATCTGAGATGGAAATCACAAGAAAAAAATATGTTGCTCTTTAGGACAGTGATGGAACTACACACAATCTTTATAAAGCTAATGAGGGGGAATCTAACCTTCCGTGCTGATGTAAATATTTTTCTTGTGTGCTTTTCTCATTTGTTTGAGTTTCTTTTTCTTTTTTTAAGGCCAGTGCCCAGATAAGTTTCCTGGGTTTTCAGAAATATTGGGTCGTACTCAACGTAGCGCTAAGGTGAACGTTCCATCAGTGCAAGGATTTCTCCTTGCACAACCAAAAATTCTCCCACTCTCCTTCCCCCAGCCACCCCTAAAACTGTTCTGGGGTTCCCCCAACTCTCCAGAATAGATTTAGTGATGGCATGGAGGGGATCCCATTGCATGAGCATTAATCCTTTGTCAAAGCATTCCTGCTGCTACTTTCCTGCCATCATCCACTACCTAGGGCTCCCTCAAGCATGGAACTAGCCCAAAGAGAACTATTGTTCAGCAGAAGTGGGGAACCTAGCTGTGGCCTTCCAGGTGTTGCTGGACTACAATTCCCATCATGCCTGACCATCAGTCATGCTGACTGGAGCTAATGGAAGTTAGAGTTCAACAGCAGGGGGGCACATGGTCTCAGCACCTTGTCTGTTCAGGATTCCTTTGGACACCACTTTAATTTAGCACTGTAAAATATTTATTGTATTCGCTAATGGGCAAAAAATCTTCCGGTTTAAGAATGTACCTATAGCCAACAGATATTTCTATCAAACTTTAAAAAGCAGGGAAATTGGACCTATTAGTGAATTTCTCTCTCTTTGTACACTTTGAACTCTTGATTGTCTCTGACTGTTTTGTGTATCACCATGAAAATTTAGAGGTTTTGTTTTGAAATGAGCTTACGGGAAGTATCAGGGGGTGTTTTCAACTTAACATTGTGGAATGCGAAAAATCCATGCTGACTACAGTATACAGCCACTCTTGTGGCTGTATAATAATCTTACTTGTACTTTTAATGCCACCATCAAGGTAACTAAAATGAATTTTTAAAACTATATTTGTTGATGGAACGCAAACACATAAGCAGGAGGGCATACATAGGGAAGATTTGATGATAGGAAGGTGACATGCTTAACCATTCTCACCTACAATGCCCCTTCCCCCAGCCAGGCATACTTCTGATAGGGTGGCCATGAGCCCTATTTTACACAGTACAATCCTCTGTTTGAAGGCAACCTCTGTTTGAAAGGCTGTCCAGTAGAAAGACAAGGAATGAAGAATGGGGAGCAGGGGCCTTAAAGTGATCAGTGTCTTATGAAAGACATTTGTAAGCCTCTCTGGGAAACTTTTTTTGGCTAAACATCATGATAAAAATGATTTAAAATAAATAAGTTGTCCATCCACAGTCAACACCTGG
This sequence comes from Rhineura floridana, assembly GCF_030035675.1. Taxonomy (NCBI): domain Eukaryota; kingdom Metazoa; phylum Chordata; class Lepidosauria; order Squamata; family Rhineuridae; genus Rhineura; species Rhineura floridana. The sequence continues at coordinate 164,411,671 of NC_084483.1, read as the reverse complement.
GCAACAGACCAAGCAGGCACAAAGGGCACCTGGCCAGCCTCCCCTATTATGATGAGATGTGTTATACTTCTATTTCTATTATTACTACATTTGCATCAGCATATGCATAATGTATGCAGATCTGGTTCATCTTTTGCCCTCTTTTTTGGTGATGCATTTTTTTTTTTTGCAATGCTTGAGTGGTCTCCTCTGATCTATGAACCTGTCTGGAAAGGGAATAACAAAACAGTAAAAACTGCCATTTTGCAGAATCAGCAGGTAGGGGAAGTGTTAAGCACCCATCAGTTCTCTCTTGCAAATGACCCCTCCAGGCAGGGTTGCCATATTCCAGTTCCACAAATCTTGGAAGGCTAATCTGCATATTATGCAAATTATTTCCAAATTATGCAAATTAAGAACATTAATGGTTGCATTGTCCAGTTGTTTTGTTTTTGTGCCTAGTAATTACCACCAAAAACTGTGAGAAATCTTTTTTAAAAAACCAAACCTTACATTTTCCGCCTTAAATGCCCTAGACGCTGGTTTTCAACACTATGGAATATTTATTTATGAAGACGCTTTATATCCTGCCCTTCCACTGTTAAAAACAGAGCTCAGGGCAGTTTACAAACATAATAAAAACAATAAAAATACACAATCAATATAAAAACATAATAAAACTCAAAATAGAAACAAACATAACAAAAGTCAACGCAGCAGTATAAAAATCCAGCATAGAACAAAAAGCCAGCAAAGCATAAAGTAAAAGAAATATTGTGACTGAGAGATTGTCTGTACCAACAATTAGGAAATGTGAAATGAACACACCACTACAACTTTTAACGTAGATAGAAATAAAGATTTCAATATTATCAGTTCAGTCAATCATCTGATCTAAAGACAGCAGCATCTGAGCATGTGAGAAGTATCTTTAGTACACTGATTCTTACATACCAGACCAGGGAGAGGGGAAACACAGACTTCTATGATAAAGGCTGCAACTTGATGGAAACTTGAATACTGGCACCTTTAAAAAAAAAAAAAAACTAAAAATGCAATGAATTCTAGAGACCTGGCAAGCAGTGTTAGCATTAGACAGGGCAGCTTTTCCATTCCTATTGGTCTTAAGGGGGAGAAGGTTATACCCCCACTTCATTGAAGAGAGAGAGAGAGAGAGAGCGCCTGTGTGTATGGATTAGGGATGGTGTTTGCTGCCTATTCTGATCTGCTTCGATTCTAAGAGTCCGTCTTTCCTTCCCAGTCCACCTTTTTTTGTTCTTGTTTGCTTTCGCACTTGTCGATCCACTGATTTTTTTAGTGAAAAAATAACATAATTTTTAATTAAAATGCTTATGCAAATGCTTATGATGTTCCACACATTTTTCCTATTTATATATCAGTTAGGCAGATGATCACCCATTGAGTCTGTCTATTGCTTCAGGCTGACTGATATGCCGTTTAATGATTCCCCCCCTTTCGCTATTGGTGTGGTTTTGCAGTACTTTTGAACTTTACTGTTGAAAAGTCAACAACCACTGCAGTACAAAGCATCGTCATCCCCCCTCTGGCAGCAGCACTCAGGGGCTTATTTATATGAGAGAAAGCCGAATAAATCTGCTGAGTAGAGAACAAAGTGAGTCCCTCCTATAGCATTCAAAATGTAGTGTCCTTCACTGCATTGCAGCAAAATGTAATTATTTCATAACATGAAAATAATTTCAATATTTTGACCAATTCATATAGTAGTAGTAAGTAAGGAGAAGTGGTCAATTTTTTAATGTATGTGTAAAATAGCATAAGTCAGTGTGACAGTGAAACTGCTGCAACTGACACACTTTGTTGTAAAAAAATGATGCTGCTTCGCTTGCGAACCTTAATGCGATGTCCATCTGCCTCTGTCTGCCAGTGCAATCCGCCCACTCTGCAACAAAGCGTTATTTAAGGTCCTCCATAGAACACTCACACAGAGTGTATGCTGTGCTGTGTGTGGTATCAGTGATGTTGATGCCACTTAGAAGAAAAAATTACGTAATCTTTCATAGATGAAAATGATAAAAATTGCATTGCATTGAAACATCATTGGGTAGATTGAGAAAACTATGTTTTCTTCTGCGATTTAATCTGATAATGAACAATGACCGAAATGATTAAACATTATTTAAGGAACAGAAGAATTAGAGAACAAAGACAAAAGTTAACATGAATGTTAATGGCCATTTCTAAGAACTAACAAAACAAAAAGACAATTGGAAGAAGGTTAATGGATGTAAACGGTGATCATTATCACCTAGACAGCCGTTAAGAATACATCGACTTAAAGGACAGCCAATTACAGAGATAATAACATAAAATTAGGAGTGGATTTTTAAAAAACCTGTGCCCATGACTGCTGTGATCCGCCACAAGAAATCATTGCCTGTCCAAAAAGACAGTGGACTGTCGGATTGAGTCGAAATCCTTAGCAGATATTCCCCCCATCCCTAGTATGTATGTATATGCACATGAGTGTGTATCTATGTACACATACGAACACACACCCATCCATCCCTGAGGAGGAAATCAACTAGGGTGATCTTTGGTGGGAAGATTCCTGTCAGTCATTTTGAAGGATATGTACATAAAAAAAAACCTTTTTAGCCATTTCTGAATTGCTGAATGGAGGCTGTGCCAGGCAACAGAGTGAGTGAGGCTGCATTCCAATGCACCTTTACTTGGGAGTAAATATCATTTAATACATGGAGGCAGGGCCGGAAAATGCAAATGCTAATACAGCAGCCTTTTCTACAGAGAGGTTTGCTTTTATATCTTGTATTTGTTCAGGGGAGGGAGCATTTGGTGAATTCATATGCCTTTACTCCATCCTCCATGATGGCAGACAGACCCTCCCATTGCATTCACCACTTAAGACACATACCCTGAGACACAGAGGCAGTTGAGATAAAGGCTGCTTCTCCTTGCTGACTCAACCAGAAAGTCTATGGATAAGGAGTGGAGCTGCACATGTTGATCAAGTGAGCATGTGTACTTTTCTAAACTGCCTAGATTCTGCATATGCAGCAGGCAGGCAGACTAAAATTATTGATTTTCCCAGGTCAGCTGTGGTGTCCCTCATTGGCTAAGAACAGGGCTGGTTCTAAAGGGTGGCCAGGTGGGGCACTGGCCGAGGGCCCCTGGGGCTACAGGGGCCCCTGCACTCCTCTTCCGCAATCTGCGGCAGGAACCCGTGCTACCTAATGGGCTTAGCAGGCAACCGGACAGCACAGCTATTTCTCTCATAATGTGTTATCCCATCTAATTGTGAATAGACAGAAAAAAGAACCAATATTGGCCCTCCAGGCTTGTCATACCAGGAACTGCTGAGTCAGCCCCAGGCTGTGGCAGTTCCAGGCCTGCCTTACAAGCAGCACCATGCTGTGGGCTTTGTTCTCTGTATATAATTAGTTATAGTAAACTTCTTGTTATTGTTTAGATCCTCTGTGTGGCCTCTTCCTTCATGATACTATTCACAATATATATATGTGTCTGAACCTGAGTAATGAGCGTAAACAGCAGCTGCTCAGCTCAGAGGTGTTATAATTATAATTACAACTACAGATTACAAAGGACGCTACTGGAAACTGGCCACTGTTTTAATGTGATAGCACCACTAAGAGCCAAACTGCATGAATGAGCGTCAACTCTAATGAGGGCTGCGCCCCTCCTACCCCCTCAAAGAGGCTATCAGTTCCACCTGCCCCGTGAGACAGATAAGAAACAGGAGAGAGCAAGGAATGCCTCTCCTGATATGAACCTATGCAGACCCTTTGGGCTTCATCTGAGGCCCTTCTCCGACAACGGCTATCTGATCTTTTTAATGAGCTAGGAGGAGCAAGGATCTAACACCTCTCCAAGGATCCTGGCCACATCCTCAGGCTGTACAAATGGAAAAGTATCCAAGCAGGAGCCAAGGACACCTTTCCCCACAATTCCCTCTCCCTTTGATCCATATCTCATCCTTTTGTGACCAAAAAACCAGTGGCTTGTACTTTCTTATTTTACCTCTAGCCGAGGTCCAGAGCTGCTGCTCTCCATAAAACAACTTCTTGTTTGCTGAGCTATTCTGTGGGGTGCTTTGCTACTTGTTTACTTGGCCATACACCACTGAGGCTTGTTCATTTCAGCTAATCTAAAACAGCAGCTTCCATTATGATTCAGGTCAGGAACTTCTGGGTTTAAAGTGCATCCTCCTAAGGCACATAATAGAAGGCTGCTATTTTTGCTTGCTATGTGATGGCAATTATATTTTTTAAGCATGAGCGGAAACAAGAGAGAATCCTTGCTATATTTGTAATTCTGGGACAACATTCACACATTTATGTATTCACCTTTTGTTTTAATCTGAAAAGCTTGACAATTTTTCCTGCTGTTTCAACAAATGAATGTTAACCAGCTGTAACTGAATTTAGGAAATCTAGTGTGTCTCATTTGTCTCACCTCCAGCTTCTTGCTGAAGCAAGCAGCTTGCATTTCAGCTATTGGCTAAGCCACAGGATCTCCTGTGAGTCATACCTTTGAAATAGCCATGGCTGGGTCTAGAGCATCTCAAATTCAGTGGTTTTAAAAGATATTTTTAGAGCAAAATGGTTCTTCTCTGTAGATAGTCATGTTTGTACTTAATGAGAGGTCTTTCAGCCTGGGAAGCCTTGAAGTGGAGTCACTAAAATAAAACAATTTCCCCCCACAAACCAACATGGTAGTTTTGTGCCTGTTTGCTCATTTTAATAAGCTAAGCAACAGAAAAGTATCTGCACTTCATAATGCATGCTCACCTTCCCAAAATGTCTACCTTTTCTCAGCTTCCTTCCTTCCTCCACCCCACCCACCCCTAGTCTTGCCCTGTCTCTGATGATGTGCATACTGGCAGTGGCAACTAACAGCTTCTCCAAACCTCCCAGAAGGCCAATAAAACTACTAAGAGTTTGGACACCAAATGTTTTGAAAAGCAAATAAATTAGCCTATGTGAGCATTTCAATGTACAGACGTTTCTTTTTGCTCATATGTAAGGTGCACAGCAACAATAACCTCTGTTATATTGTCCCAGAGGTCACCAGTGCGGTGACCCAGTGGTTTAGACTGGGGACATGCCTTATGAACAGAGTGAATCAACAGTGAGTGACTGATTGCACATCACAAGGAAGGCACAAGTCATGGTAACCTTGTTACCAGTCCCTTTTAGTATATAGTGCCACATATTACATGACAGCACATTCTGCAAGATGAAACATTGTTACTTCTCTCTAAGTCACTAACCCAGTTTCCCCTGTCCACTTGACCCTCCCTGTTTCACCCACCGTTATGTCACCTCATCCCACCTTTTACTATGTTCCCTCCTTTCCCATTATCAGTCATGAGGCCAGCATCATCACTGGGTGGAAAAAGGAATGAGTGTCTGAATGTGGAGATGCTGCCAGCCTTCTGAGAAGAGTAGCTGGTTATTAGGGCAGAGCTGAACCCTATTCCTGATGGGTCCTTTTGAGGGCAGCAGGATATCCATTGGGAATGCATCTCCGTGCAACTATTGCTGGCATGTCAGACATATGTTCTGTGCAGACAGAGACAGAGGGAACTCCCTGCACTGACAACTGGATGCAGAGAGATAACTTAGAAATGCAGCTATACTTTTGGAATATATTTCCATTTGTGGGGCTGGGACCAGAGCGTGGAAAAGTTACTTTTTTTAAACTACAACTCCCATCAGCCCAATCCAGTGGCCATGCTGGTTGAGGCTTATGGGAGTTGTAGTTCAAAAAAGTAACTTTTCCAAGCTCTGGCTGGGACTATGAGAAAGATTGAATGAAGAAGAGTGGCTCCATCTATACACCTCTCTTTCCCTATACAACATTCAGGCTCTGCACTCTTTCCTTCCTTTCTCTTCTTGTCTTACATCCTAGGCACATTGTTGTGGCACATGGATTGCCTAACCCTTCTCACATTACCTGTTTTGTGTGTGGCTCCCACTGTCATGCACATGAGTTTTACTATCTGGTGTTCTGCAATGAGTCTCTGACTCCATGGTTGTCTCCTGTTGCTTGGTTCTTCATGCTTGGCAATATGTTTGTTGTTGTTCTGTCTTCTGTCCAACCACCCTACATTGTGTGGCTGGATCCTCTGGAAGCTCCTCTGCACATCTTGCATGCTGGTGTTGTGGACTGGGTAGGGTTGTAAGCCTGTTTGCTCTTTGTCTGGTGCTAGGTGTGTTGGCTACACTACCTCTGCCCTTCTTTGTACTGCCCCTATTATTCCAAGGTTTTTTCTCTTTTCCTAACTTGCATGTGCATATGTTTTATGTACCTGTGGGACTGTTTTGTGTTGTGCCAATGTATCGTAGGGCTGTTGCTTGTTATAATGTGGATGCACCTGCATGGCAGAAGAGAAAGGATATTTCGGATATTGGTCTACTGGGCTGTGTGCTGAGCAGAAGTATGTTTTTAATTAAAAGACGTATTTCCTAGGGCTGCATTGTTTAGTTGATTTGATTGGCTGATCACTTAAGAAACCCTTTGATTAAAAAAACCGTAATGATTAATCACGCAAATTTGTTAAATAAAAAACCTGCTATTTTAATGCAAGTACATAGAAAGACACTGGTGTCTGCTGCAATGCACGCATGCATAAAAGGCATTGTGTTCATATGCAAATATATGCAGATCTAATCAGTTAATTGGCTAAAATTCACACAATTAACCAACCCTCTTGAATCAGATGACAGTCCTAATGTTTTCCTATATACTCACTCAAGGAGGGGTCTAAATCCTGTCAATGTGGATAGACTAATCCTGTCAATGTGGCAGACTTCCTGCCCACTTTACTCCCCTTCCTGCCCATGATGCATTGGTCACTCACTGCTGTCTTCTAAGACACATAAGGTTTCCAGCTGCTGGTATGGTATTAGTGTAATCTCTGGACCCTCATGTCGCACACACGCAAACTTGTGGATGATGTAGCACCCGCATTAGGGCACTTTTGAGCCGTTCTGTGTGACTTGCAACTATTTTGTCGGAGTGTAGGATTTAAGAGGCTCAGCCATCTTCAGCCTAGCTCCCATATTCAAACCTGAGCTTGCACCCGAAGGAAAAGTTAAGGGTAAATGAGGTCTTGCAAGCCCAAACTTTATAGAAAGGATCGAATCCACAACGGAGTTCTGATGTCCATGATGATTAATCTGTCAATGATTTGACTGATTCTGTATTTAATATATTTCCGTTTCCCCCTTTTATTAAAAAATACTGCAGGTTATAAATGCGGGAGGAAGAGGGGAGACACATAACATGTTTGCCCTGCCGCCTTGGCAACAAAAGCACTGCCGCGGAATTGCTTTGAATTGACAATAGTTGCGACTGCGTTGGAGGTTTTCCCCTTTACAAGGGGCGCTGTGACTTCAGCTCTCCGTGCATCTTTGCTCCGGAAGCCGGTCGTGTTCTCTCTATAGCATCATTTCCTCCCCCCCTTTATTCAGGAAGAGGCGGGGACAAGAAAAAGCGACTTCTGAACAACGCGGGTTGCTATTGGTAGGATCCAGCACTTACCCCAATGGCGTGACACCTTGCTCAAAATTCGGCCCGCCTCAGCACGCCATCTTACTGCTAGTTAGCCTGACCGCTGAGCTGTATTTTTTCTGAGTGGCAGTGAACCAGCCATGCCGCATTATCAGACCTGGGAGGAATTTACCCGCGCGGCCGAGAAACTGTATATGTCCGACCCTATGAAGGTACTTAGGAGGGCTGTTTAGGGGGCATGAGAAGCAGGCTGTCAGCGGGAAGGGCTAGCAGGCTTTTGCTAAACAAGCTGTGCTATGAGGGTAAATAGAGACGGGACTGTCTGGTGGTTGTTTCGCCCATAACGTCTGTTGGGAACGTGTGACGCCCCTTAGCTACTGGCTTGGAATGCCTGTGTTTTAGGCGAACTTATTTGTAATGTTGATGAGAATAAAATGTCCAGGAAATTGTAATTCTGAAGTCTAACTTAATGTAGTTATTTTAAAGGTATTAATTTATGGTCTTTCTTGTTTTTGAATTGATTTGTGAAACTATTTTTCTAGCTTTTCTCTGTAACTGGAATGACTCCCAACCCCCGGCTGAGGGGGGTTGTAGAAATAAACTTCTCGAATAGCTTTTACGGTGTTTTGCATTTGATGATATTGTAAGAATTCACATCTCTTGTCCAGTCACACGCTTCCAAGTAGTGTAAGACTCTGGATTTAGGCACTAGTCTCTTTGGAGGTTTGGGTTCAAATCCCAGTGCTGCCAGTATTTTTTTAAGGGGAAGGGCCCTAAGTCAGTGGTACAGCAGGCCAATCCCTCGTGTCTCCATGTAGGGCCGAGAATGCCCCCTCTTTGCAACCCTGGAGAGCCACTGCCAGTCAGTGTAGCCAGTACTGAGCTAATGGACCAATGTTTAGATGTGGAATTAACTCTTTCTCTAGGTCCCACAACTTTAACCGGTGATCTTATACTATTTGTTATGGATTCTCATACTCTCATACTGGTTTATCAATTTAAAGTAAACCATAGGATGATGTCAAGGTTTCATAACGAAACAACTTTTAAAGCCTTGCCCCTTGTAGCAGTAGTTGCAAGTGTACTTGGTTTGTATTATTATTAGTGTTATTAATTTGACTTATTACCCACCCTTCACCCTAAGGTCCCAGGGCAGGTTACAACAATTTAAAATACAACCTTAAAAACAGTTTTAAACCAATTACAACAGCAAGACTAGAGTGGATTATATATAATAATTATAACTCAAAATTAAATTACTGCAATTTTCCAAAGCATTAAGTTCTGAGCTGGGGACAGAGGATAGAAACCTAAATAATTTCCATAGTTCAGCTCTCTTTTTGGCATAACCTTTTCTAGGCAACACCCTTTAAAGATGATTTGTCATCTCAGTGTGTATGAATATATTTACTTGAGGATTGTTATTCAGTGATTTGACCAATGGAACTGCATTTATTTTAAGTCTGAACAAAACTCTCTTTAGAGTGTGTACATATTGATATAAGGGCGAGCTCTGGCGGGAGTGGCTCAGGATTTCATGGCCTCCATGACAACCATGGGTCTGTCCCAAGTAATATCTGGTTCCACTCATGCCACTGGCCACACTCTCTACCTTGTGTTCTGTGCTGGATGGGATGATGGTGATCTTGGTGTGGAGGAACTCTCTGTAGTTTCGTTGTCATGGACAGATCACTACCTAGTTGGGTTCAGACTCACTGGGACTCAAAACCTCTGCAGGGGTGGGGGACCGATTAGGATGGTCCGCCCCAGGAGGCTGATGGATCCGGATGGTTTCCTGAGAGCTCTTGGGGTTTTTCCTGTCACCTCGGCAGGCGATTCTGTCGAAGCTCTGGCTGACTTCTGGAATGGGGAAATGGCCAGGGCGGTGGACATGATCGCTCCTGAGCGTCCCCTCTCACAGAATGGAGCCAAACCAGCCCCCTGGTTTACCAGGGAGCTGATGGTGATGAAACAAATGAGACAGAGACTAGAGCGACGTTGGCGGAAGACTCGGAGCGAGTCTGACCAAACACGGGCTAGAGCCTATCTGAAGGCCTACTCCATGGCAGTGCAGGCAGCAAAGAAATTATTCTTTTCAGCCACCATTGTGTCTGCGGGGAGCCAACCTGCAGAGTTGTTTCGAGTGGTCAGGGGTCTCCTACATTCTGGCCCCCGAGAGGGTAATTTAGACCACTCATCAGCCTGCTGTCAAGAATTTGCACGACACTTCGCAGACAAAATCGTTCAGATTCATTCCGACTTGGATGCTATGGTTGATACAGGCTCAGTGGATGTAACTTTGGCTCCTGCTTGTCCAATAATAATGGATCCTTTTCAACTTGTACAACCAGAAGATGTGGACAGGATCCTTGGAGAGGTGAGACCCACCACATGTCTGTTAGACCCTTGCCCTTCCTGGCTTATTAAAATAATAATAATAATAATAATAATAAATTTTATTTTTAAGTCGCCTATCTGGCCGCGACAATGGCCACTCTAGGCGACGTACATAAAAAGATAAAAGGATAAAAATACAACATTTAACCAGAACAACAGTCGATGAAAATCTAAAACTGCCCATCTATACAGCTAACCCTAGTCCACCCCAGCAATCCTGTATGCCTGCCTGAATAGCCAGGTCTTTAAGGCTTGGCGGAAGCCTACCAGGGAGGGGGCATGGCGAAGATCATGTGCCAGAGGGGGCATAGCCGAGTGGGTGAAGGAAGTGGTCAATGCCTCCCTACAACAAGGCAGAGTTCCAATGTGCCTAAAGGAGGCAGTTGTAAGGGCTTTGTTGAAAAAGCCCTCCCTGGACCCCTCTATTATGGATAATTATCGGCCAGTGTCTAATATCCCATTCCTAGGCAAGGTAATAGAGCGTGTGGTGGCCTCCCAACTACAGGGATTCCTGGATGAAACGGATTATCTAGATCCATTTCAGTCTGGTTTCAGACCTGGTTATGGGACGGAGACGGCTCTGGTCGCCTTGGTAGATGACCTACGCAGAGAACTGGACAGGGGGAGTGTGTCCCTGTTGGTTCTGTTGGACCTCTCAGCGGCTTTCGATACCATCGACCATGGTATCCTTCTGGGTCGCCTTACCGGGATGGGACTTGGGGGCACCGTTTTACGATGGCTCCGTTCCTTCCTGGAGGGTCGAACCCAGAAGGTGGTGCTGGAAGATTTCTGTTCGACTCCTTAGCCGTTGGCCTGTGGGGTCCCTCAGGGTTCAGTTTTGTCCCCCATGAGAATAAAATATTTAATATCTACATGAAACCACTGGGAGAGGTTGTCCGGAGGTTTGGGGTTCAGTGCCATCAGTATGCAGATGACACCCAACTCTACTTCTCCTTTCCACATAACTCCAAGGAAACTGTCTCGGTTCTAAACCAGTGTCTGACAGCAGTGGTGGACTGGATGAGGGTGAACAAGCTGAAGCTTAATCCAGACAAGACAGAGGTGCTCCTAGTCAGTCGAAAGGCGGATCAGGGAATAGGGGTTCAGCCTGTGCTGGATGGGGTTACACTGCCCCTGAAGATGCAGGTTCGCAGTTTGGGTGTGCTCCTGGACTCAGCCTTAAACCTGGAGGCCCAGGTTTCTGTGGTGGCCAGGAATGCTTTTGCACAGTTAAGACTAGTGCGCCAACTGTGCCCGTTCCTGGAGTCGTCTGATTTGGCTATGGTGACACATGCCTTAGTTACATCCCGCTTAGACTACTGTAACACGCTCTACGTGGGGCTGCCTTTGAAGACTGTTCGGAAACTTCAGTTGGTGCAACAAGCTGCAGCCAGAATGTTAACTGGGGCTGGTTACAGGGACCATACAACTCCCCTGCTGCAACAGCTCCACTGGCTGCCAGTCTGTTTCCGGACCCAATTCAAAGTGCTGGTTATGACCTATAAAGCCCTATACGGCTTAGGTCCAGGCTATTTGTCAGACCGTATCTCCCTATATGAACCTGCCTGGGCCCTGAGATCTTCAGGAGAGACCCTTCTCATGATCCCAACACCTTCACAAGTGCGACTGGTGGGGACACGAGATAGGGCCTTTTTGGTGGCTGCCCCTAGGCTCTGGAACTCCCTCCGTAGGGAGGCAAGAATGGCCTCCTCTGTGCAGTCTTTCCGCCGACAGCTAAAGACTTTTTTCTTCCGGCAGGCCTTTGCTAGGTGTTCTGTTTCTGTGAAGATGTGAAGTACAGCAACACTTTTGCAACACTAAAAAAAGCTCCAAAAACAATTGTGGAATAATGGCACTGACTATTGTGCAGAATAGTTGCCAGTGGACATGAGGAGTGTCTCAGTTTGCACAAGATAAAACAGTGGGAGGTGATATATATTCTAGCAAAATTCTTTAGGTGTGCTCTATGTTTTTAACTGACCATGCCCACCTTTCCTTGAGTGGAGTAGTTTAAGCACAGCAGGCTGAAAACATGCATCTTGGGCAGGCCAAGTTTGGTTTTTCCAACAGCCAGAGTAGTTGCTTAAGTAACAACATATTGTATGATTTCACATCAAATTACAGTTTCAGATTCAACTGTTAATGCGCCCGAAATAGAAATAGAGCATAACCTCCAGTTTCAAACACAAAAGGCTGTCTTCACCATCATATAACACTGACCAATAAAAAGGCTTTGAAATTAATAAAAATAAATTTGACACAGATTTCTAGGATGAATAATGGGATAAATATAATTTTCTAAGTTAGATTCTCTGTAGAAACAGTAGTAACATAGAAAAGAAGCAAAGAACACCAACAAACATACAAAAATGTAATTCTCCATCTTTGGAGATGGCAGGTGTTGCCTCCACACTCCATATGCTACCCAATTTCCCTGCTTTTTAAAGTTTGATAGAAATATCTGTGGGCTATAGGTACATTCTTAAACAGCAAGGTTTTTTGCCTATTGGTGAATAGCTCTTTAATCTAGCTGCAAGAATAGATCTACAAGTATTGCTAGGCCTTTAATTCTTTTTTACTAACCCACTTGTCCACACACAGCCATTTGGGGTCTAAAATGAATACACACAAATAAATTAAAATGTTTCCCTGTCTGATCACAATTCTTATCACAAGTGTATATATACATTAATTCACTATAGAGAAGGATGGTCTCAGTCAACAGCTATTTTACTGATTCTAAAGAGATGATAGTTGGGGCTTAAATGAGAAGAGAACCTGGTATGACTAGAGCAGCCTTTCCCAACCAGTGTGCCTCCAGATGTTGTTGGACCACAATTCCCATCTTTCCTGACCATTGGCAATGCTGGCTGAGGCTCAGGGCTGTGGAGTCGGAAGCAATTTTGGGTGGAGTCGGAGTCGGTAGAAATGTACAGTTTGGAAAAAAGGTGGGGTATAAATAAAGATAATAATAATATCACTGGTCCCAGTGCAGTGAGATAATGAAAGGGGTCATTGGAGTGTTGAGAGGTGGCCCTATGCAACCAGGGTGTGGCCATGGGTGCCTCACTATGCCAGCCTCCCATTCATGGCAAGTGAACCAATGTTCCATTCTCAGGCTGGTATTTGTTGCTATAGTGAATGCGCCAGGGGAGCAGGAGACCTGACCTCCTCTCTGAGATATTGTACTGCCCTACAAATTTGTCAAAATGCAAGCACCATTTGGGTGGGTCTTTCACAGTCCAATTCACTTCCTGTGTAGCTTGGAAGAATTTGCTCATATGTGCCTCTGAACCAGAATGGAACCAGACTGCTGGCACTTAAAATTAAAAAGGTGGCAGAGCAGCTTTTAAACTGACTGAGGGGGAAAACCCGACAGGAGCTGAGAAAGGTCCGGTTCGGAATAAACCTCCCCCCTGGGATAAAAACCAAAGAAATGATGAAATTTTAAAAGGGGTAGGCCTAGAAGTAGGCATTGTGAGAGCAGGGGCACAGGATATAAATTCAGAAGAGCAAAATTACCACAGGCCTAACCACAAGTGCCAAAGACACTTGAAGAGAGACACTGCTTACAAGTGCCTGTACGCTAATGCTAGGAGCCTGCGAACCAAGATGGGAGAACTGGAGTGCTTGGTCTTAGAGGAGAGCATTGATATAGTGAGCATAACGGAGACCTGGTGGAATGGAGAAAACCAGTGGGATACGGTTATCCCTGGATATAAACTATATCGGAAGGACAGGGAAGGACGTATTGGTGGCGGAGTCGCTCTATACGTGAAAGAAGGCATTGAATCCAGCAAGCTCGAAACCCCAAAAGAGGCAGACTCCTCCACAGAATCGTGGGTGGTGATACCATGCCCCAGGAGGGACTTAATACTGGGAACGATCTATCGTCCCCCTGATCAAAATGCTCAGGGAGACCTTGAGATGAGATATGAAATTGAGGAAGCATCCAAACTAGGAAATGTGGTAGTAATGGGTGACTTCAACTACCCGGACATAGACTGGCTGCATATGTGTTCCAGTCATGACAAAGAAGCAAAGTTTCTAGATATTCTAAATGACTATTCCCTAGACCAGTTGGTCATGGAACCGACCAGAGGGATGGCAACCCTGGACTTAATCCTCAGTGGGGACCGGGACCTGGTGCAAGATGTAAGTGTTGTTGAACCGATTGGGAGCAGTGACCACAGTGCTATTAAATTAAACATACATGTAACTGGCCAATTGCCAAGAAAATCCAACACGGTAACATTTGACTTCAAAAGAGGAAACTTCACAAAAATGAGGGGATTGGTAAGAAGAAAGCTGAAAAACAAAGTCCAGAGGGTCACATCACTCGACAATGCTTGGAAGTTGTTTAAAAACACTCTATTAGAAGCTCAACTGGAGTGCATACCGCAGATCAGAAAAGGTACTGCCAGGGCCAAGAAGATGCCAGCATGGTTAACGAGCAAAGTCAAGGAAGCTCTTAGAGGCAAAAAGTCTTCCTTCAAAAAATGGAAGTCTTGTCCGAATGAAGAAAATAAAAAAGAACACAAACTCTGGCAAAAGAAATGCAAGAAGACAATAAGGGATGCTAAAAAAGAATTTGAGGAGCACATTGCTAAGAACATAAAAACCAACAACAAAAAATTCTATAAATACATTCAAAGCAGGAGACCATCTAGGGAGACGATTGGACCCTTGGATGATAAGGGAGTCAAAGGTGTACTAAAGAACGATAAAGAGATTGCAGAGAAGCTAAATGAATTCTTTGCATCTGTCTTCACAGTGGAAGATATAGGGCAGATCCCTGAACCTGAACTAACATTTGCAGGAAGGGATTCTGAGGAACTGAGACAAATAGTGGTAACGAGAGAGGAAGTTCTAAGCTTAATGGACAATATAAAAACTGACAAATCACCGGGCCCGGATGGCATCCACCCGAGAGTTCTCAAAGAACTCAAATGTGAAATTGCTGATCTGCTAACTAAAATATGTAACTTGTCCCTTGGGTCCTCCTCCGTGCCTGAGGACTGGAAAGTGGCAAATGTAACGCCAATCTTCAAAAAGGGATCCAGAGGGGATCCCGGAAATTACAGGCCAGTTAGCTTAACTTCTGTCCCTGGAAAACTGGTAGAAAGTATTATTAAAGCTAGATTAACTAAGCACATAGAAGAACAAGCCTTGCTGAAGCAGAGCCAGCATGGCTTCTGCAAGGGAAAGTCCTGTCTCAGTAACCTATTAGAATTCTTTGAGAGTGTCAACAAGCATATAGATAGAGGTGATCCAGTGGACATAGTGTACTTAGACTTTCAAAAAGCGTTTGACAAGGTACCTCACCAAAGGCTTCTGAGGAAGCTTAGCAGTCATGGAATAAGAGGAGAGGTCCTCTTGTGGATAAGGAATTGGTTAAGAAGCAGAAAGCAGAGAGTAGGAATAAACGGACAGTTCTCCCAATGGAGGGCTGTAGAAAGTGGAGTCCCTCAAGGATCGGTATTGGGACCTGTACTTTTCAACTTGTTCATTAATGACCTAGAATTAGGAGTGAGCAGTGAAGTGGCCAAGTTTGCTGATGACACTAAATTGTTCAGGGTTGTTAAAACAAAAAGGGATTGCGAAGAGCTCCAAAAAGACCTCTCCAAACTGAGTGAATGGGCAGAAAAATGGCAAATGCAATTCAATATAAACAAGTGTAAAATTATGCATATTGGAGCAAAAAATCTTAATTTCACATATACGCTCATGGGGTCTGAACTGGCGGTGACCGACCAGGAGAGAGACCTCGGGGTTGTAGTGGACAGCACAATGAAAATGTCGACCCAGTGTGCGGCAGCTGTGAAAAAGGCAAATTCCATGCTAGCGATAATTAGGAAAGGTATTGAAAATAAAACAGCCGATATCATCATACCGTTGTATAAATCTATGGTGCGGCCGCATTTGGAATACTGTGTACAGTTCTGGTCGCCTCATCTCAAAAAGGATATTATAGAGTTGGAAAAGGTTCAGAAGAGGGCAACCAGAATGATCAAGGGGATGGAGCGACTCCCTTACGAGGAAAGGTTGCAGCATTTGGGGCTTTTTAGTTTAGAGAAAAGGCGGGTCAGAGGAGACATGATAGAAGTGTATAAAATTATGCATGGCATTGAGACAGTGGATAGAGAAAAGTTCTTCTCCCTCTCTCATAATACTAGAACTCGTGGACATTCAAAGAAGCTGAATGTTGGAAGATTCAGGACAGACAAAAGGAAGTACTTCTTTACTCAGCGCATAGTTAAACTATGGAATTTGCTCCCACAAGATGCAGTAATGGCCACCAGCTTGGATGGCTTTAAAAGAAGATTAGACAAATTCATGGAGGACAGGGCTATCAATGGCTACTAGCTGTGATGGCTGTGCTCTGCCACCCTAGTCAGAGGCAGCATGCTTCTGAAAACCAGTTGCTGGAAGCCTCAGGAGGGGAGAGTGTTCTTGCACTCGGGTCCTGCTTGCGGGCTTCCCCCAGGCACCTGGTTGGCCACTGTGAGAACAGGATGCTGGATTAGATGGGCCACTGGCCTGATTCAGCAGGCTCTTCTTATGTTCTTATGTTTGAGTTCAGTGGGATTTACTCCTGTGCAATCATGCTTAGGATAGGTAAAACTGACCATGTCGGAGGGGGAGGGCGGAGGGCGGAGGGGAGGGAAAGAAGAGGAGGAAGGAGGAGATTGGAAGGGTAAGAGGGAGGGGATATGGAGGAGGAGGGGAGGGCAGGTTTGAACATTTGCATGTTTTTTGTGTTCAGTGGGATTTACTCCTGTGTAATCATGCTTAGGATAGGTGAAACTGACCTGGAGGAGGGGCAGGGAGAGGAGGAGATTGGATGGATGGGCACTGGGCAGAGGGGAAGCCCCTTTCCAACAGGTAAACATTGTGAACAGTATCATTCCATTTCAGGGTTTTCCCCACCTTTTTATTCTACAGCAGGCACATGTAGCCTCCTACCCAAATTTAAACCAAATCTGTCCCTGGCCACATCCACACCAGACCTTTATTTCACTTTAAACAGCCATGGCTTTTCCCAAAGAATCCTGGGAAGTATAATTAGTGAAAGGTGCTGAGAGTTGCTAGGAGACGCTGTATTCCCCTCACAGAGCTTCAATCAGAGCAGCCGACTGTTAAACCCCCTCTGGACACTGGAGGTCTGTCAGGGGAATAGGAGTCTCCTCTCAGCACCCTTCACAAACGACACTTCCCAGGATTCTTTGGGGGAAGCCATGACTGTCTCAAGTGAAATAAAGGTCTGGTGTGGGTGTGGCCCCCTGATTAGGCAAGCCCAGCAGCTGTAAGTCTGGCTTTTAGAACACTGATAGTTGGTTCTTACTGACCATGCCTGGCCTTATCATTGAGTTCAATGCTAAATTTCTTAAATGAATTAAAAATCAGCCAGGCTTTTTAAAAAATTTTAAACTGCTGAACATGAAGTTCAAGTATGGGGCAAGGTCAATAATAGGATTACAGGTACTCTGTGAACTTGGCTGATTTTTAATTAATTTCAACAAATTATGAGTACTCAACAGAAAAAAGTCCAAAAGGGGTCTGATTTTTCTCTTTTTACACTTTGAACTCTCAATTCTCTCTGACTGTTTTGTGTATCGCCATGAAAATTTAGAGGGTTGTTAAGCAAGCCTTTCTGAGTTTAGGACTATAAATTTTATAAGGTTTTGTTTTGAAATGAGCTTATAGGAAGCAACAGAATGACATGGGGGGTATTTTCAATTAACATTGTGGATTGCGAAAAATCCATGCTGACTACAGTATACAGCCACTCTCGTGGCTGTATAATACTTAGTTACCTTGTAGTGTGGCGATAGCCATAGATGCTATTTAGTCAGCTATAAAATGTTGCTTGTATCATTTCAGGTCCGTGTGGTACTCAAATATCGACACTGTGATGGGAATTTGTGCATCAAAGTAACAGACGATATAGTTGTAAGTAAAACTTTTGCAGTTTAACCTTCTATGGGCCAAACTAAATTATTTGGGTGAATAGTCCATAAGATATTTAGCTTAAAAGCAGCATTTGGAGGCATTTCCTGTAGCGAAACAGGGGAGGTACATAACAAATTCCCCAATTTGTCAATGCACAATCTTGCTTCTCTCCTCTTGGTCTCCCAAGGTCCCTTGTAAGTGAGGGAGGGACTGGCAAGGTTGATTGAGCAGTTAAAAGGTGGGAAGGGTTAAACAGCCATTGCTATCTGACATTCCTCAGCTGAAAGTAGATGCTGCTTCACATATACTTTAGAGAATTGTTTTTATACGTTTGCTATGAATTTGGACAAGTCTTTAAGCTATTGCAACCAAATTGTGCATTATAGTTCCTGAGATCAAAGAGTAGGTTTTCATCTATGTGTGGAAACAGTTGGATGCCACTTTCAATCAAGATGGCGGACTGAACCTTTCAAACTGGCACTGATTTTTTGGTTTCTTAGAATTTCCAAAGAAATTCAGGTATGAGGCTTCTAGTGTGTGTATATTTAAAACGTACATAGACTCAAGCCAGTGTGATGTACTAGTTAGAGTGTCAGATGGGGACCTGGCAGACCAGGGTTCAAATTTGCACTCAGCTATAAAGCAAGCTGGGTGACCATAAGCCAGTCACTGTGGTCTCAGCCTCACAGGGTGAGGATAAAATTGGGAGGGGGAGAATCATGTTGTATGCCACTTTCAGCTCCTTGGAAGAAAGGTGAGATATAAATGAAAAAATAATAATAAATCTATTGTATCATTTAGTTTAGCCTAAATGCTCCATGGAGAAACTATTGTACAGTAGGGCCCCACTCATACGACAGGTTAGGTTCCAGACCTCCGCTGAAAAGTGGAACACCGACAATAAAATGGCACCCAACACTTGAAAAATGCCGAACAAGCGCTGTATGAGTGGGGTCCTACTGTAACTGAAAACCGCCGTATTAGTGGAACGCCGAGAAGCGAAACTCCGAAAAGCGGGGCCCTGCTGTATGGTCAATTGATGTCTTCAAACCATTTTCTTGAGAGTCTTCCATGTATAGCTATGACATATGGAGGGTGGGGGGAGAGAAAGCTTTTAGAAACAGCTTGCATTTTAAAGTTGGGAAAATATGAAACAACGGCATGTGAATGTTTTGTATACTAATGCTTCTGCTCATAATTAGAAATAGCTAACAGTATTAGGCAGATACAATTCCTGTGTATTCCATGTATAAAGCTCTTAGAGTTTATACAAAGAATGCTAAAATGGTTAGGGATTCTGGTTCATAGGACTACTAGTTCTGATTACAGTTTAGTATATAACAGCAGCTCTTTAATGTTTGAGAACATATGAAAAATCCTTCATACTTTCTAACAGCAGTGAGCCAGATGTTTCTGGAAGCTCACACTTAGGAAATGAAGGTGATGCCTGTTTCTCTTTGTCCCAGTCATCTGATACCTGGAAGTAACTGTCTTTGAACATGCAATTGAGCTGTCCTGGCTAATAGGTGCTGTTACACCTATTCATTGTCCCATTTCTAAGTAGCAGTTACAGTGCAGCAGACAAGCTGTTCTGTTTTTTGAGAGAACCGAACAGAAATGAGAACATGCTTTACTTTAGAAAAACTGAATAAAACAAAATCATGCGGTTTACTGTACCTGGAGAGCACATGCTGAATTGGTCCTTCTTTTAAACCTGTGTAAAATGAAGAGCTGGGATATAGTTACAACAAAGACCTCCCTTAAAGACTTTCTGACTTTCCCCAAACCCAGCTGTGTTCACAAACCCAGATGAAATTTCATTATGTTCTACAGATAGACATTTCTTTTTTCCTTAACAAACTAGTTCTGTTCCAAATTTTACTGTTAAGTTTGAAAATGTTAGCTGGTTTAAACAAAGCATCTGTGTCATTTAGGCTGCAATCCTGTTCTACAGGTAGAGTCTCTTTCTCTCTTGTTTTACAATGCTGGTTTTGTTCCAAATATTGGCTGCTTTTAACAGAAAGCATCTGTACATTGAGTATACAATCCTAAATTCACTTACTAGGGAGTAAACACCATTCAGTACAGTAGAATTTCATTTGAATAAATTGCATAGGATTGCATAGTTAGCCTGCTCTCAGACTAGGAGTTCTAGTGGATATGAAAATGAACTTAAATGGATTTTTTATGGGAAAAGATTCTACAAAGTTATATTGCATTTTTATTTCCACTCAGAAAATAGTGTTTAGTATTGGAGAAAATAGTGTTTAGTATTGGAAGCTTGGTTCAAATAGCTAATTTGAGGTAGCTTTCTTAACTTTGAAAGCACTGTAATAAGGTGAAATAGGCTTGTAGAGGTGTCTTGAAGAGGAACCCAAAATGACAGAGCATGTATGACATATTTTGATGGATAGCTTAAAAGTGTTGCCTTATTCTCTGTTTCAGCTTCAATACACTGTTTAATACCTAGGCTACAATTTCTCTGCACACTTACTTGTGAGAGTCTCATGGAACTTGTTGGGACTTCTGGGTAAATGTGCACTTTATTGGGTTGCACTTGCACATGTGTTGTTGTGGGTGTGTTTCTAACACTGCAGATGAGTAACTGTGTTTGACACAACCATCAGTGCACCAATTTAAGCGATAGGTCTTTTCTGTCATCAGAGTAACTTGTATTGTAAACCAAAATTGGACTGCAGAAATTGTCCTTGCATCCTCAAAATATAGTGGAACAAAACAAATGGCACTCTGTATAGCATATGTATTATTTCCAGTGCAATGTGCCTAAAAAGTATCTCCTTGGTATCTTGTGTAAACTAACATTAAAATTAGGTTCAGATAAACTCTGTGGTACAGAGTGGTAAGCGGTGGTAACGCAGCCAAAGCTCTGCTCACGGCCGGAGTTCGATTCCAACGGAAGGAGGAAGTCGAATCTCGGTAAAAGCGGTCGAGGTCCACTCAGCCTTCCATCCATCCGTGGTTGGTAAAATGAGTACCCAGCATATGCTGGGGGGTAAAGAAAGGCCGGGGAAGGAACTGGCAATCCCACCCCATATATACGGTCTGCCTAGTAAACGTCGCAAGACGTCACCCTAAGAGTCGGAAACGACTCGCACTACAAGTGCGGGGACACCTTTACCTTTAAACTGAAAGAAATCCTGATAAGTATCTCTCTTCCCCCTTTTTTCTTTTAGTGTCTACTCTACAGGACAGACCAGGCTCAAGATGTAAAGAAGATTGAGAAATTCCACAGTCAACTAATGCGACTCATGGTAGCCAAAGAATCCCGCAGTGTTGCCATGGAAACAGACTGAATAGCTGGAAATAAAATGAATGCTCCAGTCATATTTCACAGAAGGAAAATATCACTTGATATAGGGCAGATTTTTTGACAGAAGTGTGGTGGCATCAAGTGGATTATTTAAAATCTAAAGTGGGTTTTGTAAGGATTTTCAGGCTCCACTTTGGAGTGGTGAGGAAACTATGCTTTCATTAGAAAGCCTCTATTTATTTTTTTTAATTTGAGCAAAAGAGTATATCCTCTTTTGGAAATACTAAAGGTTAAAATATGTTAGACTAGATTTGTATACTTCCTTTTGTAAATCTTCAACACTCTGTCTGAAAATAAGAGGAAACAAGTGTGGTCCTTCTCTGAGAGGACTGCAACATGGCTATAAAAGAGGGATTTCTTATTGTTCTTGTTAAATTTTTATGTTGCTTTGTTGGCTAAAGTGAGGAGGACAGTGAATTATTAATGTAGAAACTGGATGTAATAAACCTTTATATATGGGTATATTGAGTTAGCAATAGCATCTTACAGAAAATGGATTAAAATTGCCAAAATGTACAGTTGGCAATAAAACTACTCTCACTTGATTCAAAACTGATACTGGCCTGAACATCATCAATATATATTGCCTATTCAATAGTCACATAACATTTGATAAGGAATATCTCCTGTTAATGACAGGCAAGTGTTTACAGTAACAGATTCAGTACTATTTGGAATGTGTTATTCTGGTTTTCCCAGTGTATTTTGATGCAGCTAAGACATCTGTAAAAGTTTTTTAAATGCCCTATACTATATTGTCTTCATCTTTTAAGCTTTACATATTTCTTGTGGTAAAGATACTATAATCACCAAACACTACTCTGAGTGGTATTAGATACTGTTAAATACAAGAGTCAGAGAGGGAAAACTCAACAACTACATAAGTTGTCATTTATAAAGTGGTGTATGTACTTAGTGTCAAATCAAAACTGTCTTCATTATACCTCTTCACCAAGAAACTGGTCCTTCAATATTGTCAAAATATGGTAAAGAAACCATTACTTACGCAGATGGTGTTGAGATTAGTATACTTCTTACAGCATAATCAATTGTCTTATGTCACTTGAGATGCTGATATGAGATCAGCAGAATAAAAGACTTGCCATTACTGTTGCCTCTCCTAATGTCTTCTCTCGCCAGAATTTATATTGTGTTAATATAAAAATTTGTGTTTCACCTCATAGGGATTGAACTCCAATCAGTTTCACCTGTCACAGTTTGTGTAAAATAGGGAGGTTCATTCTTAAGTCAGCTTATTTTTGTTGCATTATACTGTGACCATTTCAAAGGCCAATTGTTCTCCATATACTTCCTACTAAAATGCTTTTGTTTTCCCCTATGTCTTCATATAGTGACCCTATGCATTTTCTGCATTTGGACAACCTATATAGTAATACCTCAGTTAAGGAATCCTCTAGGAACAAAGCTCCTTTTAACAAAGGCTTTTTAAGGTGAAACTGACAAGCTTTGCTTTGCTATGGATACATTTTCAAGCTTGTGTTTGTGCTTTAAGGTGAAACTGAGCAGCCTGTGTGTTTGCTTTGCTGTTAATAAACTGATATGCCTGTGCCTTTGCTTTGCTAGGTTGAAACTGAGAAGCCTGTGTGTTTGCTTTGCATTAAAGAGATCTCTTGCTTTCTCCCAAAGCTAGGGAGGGAAGGATCCAATAGAATTCAGAAGTGGAGAAGGAGGGGAGGGGTAGGTGCAGGATAGGCACCCTTCAAAGCCCCTGTTGAAGCCGCCCCCACCATCAAAGAGTGGGTGTAGGAACCTATCCCTATTATTTCCATGTTATTCCTACCTATAGTACCAAAGTTTCTGTTAAAGAAATAATGTCCAGGAATGCATCTACTTTATTAACTGAGGTATTACTGTATTCTTTTTATTGTATAAGTTCTTTGTGGGGGGAAATTGAACTGTACAAGGTGTTCATTGTGCAGGCACACCAATTTGTACAATCATATTTTGCCTTGTGTATACACACCTCTCAGAGTTGTAGACTACCTTTACTTACCTTCCCCCTCTGGGAGTGGGGGTGAGGCTTGAGCAAAAGTTGCTGAGGGAGGGAGTTGGAGCAGGGAGTATAAGACCAATGTCAGCAGGTGGGAATAACTAGTTATACTTTGAATTTGTTTTTTGTTTGCCTTTTGATGCTTCTGCTCTCGTAAGAACATAAGGGCCTGCAGGATCAGGCCAATGGTCCATCTAGTCCAGCATCCTGTTCTCACAGTGGCCAGCCAGATGCCTTTGGGAAGCCCAAAAGCAGGACCTGAGCACAACAGTGCATTCCCCACCTGTGTTTACCAGCAGGTTGTATTCAGAGATGTACTGCCTCTCGCAGTCATATTGGAGAAGGGAGGAATGCTCAAGCTCAAAGTTTGGTCATGTAACATTAAACCATAGTTTAGTGCTAAGTCTAAATATGTGTTCTAAGGAGCTAAAGGGATGTCTAGGCAGATAGAAGTAATCTGACTTGAATTACATATTTAAACCTTTCCTAGTCTGGGGTTGCATTTTAATATATTTGTCTTAATGCCTTGTTGAGGACTGTCATGTTCAAACAAGCTTGTAAGCTATAAACCATGGCTTACAGTGAAAGAGCAGTGTTTGTTCTTGACTTCCTGATTCTGGTTTATTTGATAAGAAAATCATGGTTGGTTGCTCCTGCTTATACTGAGAGAGCACAGCAGGAGTAATTCAGTAATGCATTGGTTTATGGCTTACCCTGATGGAACATGGTCAGTGACTGATACCAGTGAATGATGTTTATGTGCCAATTTTTCCCATGAGCAAATGTCATGTGTTAATTATCAGTCATATCACACCTAAAACATTTGTTAGTACAACCACAGGTGGAGATTTAGAGTAGTTAATTCAGCATGTGAAGAAAAGCAACATAAAGCATTAGGCAATTCATCAGTATGAACCATAATACAAAGAACTCGGTAGATACATAAATGGGAGCCTTATTTCTAGATGCTAAAAAGGCCTTTGATAGGGTTGAAAAATCCTACATTCAGTTAGTGTTTGGAAGAATTCAGCATGAAGTTCAGACAATTTATAGTCATAGCATGTACCAATTCTGTAACAAAGATCAGAAATTATTATTATTATCTTTCTTTATACCCCGCCATTTTTCCAAAACTAGAAAGAAATACTTGATTTGTTTAGGCAAATGAACTTATACATTGTATCCATATTAAAATATTTTTCAAATGTATCCATGTACAAAGTCAAACTATATAAAACCAGAGTGGATGATATTAAACCTGGAAAACTAGAGGTAGACTAGCAAAGACATAAAACATCCCATGAAGTCACCTGAAATGTGAAAGGTGGATGGTCTCCTAAACAAAATGTTTCTTGGATGGGGTGTATATCAATACAAATTAATGTCTTATCTCAAGTACTTATGGATTGATATACCAATGAAGACTAAAATATAGATTATGAAAGGCCTGCCAAGCTTTTAATTTTATGCTTGCGATGCAGCCAGCAACGTGTCCTCTCGACCCTTGCCCTTCTTGGCTTATTAAAGCTTGCCAAGGGGGTTTTGACCAAGTGGATTCAGTGTGTGGTCATTGCATCATAGCAGGAGGGAGTGGTTCCAGCTGATCTGAAAAGCAGTAATCTGACTGTTGCTGAGAAAGCCCACCCTGGACCCATTGGTTTGTGACAACTACCATCTGGTCGCAAATACCCCCTTTTTAGGGAAAGTGATGAAGAGGGTTGTGGCACAGCAGTTGCAAGTACTCTTGGATGAAACAGATTATCCTGACCCATTACAATTTGGGTTCAGGCCTGGTTATGGGACTGAATCGACCTTTGTTGCCCTGATGGATGACCTTTATCAGGAGAAGGATGGGAGTGCAACCATGTTATTCTTACTTGATCTCTTGGTGGCTTTTGATACAATTGACCATTGTATCCTGGGCTGACTTCGTGAGATGGGTATTGGAGGCACTGTTTTACAGTGGTTCCAATCCTATCTCCAGGGTTATTTTCAGAGAATAGCACTGGGAGATTGTCTTTTGGACCCCTAGCAGTTGTGCTGTGGAGTGCTGCAGGATACTATCTTTACCCAGTGCTGTTTAACATCTATATGAAGCCTTTGGGAACAGTCATCAGGAGATTTGCGGTGAGGTGTCAGCAGTAGGCAGATGATACCCAGCTCTATTTCTCTGTAACATCTGAATTGGGTGAGGCTATGCAAGCCCTGGACCAGCACATAGACTTGGTGGTGGGCTGGATGAGGGCCAATAAACTGAGTTTGAATCCTAGCAAGACAGAGGTACTGTGGGTTGGTGGTTCCTGAGTCAGTTGCCTGCTTTGGATGGGGTACTCCCTCAGAAAGAGCAGGTTCATAGTCTAGGGGTGCTCCTCAATCCATCTTTGTTGCTAGAGGTCCAGGTGACCTTAGTGGCTAGGAGTGCCTTTTACCAGATTCTGCTGATAAGACAGCTGCAGCCATTTCTGGACAGGGATAGCCTGACCACTGTTGTCCATGCACTGTTAACCTCCAGGCTGGATTAATGTAATGTGCTCTATGTGGGGCGGCCCTTGAGGTTGGTCCGGAAGCAGCAGCTGGTGCAAAATGCAGCAGCAAGACTGCTCTCTGGGGCAGGGTATCGCCAACATGTCACCATGCTGCTGAAAGAATTGCACTGGCTGCCCATTTGCTACTGGACCAAGTTCATGGTTCTGGTTTTGTTGTACAAAGCCCTATACAGCTCAGGACCAGGATACCTGAAAGGCCGTCATCCCTTATATACCCAGTCGATCACTGTGCTCTGCAGGTGAGGGCATCCTACAGATACCATCTTATCAGGAGGTCTATTCCGCACAACATAGGAAATGGACCTTTAGTGTTTTGGCACCAACCCTTTGGAATTTCCTCCTCCTAACTATTAGACAGTTGCCATATCTTATCTTTTCGGCACCTACTGAAGACCTTCCTCTTTCAACAAGATTTTAAGTAGGGACCTTATCCCAGTCTGCATCTGTGTTGGGATTTCTTTTTAAGATGTTTTTAAAGCTTTTGTAAAAAAGATGTTTTGTTTTAATATATCTTAAAATCTGTTTTTATTATGTTTTAGAGTGCTTTTGTTTGTCAACCTGGGCTCCCAACTGGGAGAGGGGCAGGACATAAATTTAAATAATGACGATGATGATGATGGGGACATTCTAGGACAGCAGTGACGCCTAACTTACAGATTAGCATTTAACTGCTGATGCTCAGGTTTGTTCTACACTGAACAAATTACAGGGCATCAGCTTCTGGAAGTTCTTGTTATGGTCCCTTTGAACTTTGAAGTAGAAAACATTGACCTGGAAATGGTGGTTAATTTTATCAATTATTTCAAAACTTTCTATAGCTTCACACTGTAAAAATAGTACTCCTCTTCTATCCAACTTTAAATTTATATGGCAGCTGTAATTATAATACTTGCTTATTACTAGAGAGACCTGCAACAAAATGTGACAATGTGGAATGTTCCCATTCAGGGAGCTAGCTGGCTGTGTTACAGGATATTCCATTTTCTCCCTTGCCAGCAGTCAGTCTGCATTATGTGCCCATTAAGCATGCTCAGTCCTCATTGGATTGTTTTACCCTTTAAGGTTTTCCCCCTCACTTTTTTCTGTACTTCTGCAAGCCTTTGGTTGTCTCCCTAGCTTGCTGCTACTTCCCTTTTGTGTATGGATAATGCTGCACTTGGATTTCACACTTGGAATATGAGTTTGCTAAGAATACAGTATCCCACCCAGGCAACAGAATAAGAGATTGTGGCCTGTGTTGCATCACCAAAGATAAGCCCAGATGCACCTCTGAAACAGCAATTTTAGGCCTACTTTTATCTCTAAATCGGTAAATTATTCCCCTGCATATATAAAACTAAATACGTCAGGGAGAAGGCCAGACAGGAAACTTTCTCCCTTTTATATATATATATACAGTATATCGTTATCATATGAGGAAAGTGAGTGCCCTGGTGCAGTTTGAAATAGTGTACTCTTAGACCCAGATTTTACTGTTACTTTCCACCAACGTAGGATATATCTATATATTTGCAAGACCTACAAACCAAACATTTTATACAGGCATCTTTTCATCCAAGTTTTATGTTTGTCCTAGATTTAAAAACTAGGGCATACTATGAAGATTTTTCTCTTTATCGACATCAAAATCTGTACTCTATTTTACCAACCAGCCCTGATCATAGTGAAATAGAGGGAGATGCACTTGGCACTACCAAGAGATGGCAAATAGCTACTCACTATCAGTGCTGAGGAGCTCCCTGCTAAAACCAAGCATACCCACAATGTTCTGTAGATATGACGCTGGGACCATATGAACCATTATTAGCTGTTAAATATATAGGTTTCTGTGATTAGGCGATGAGGACTTACAACTGCCATCTAGAGGAAAATGAAAGTTGCTTACATGCGTGATAACATTAATATGTACTCTCCAAAAGTTGGACTGAATTTAACGATGCTGTCATTTCAAAATGCAGCTGTCTTTAATGAAAAGGAATAAAAGGCATTATGTTTACCACTGTTGTCTGGCCATATTTATATAATCTTTCACTATGTCATGTGGGTGGTTAAACTGGAATAGATTTAAAGGTACTAGGAAAATGTGTTTTTAATGCAAACCATATGAAGATCAGTTCTGGTGCAAATGAAGCTGTAGAAACTTGGGTCATTAAATATTTGGGCTATATGATGTACACTTAACCCTGCTATTGTGGACAGAAACTAGAGCTCCTCTGCCCTTCATAACCCCAGTGAGGCTTGTGTTTATTTTCTTGCTGCATACCAGAGTTCATTTAACATGATTTCCTCTTATAGCTCATTGTGCACTTTCTATAAAAAGCCCCTGTTAGCGAGGATGGAAAGAGCAGTAATGGGTTTTATATGCATGGTAGAATAACCACATTCTACAAGGCTGAACTTCTGCCCAGCAGCTTAAGGTTATGAACGCTGGCACATAGCCATACTGGGGTGGGGGAGTGTTTCATTCTGCCATTTCTCAACCCAGACCTAATTTAAAGTGGACTATTTGTACAGTGGATTAATTTTCTTCCACCTGACCTATACAAGCCAATGCTGGAGCTGTCATTTATGATACATAGATATGAGTCTCTGCTTTTCTCTCATTCTTCCCCCCCCCCAATGGGGGTTTAAGAACATGAATGGGCCCCAATGGTGAAAAATCTAGATGCTTAACCCTGTAGCTTGGTGGATTTATCAGAAAGCAGACATCCCATACCTGTGTCCCTTTTGTCAGCTCTTCACTGAGACAGCAGTGTTGATGGGGGTGCAGACAGGGCTGGAGATTCCTTAGTAATTGCCAGGCCGTAAGTCCTCAGCCGGCAGCTTGGCTATAAATCTGCCAGGCTAAGCAAGATAAGGGCAGAGGCCGTTCAAAGCCTACATGCCAAGCCAGAAAGCCAGAAATCCAGAAGAGATGTCAGTGAAGGTCTGGGTCTAGTTTGCCGAGAGATCAGTCTAAGTCAAGGTTCAGGGCATAGGAAGACACACAGTAGTCACACCTGACATTGTAGTTAGGAGCAAGCTGAACCCAAGGTTTGACTTTTAAGGAGCAGGTTTGTCAGCAGGTGTGAGCCATCAGCATTTTGGCCTTAAGTGGACAGGCCTGCCCCTCTTCTGCCTGACCTTTTGTTGTCTACGTTCTGCAGGTGAGGGGGGAGTATCCTGTTCCCTGTCTGCGTCTGGCTGAAGAGCTTCAGCTGTGTCTGGGGTGCTCTGCAGCTGAGGGGGAGAAGGAGCTGGGTTCTCAGGAGTTTCCTCCATTTCTCCTTCTGGGTCTGCTGCTTCTGGGTCTGCTGCTGTTACTCCTGAGATCCTCGTCTGATGAGTCCTCTGACGGTGCCATGACACCTTTTGACTCAGGGCCTTTTTAAGGGGGGCAGGGGGCAGTCATCTAGGATCTTGGGTGTGTGCATTTCTTAGATCCCTTACTTTTTTGGGAGCAGGGTCCCAATGTCTCCAGCATCCTACAAGCCAATCAGAATGGGAGTATATTAGCCACTGAGAAGAGTCTTCCAACATGCTTCTTTGTCCTTTCCTGCTGATTGGAGCCAATAAGAGTGAACGAAGGTGAACTGAAGAGAATCTTCTCAGTAGCTAACACTCTCCTTTGATGCTGATTGGCTCCTAGGAGCATCTGTTGTTGTGGGAGAAGATGTTAACAAGCATCTCATTTGCAATGCAACAGCTAAATAAAGGGGTGAGGGGTGAGATTGTGACTATCTTGAAGGGACCCTGCAGTTCTGAATTTGCCACTATGCTACTGAGGGGTATGTGTTAGAGGGGGCAATTACCCCAGACCTCATACATAGAGGAGGCCCCATCAACACTGGCATTTCTGCATTGCTAACTCGTTTCTTTCAGAATCTCACTAGCTTGAGTTCTATAAACCTAATGGAAAAAATATACTTATGGCAGTATCCTGGCATAAAGTCCTTCACAGATTTCCTTCAATAAAATCCTACGAAACCTAGGCCTTGATGTTGTATTAGGGGGAAAAAACTTTCTTCCCTCATCACCTTTAACCATAACATGTGGAACAACTTTGAAGAATTTGAAGAAGAGGCAAAGAAATTGAGTTATCAAGTGGAACCCTCATATTCAGAAGCTCAACATCTTGGAGACACAAATCAGTTTTCCCAGATGGAAAAAGTGGACTGCAAAGTAAGACAGAGACAAATTCTACTATAGCATCTTAGATAAACTTCAAATGGAACTGGAGAAGTGTTCCTTTGCTTACTCATATGTTGTGAACCTGTTTGGATTTTTGGTAAGACTGGACCATTCTTCCAAAAATCATGGTACGCTGCAAAGTGATGCAGGAGCTCTAGTGAGAGCTTACCCAAAAAATCTGCAAACTTCTCTGTCCAGGCTCTGACCTAAAACATTTTATTCTTTTATTGGATATTGCAGAGGTATATGATGGATCTGAGACTACAGTGCATAATAGTTTGTAGATAATTTACAGTAAGGACCCGATTGAAGCTTTTCCAGCTGTTACCATAGCTCTCTGCTTTTACTTAATTCTGCCAATTTTAAATTGTGGAAAAGATCATTCTCCAAATTAGCCTTTATTAAAAATGTGTTCCACAATGCTACATTCAAGACTGTCACCATTTGTTCTATCCATAGAATGGAATCTTTGAAGATAAATATATTTTGATATCTCTGAACTTGCTGACAAGAAAAGTAGAAAAAAAAGATAAGAACGTTTAAAATATCCTGAATATAGTTTGTCACTGTGTATTAATATTTTGCCTTTAGTCATAAAATCTTAGCATGCTGATATCAAATATAGCTTTTTTTAAAAAAAAGTATTGTAGGCACACTCTTTTTTTCCAGCTGAGGGAAAAACTGGCACTGACACAAGCTGCTGTGAGAAAAAGGCGGCCTCAAATGAACATTTTGCCCTGGGCCTCTGAGTGTCTTTAAAAGGCTCTGAATCGCCTTTATTCCCTTTTAGCCAGAGCAGGGCAAACTTCGCTCACAGAGGTGGGCGGAGCCTGAAACGCTGAGACAGCATCCTACACAAGACGGTAACTCCCTATAATGCAAGGCTCGCGTAATTATGTGTGTGTGGCAAGCCTAGAGCAGGCGCCAAAAGAAAAGACGCCTTCGGTCTTACGTGCCTCAGCGAAAGCAAATCCTCCTGAGAGTTCATTAACTCTGAGGTCCAGCCCAAACCAAGAAACGCAAAAGCCGCGTCTACGGATTTTTTGCCAAACGACGTTTTCAGACGTGGGGCAAAACGGTACGTTACAACCTCACTCGCGTTCCCATTTCTGTGTATCTTCCCCCGAGAAGCTACCTTCCGCCGGGATCGGCCCTAACATTTCTTGAACATTACCTCTGGGAAGCAATTGCCGTACAGGATGAAGCGTTTTTTGCTGGTTCAGCAAGAGGCCCCCCGATTTCATTAAGGCCCTCAACGAACTACATCTCCCAGAATACTTCGTGCCTATCTCGGACTTGGTCCTACCCTGAAGGGGCGACGCTTGGGTCGAGGGAGGGCTGCAGCCCTATTGGCTGAGCTGGCGGGGCGGGCACACTGAAGAAAGCCTCTTTTGTTATTGTAAAGTGCGGAGATCGAACTTGGCTGGGATTCCCTGAGAACTTCGAGAGGGGCTCTCTGAGGCGTTTTTGCACGTGAGGCTGGTTAATTCGGTTCTTAATTATAATTGTAAATCCTACATATACATTGGGTAGTTTTTCTGCAATATATCCCACATTAAACATGGCACAAATAGCGCAGGCTAGCCGCAAAGGCGTTTTTTAGTGTTCCTTCACGTATGAAAAGGGCCTAAGGTACTTACTTTGGCAAGAGTGGGGAGTGAGTGAGTGAGTGAGAGAGACTTTTCCCCTTGGCAAGCCCTATCGAAGTTATTGAGAGAAACACCCTTATGCCAACAAGTGAAGTATCCCGTTGTGAAGTCTCTGCTGGGAATCTCTTCAATAGGAGGGCCGCTTTAGGTGTCATATATAACATAAAGGTAAAGGTTTCCCGCACTATAAGTGCGAGTCGTTTCCGACTCTTAGGGTGACGTCTTGTGACGTTTACTAGGCAGACCGTATATATGGGGTGGGATTGCCAGTTCCTTCCCCGGCCTTTCTTTACCCCCCAGCATATGCCGGGTACTCATTTTACCAACCACGGATGGATGGAAGGCTGAGTGGACCTCGACCGCTTTTACCGGAGATTCGACTTCCTCCTTCCGTTGGAATCGAACTCCGGCGGTGAGCAGAGCTTCGGCTGTGTTACCGCCGCTTACCGCTCTGTGCCATGGGGTAGAATCATAGAATTGTGGACTTGGAAGAAGCTTTTGAAAATCTGTAGCCCAACTTATCCCCTCCCCCCGTCCCATGTTTATGAAGTGTTTACAGTGCAGGGTGCAACTAGAGAAGGGGTGAAGGGGTTGCACTGCAGCTTCTTGGTATCTGTTACTGTAGTTTATATACTTTTTTATTTTAGGTTTGTGCTTTCGAATGCTGCTGTTTTTTCAAGTATACAGTTAAGATATATAAAGTGTAATTTGACATTATGTAACACATGAAATGTGTTCCTTCATATTGAAAGGCACTGGGATTTAAGGTTCTGTCTAAGGATTTATTTTCCACTGTATGATAGTACAATGAAACTTCCAAGTCCAAAGGCAGTATACCTGTCAGTACTAGATGCTGAAGACAAACAGTAGAAGTCTGTTGCCATCATGCTATGCTTGCAGAGTTTGTAGCGGCATCTGGCTGGCTATTGTTGCAAACTAAAAACTGGTCTGATCCAGCAGCAAACAATAAATAAAGGTCCACGATATATCTGTAAGATGTATCTGATTTATTTTTATGAAAATAAAAAATGATTGATTCAGTAAAAGGGGGGAGGAAAGAAAGAAGACTTATAAAACATTTTCTCAAAGAGCTATTGAATAGATAAGCTTTCACTTAGTTTGATAAGCCATTTGAACCTCTTGAAGGGGGAAATTCCATAACCTGGAGCCAGTGCTGTTGTAATCTGTATCAACCAACGTTTTGCTGGAAGGAGCTGTGGTTCAGTGGCAGAGCATCAACCTTGCATGCAGAAAGTCCCAGGTTCAGTTGCTGGTATTTCCAGATAGGTCTGGCTGGAAATGCCCCTTGTCTGAAATTTTGAGGAGCTGCTGACAGTCAGAGTAGACAGTGCTGAGATAGATAGACAAATAGTCTGACACTGTATAAGGCAACTCCCTGCACCCATCATGTGAGTATAACGGACAGCAGTGCTAGCCTTTAATTGACAGAAGCTGTAATCAGTGTCTAGTCATACTGTAAGCTAAAGTGTTGATTTGCATGTGTTAACGAGCAATTACAGATCAAACACCATAGTGAGAATTTTCATGTCATCAGGAAGTCACTGACTCTTGAGTTTCTTGCAGCTCAGGAACCCAGTGTGATTAAATTGTCTCCTGAAATTATCCAGATGTGAATTTTGGAACTGCCCTTTGCCCTCCATAAACTGCTAGATGATTAAATGTGTGTGGTTTCTCTCGTTCTTTTCTGCTTGGATTTCTACTGCGAAGGTTAAAGAGAAGGTAATCTAAGCTAAATCCATTTTTTTTTAGAACTTTCTGGGAATTGCGGGGGTACAGTCAGAGTGAGAGAGCAAAGAGTCTGGTATTTTTGTTGAGATTAATCTTGTTCCTTTCTTAATTGTGTGTAGATTAAGTTACAAAGCTGCATAGTTACTGCTCTTGGAAGCCTGCCATGCCACTGTAACCTTGGCCATTATGTGGGAAGCTCAGAAGGGAGTGCTTTGTGTTTGTATCACTCTACAGTTGTGAGCAAGAGCTGATTCTCAGGGATCTTCTGTGTCTGTAGGGGAGGCCCATTATCCAGAACAGAAGCGGGAGCCCTGGAAGACCAGCGTTGGTAATGGTGTTTATGGATAGCTCTTCCTTTGTATAACTTTGCATTTTCAAAATATCCTGCTAGCAAGCTAATGTATATTGAAGGTTGCTATGGTGTGATTTTTTAAATATCCCAACTTAGGATATCAGAATGTTTCCCAGAGGCTGACCTTAGATTCAGAGAAGTCTGTTCTGAAGTCATTCTTTTAACTTTTGTTAGGTAGAAGGATGGATGTGGTGGCTTATTGGAGTCTGCTCATCAGCAGCCAAGAAGCCATTAAATTTGTACTCCTTTGCTGTTCGGAAGAAGAGTGGAAAGGTAGTGCATTTGAAGTCAGCCTGTGAGCCTGGTGGCAGTTTGCTTGAAAAGAAGACTTCAAGGCTTTGCATTTTGTACTGTTCTCACAACACTAATTGGGAAGTGTTGATAATTGCAGAGCTAATAAAGACAAGGAACATCAGAGTTTTCCCTCAGAGCAAGCAAGAACTTAAAACTCAACAGTGGTTTTGTTAACAATGTGGGATCCCAATTGTAGTTCCTAGAATGTCTTTCTAAGGCTGGTTTTGATTAGAGCTGCAGTTTATGCCCACAGAGTGCTTTGCTATGATAGTATTTACTGTAGCCTGCTGGTTTTACTTGACAGCTTTTTTGGCATCTTCTGTAGTGTCTACAGCTTCTCCTTCTCCCCTTTTTAAAATAGATGAATCAGAGCCAAATTTTGCTGCAGGCCTGTTTACCCGCAGTGGCTTCTAAAGAAAAGCCCAGGGAATTTTGTTATCTTGTTTCAACTCGCACACATCCCACCTCCCTTGAAATGCTTGTTGAATGAGAAGAAAATATATTTTGTGTCTAGTGACTGGATTTTGTTGCCTAACTGAGCAAGCTGTTTATTGGAACTCATATAAAGTTTTAACATTTTTATCTGTAGGGCTGCAATTAAGATCTGAAAGCTAATTAATAGACTACTTGTCTGCCTTTTGGCTCAAGCTATGTGCTATGATGAAATTTGAATTGCAGGCATACAAAGACTCCCTGCCCCAAAACTCTTTAGAGTGCAGTGTTGAGTGATTTACTCCCTGGATATACACCCTGCACTTATGAGGTGAATATTGAAGTCTCTCAGCAATGGCCTAGATAATCCATGCATGTTTTGTAAATGGAGTAATGTGTATGGGACAAAGTTGCATATTCTGGAGAAATGCTTTGAGATAAAGTTAATATATTTCTCCGTGGGAGAATGTTTCTTAATCAGGAAATTAATACAAATCTTGACTTATGCTACTTTTAATACCAAATTATCTCATAAAACTTGTCATACCCTCTTGTCTAGTTCCCCCATGCCCACCCTTGTCTGACTGGGTTTTGAGGGAAGATGATTGCTAATCCATAAATTATTATTGTTCTGTTACAAATATTACTAATATGTTTGCATTGCATTATTGATAGTAGACTTCAATATGTAATAAAAAAAACCACAAAATGTGAGCGATTACTGAAAGCTTTTGGCAAAATGTAGAAAGGAATACTTACGTATCTAGTGGCTAGGATCCCAAAAGGCACTCTCCCCTTAGGCAAAGTGAGGAAGCCACCTTGAACAGTTAATTTGGGGGTATCATGAAAGGGCAAGAGGCACTTGTGAGATTGGTTTTGCCATAGGTGCTGAAATAAGAATATAAGGTCCCTAGTGAATCAGGTCAAAGGCCCAAGTAACCATCATCCCATTCCCAGAGTGGCCAACCTGATTCTATGGGAAGCCCATTAGTAGGATCTGTGTGTAACAGTACCCTCCCATCTCCACTTGTGATTTCCAGTGGATAGTATTCGGAAGGATTCTGAATACAGTTCCCAGGATTCTTTGGGGAGGGGAAAGTGTGCTTTAGAAGGATTCGGAGGGGTGGGTGTGAGCCAATATGGTATAATGGTAGCATGTTGGACTGGGACCTGGGAGACCAGGGTTCCAATCCCTGCTCGGCCATGAAGCTCCCTGGGTGATCTTGGGCTGGGCATTATCTCTGAGCCTAACCTACTTCCCAGGGTTGTTGTGAGGATAGAATCGGGAAGGGGAGGACCAT
Source organism: Rhineura floridana (assembly GCF_030035675.1). NCBI lineage: Eukaryota > Metazoa > Chordata > Lepidosauria > Squamata > Rhineuridae > Rhineura > Rhineura floridana. The sequence continues at coordinate 164,375,971 of NC_084483.1, read as the reverse complement.
GTTTGTATGCCCCCTTGAGCTCCTTGGAGGAAAGGTGGGATATAAATGTAATAAATAAATATGCTTTAAATGTATGGTGTGTGCAGCTATAAGCAAATCTAATGTGATAAACACTGGGGCAAAAAATATCAATTTCTCATATACACTAGAAGTGTCTGGTGGTGACTGACCAAGAACGAGAGCTTGGCATCATAGTGTATAGCTCAACCCAGAGTGAGGCATCTATGAAAAGGACAAATGCCATGTTAGGGATTGTTAGGAAAGAGACTTAAAATAAAACTGCCAGTATCCTAATGCCATTAATTATACAAATCTATGGTGATTTGTAATTATACAAACCTATGGTGAGACCACACATGGAATACTGGTCACCTCATCTCAAAAGGATATTGTAGAGCTGGAAAAGTTTAGAAAAGATCAACAAAAATAGGAAAGGTTACAATATTTGGAGCTTTTTAGTTTAAAAAAAAGACGAGTAAGGGGGGGACATAATAGAGGTATATAAAATTACACACACTGTGGAAAGGAAGAAGAGCTTGATAGATACAGCAGTTTCCGTTTCCACAACCTGTCTCTTCACCTGTAGGGACTACTCCAGTGAATGTAGCCCTCTCCTGCATGCACATATCTCTTCTTTGGATTCCAGCAAATTTTCTTCTTATGAAAACCCATTCATTCAGATTTTTCTCTTTGCTGCACAAAGATAGCCTTTGCTAGACTGAGGTTATCATTGCTAGACTTCTGTAACTTGTCTGGGGTTATAAAGCTGTATGAAGGGTATGCATAATTTTTAAAGACTACGTAATTTGCTTTTCTTTGAAAGATAATATTGAAGGAATAGTGGGGAAATAAAGGTGTGCTCTGAGAATATGTTGCTCAATAGTGCCCTCATCTCCAGATGAAGTGAAGCCTAAGTACATGCTGTATTATTAACAGAGCCAAGGCATGTTTCCAAGTTCTCTGTTACAAACTTGCAAGCAAAGCTGCTCCCTTCCTGGTGACATCATCCACTGGGCAGAGGTTTAAGCCTTCCTGCTGAAGCTCACTGGGTGACCTTGGGCCAGTCACAACCTCAGAGGAAGGCGATGATAAAACCACCTCTGAATACCGCTTACCTTGAAAACCCTATCCATAGGGTCGCCATAAGTTGGAATCGACTTGAAGGCAGTCCATATATATTATAATACTGTACATGCAGCTGTGTTTGCTCACATTCATTCCCTCTAATGTTTCTGCTACTCTCTAAATCTAATGGTGCAAGTGAAGGGTAGACAGTTCTCTGTCCCTTATAATCTGTAACTGTCTACCCTTCCCTTGCATCATCTAAAATGATATGACTATATATGTAATAGTTAATAGTTTAGAATATGGTTGCTTATACTAACTTATGGCAATATGTTCCAGCTCTGTATTTAACCATTTTAATATGTACCTTGTTACTAGGAATGAGATAAAGATCTGCTAAAGAATTAATCTTTGTATGGCAAAAATGAAAATTTTGTTCTTCAGATCAATGCAATGCAACAAGAATTTTGAGGAACAAGAGCAGGAGTTGAGGGGAGTTTTTAGGGGTAAGATTAATTCTGCTTAGGTGACAATGTTACTTTCTAGATGCAATGTTACAATGAGCATTTCTTTACGGTTCTTAAATCTGATAAATCAACCACAATAAGCCCACAATAGTTACTAGCCTGCCATTTTTTCTTTCGTAGTCTGCTAAGACGCTAATAGGCTGTGTTTCTTTTCTGGCCACAGAAGAATGAATGAATAGTCTTTATTTGTTCATAGCCATTGGCCGCCACAATGAAATACAAAAATAAAAGGGGGCTTCACTTAAAATTGCCAGAGAAACATATATTAAAATACAGAATGACTTAAACCGTAATAACATTGTACTAGGAACCAGCTCCTTAGACAAAAGGAAATCCAAAATCATAAAGACAAGCACATTTCAGCCAGCGCCCAGTGTTCAATTTAAAAGATTTTAGAGCGCTAAAATCAGGGTAATTGTTTTAAATGTCTGGCCCTGATTTTATGTGCAGCCAGGGTGAACTTTGCTACTTGAGTGGTTAAAAAAATGTCCCTACCGGTGAGGAGGATACAAATTTGCTCCAAAATAGATCTATTCAACAGCGGCTGGAAAATAGGAAAGAGGAATTTAGTCCTTGGAGCTCTATACAAAGGACAAGTTAATAATTAGTGTACAATATCCTCAATTTCGCTGGATTGACAAATGCAGAGTCTTTGATAGACTGGAACCTTTGTGTACCTTCCATCAAGAAAGGCCGAAGGCATAGGTTGGAAACGTAACACAGTGAAGGATTTTCTCAATGTTGCTACAGTTAAAAAAATAAAATATTGCTCCATGGCAAAACCTGTCTTAAAAAGGGGGTACCACATGGAAAAAGACGATTGGGTAGATACCTGAAGATCCCATCTTTTGGCATAAAGGCAGATTCTTTCCTTGAGGAGATATTTTGGTCGCATAGAAGGATGGAGTGGTAAGGTTTCTATATTAATCCCATATGCAGACAAGATAACTTTAGTCCGCTTAAACCAACTGATGGGAGATGGATTTTGTATTTGTTCAAGGAGGCATTTCTTAGGGAGACGCGAATCATTCATGCATGCCAGCTTAAACCAATACTGAGCAAGAGCCGCATGCACAGAAGATTCTAAAGAGTGAAGTCCAGTTTCTGTCCTCAAAAGGACTACCGGAGTACCTTGCGGGGCAGCCAGAATGGATCTTAGGAACAAGTTCTGGACCATCTCAAGAGGGAAAGTGTTTGCATGTCCCCAAATCTCCACCCCATAAAGGAGTTGCGAGACCACTTTTCTGCAGAATGCCTCTACCACGGGAAAGACTAAACTCCCACCTTTGAATTTATAGAAACGAAGGAGTGCATGAACAGAGTGTAAAGCCTTCAGCTTGACTAATTCAAAATGTGATTTCCATACCAAATTGGCATTGAAACCAAGGCCTAAGTATCTAGCACTGCTATACTGTTTTATCAGTTTATCATTAAGTTTCGATACATGTGCTTTCCTTTTCTTCCTGAAAATCACCACCTTGGTTTTAGCCTGGTTAATCAATAGATGTTCCTTGGAGCAAAATTTACCTAGGCTTCTTAATAACTTCCTCATCCCAATTTGAGTGGTGGAGATCAGGACCAGATCGTCTGCGTATAATAAAACCGAAAGCTTAACATCTAAAATTGTGGGTGGGTGGAATTCTAACCCACTCAATTCTTGAACAATATTATTAATATAAAAATTAAAAAGGAAGGGTACTAATAAGCAGCCTTGACATACCCCTCTCAAAGTTGAAATAGATTCTGATAAAAGGCCATTAGCACAGAGTCTGGCCACAGAAGAGAAGTCCCCTCCTCCGTGGCTAGCATAGAAATGCAGAATACATGATGTCTAGTTGTTTGGGTTTTTTTTATAGCCCTCTACCAAACAGGTTGGCAGAGGAGAGAGAGAACCAAACGGGCTTCCCTCCTTCTACAGCCAGCACAAATCCCAAGTGGACTGGAAGAGGAGCAATGAAGAGCGCTTACTAACCTGCATGGAACATCTGGTTGCATGTGGCGACCAGGTGAGTTGCTAAATACAAGGCTGTGATAGATCACTTCTTAACAAGTTGGTTGGGATGAGGCAGACCAGAGCTGAATTGGGCAGCCTATGAACAAGCCTCAGACTGAGGCCAGCTGTCTTCCAAAATGGGGTCAGAACCAAATCTTGTGGCCAATGCTCACCCCTAATATGTTGTAACATGCTTGCCTTGTTCTTCCTTTTTTCCTTTTGCATATTTTTCTTTTTTTAATTAACATATGTTTTATTTTTGCACAGCTGAAAGGCACATTTTTATTAGATTTTTAATCACAAATACTAATATAGAAAGTAAGCTGTGACTGGACAACAAAATATCAGGCCTGTTGCTTTACATTTACCTTAGTCAAGAGGTTCTGGGTTAATTTAAGTTAAAAGAATCCTAAATTTGTGAGGAGGGTATCCACTTAAAGTGCGTTTTTTAAAAAAAGCAATCTTGCAGATTGTGAAAAGGGCTTGATGAAGATGAGAAAGTTGGTGTTAACATGGAAAGCCTACATTTAAAAAATTGCAATCTTGCATACAGATGGAGATGTTTCTTTGTCTTTGTTTAAGAAATTCATAGATATCCCTTCATTCTTTGATCCAAGTGCCATTTAGGAACTCGGGAGATCAAGGCAGAATCCCTCATCTGTAGCTCATAAAGCTTTTAGGGTCTCTTCCCCCAACTTTGTTCACACAAAATGTAAAAAAGCAAGACTGACACCAGTGTTCCCTTGCAGGTGGCAAACTGTGTCAAGTACATTAAGAATTGCCAAACAGATTTGGCAGAAAATAAAACAGAACCCATTTATGTATATCCTTTCCCTGAAGAGATTTTGTCTCTGCTTAATTAATATTGAAGTTAATTCCCACTCTTATTTTCTTTGAGCTGTTTTATTTCTTGATCATTTTCCTCTGCACAGATAATTTTAATTAAAGCTCCATAAATCATGCAGACCAGGTTGAGTGCCTTTTATTAGACATCTGGGGAAATCTTCTTTCTCCATTCTCAGGTCTTTGTTAAAGCCTTCATCCTGAAGGGTCTGGATTGCTTTTTGTTTTTGAGCATTTTGATGTGGCTTCTCTGACCACTACTTAGAAACAAGTCCCACCTCCTAAACATGTGAAAATGTATGGAAACGTTTGAGTAAATGGTTTGGTTCCATGAGTTGTAATGTATACTTATCTGCATCTATCAGAGGAGCTCTACTAGAAACCTAGTAACAAGGGATTTATTTTATTATAGATCAGCAATTTTATGTTGTTTTACTTTAATTTGGAAAACTGATAATTTAATATTTAAAAATTTGAAGTGATATATAAACACAAAAATTTGCAGAATCAAAACATAAGATAATAGAAACATAGGGGGGGAAACAATATAAAATACGGCTTTGTTTCATAAAAATGACAGTGGGCATGGCTGGGATTGCCCCTCAGGGAACGCCTGTCTGAATAAAAATGGCTCCAGTAGGCATTAATACCTCAGTGCCTTCCCATACTATGTGCCAAGATGCATCAAGGGCCAAACTAGATAATGTCTTAAATGTGTGATTGCGTTTAATATGCCTGATTTTCTTTTCTTTTCAATAGCAACTCTGTGTGTGTGATAGAGTAGGATTAAGAGATTAGGACTGCAAATATGGCAAATAGGCAGAAGGAATTTCACATTGCCCCCCCCCCCATGATCCTGACAGAAGTTGCCTTGGGAGCAAGCAACAGCTGTGGGAGGAGAGGGAGAGTTTTGCAATTGTAGGGAGGAATTTTGTTGGGGGTGTGGGGGAGGACAGAAGGATTAAAACACTTCCCAAGTGTGGTAATCCCTATCCTGAGTCAGATCTCTTTTCCCAAATAGGTTTTATGTAAAAGAAAAAAATCCTGACACATTAAATGCAATCACATATTAAATGCTAGTTTGGTCCTTAGAGCATGGCTGATGTTCTGTGAGGGAGGGGAGGAAAAGAGAGTAGGTGTGTTATGTGCCTTCAAGTCAATTATGATTTATGGCGACCTTACGAATCAGTGACTTCCAATAGCATATATAAACCACCCTGTTCAGATCCTGCAAGTTCAGATCTGTGGCTTCCTTTATGGAATCAATCCATCTCTTGTTTGGTATTCCTCTTTTTGTACTCCCTTAATGCTGTTTTTCCCAGCATTATTGTCTTTTCTCATGAATTATGGCTTCTCATTATGTCTCCAAAGTATGATAGCCTCAGTTTCATAATTTTAGCTTCTAGTGATAGTTCTGGTTTAATTTGTTCTAACACCCAATTATTTGTCATTTTCACAGTCCATGGTATGCGCAAAGCTTTCCTCCAACACCACATTTCAAATGAGTTGATTTTTCTCTTATCTGCTTTTTTCACTGTTCAATTTTCACATCCATAGTGTTCAGCGATACATCTTTGCATTTGAGGATCTTTTCTAGTTCTCTCATAGCTGCCCTCCCCAGTCCTAGCCTTCTTCTGATTTCTTGACTACTGTCTTCATTTTGGTTAAAGACTGCACCAAGGTATTGATAATCCTTGACAAATTCAATGTCCTCATTGTCAACTTTGAAGTTACATAAATCTTCTGTTGTCATTACTGTAGTCTTGACGTCCAGCTGTAGTCCTGCTTTTGTGCTGTCCTCTTTAGCTTTTATCAGCATTCATTTCAGATCATTACTGGTTTCTACTAGTAGTATGCTATCATCTGCATATTTTAAATTACTGATATTTCTCCCTTCAGTTTTCACACCTACATCTTGGTCCAATCCCGCTTTCAGTATGATATGTTCTGCATATAGATTAAACAAATAGGGTGATAAAATACACCCCTGTCTCACACCCTTTCTGATGGGGAACCAGTTGGTTTCTCCATATTCTGTCCTTACAGTAGCCTCTTGTCCAGTGTATAGGTTGCGCATCAGAACAATCAGATGCTGTGGCACCCCCATTTCTTTTGAAGTATTTCATAGTTTTTTGTGTCCTACCCAATGAAAGTCTTTGCTGTAATCTATAAACACAGGGGGATTTTCTTCTGAAATTCCTTGCTTCATTCCATTATCCAACATATGTTTGCAGTATGATCTCTGGTACCTCTTCCCTTTTTAAATCCAGCTTGGACGTCTGGCATTTCTTGCTCCATATATGGTAAGAGCCTTTGTTGTAGAATCGTGAGCATTACTTTACTTGCGTGGGATATTAAGGCAATAGTTTGATAATTACTGCATTCCCTGGGATCCCCTTTCTTTGGGATTGGGATATATCTTGAACGCTGCCAGTCTGTGGGCCATTGTTTTATTTTCCATAATTGTTGACAAATTTTTATCAAAGTTTGAACAAATTCAGTCTCAGTAACTCATAGCAACTCTATTGGTATGCCATCTATTCCTGATGTTTTGTTTCTTCCAAGTATTTTAAAGTATTTTAAATAATCAGAAGCTCCTATGAGCCTGAATTACCCATCCTCAGTGAAGGCTGTCTGATACCTCTCTGAATAATCCTCTGCTCTGCCCTTGCCTCCGTTCAGTCAAATTCCATTGGAGAGGCCCAACACTGGAACATAGGCAGCTGATTTATAGTCAGACCATTGGTAGCAACTTTCCAAGCTCTCAAATGAGAGTCTTTCCAAGACCTACCCAGAGGTGCTGGAGACTGAACCTGGGATCTCTAGCATGCAAAGCATGTACTCTGTAACCAAGCTATGTGGTTCTTCCCCAATTTCTGTATTGGGTTTGATCAGAGCCTTCAGGCACTTCCTATACACAGACACAGAAGAATTGCCACCCTCAGAGCAGTGGTGTGAGAAGATTTCCAGTGCTATATATTTCCATGGGAAAAATATTATTCCATAAATGCATTAGTAACAATGAATGGGTGCCTGCCAATTACAAAAACAGTATTAGGCAAGCTTGGCAGTTTCAGACTTTTAGCTTTGTTTACTAAATAGAAGAAAAATAAATGTGCTAAATTAGATCACCCTTTAAAACATCAGAAAATGTTCTGCATAGAAAAGATTTCCACTCAAACATTTCTGGAAAACCCACAGCTTCAGAGGAGCCAGTCTGTTATATCTCTAAATGAGTCACTTCTGTGGACTACTCTTTTCAGTCAAGAGGCCTACGAGAACAGTAACTCGTGCAATATGGGGGCAGGGGGAGTGAACATCTCTGAGCACAAGTCATTCTTACTCCTGTGCATTCTACAGGTGAGCCTTTTTGGATGTAACAGTAAACTGTAGCTGCTGTTGGGGGTGGCACACTGCCAGTGGTTAATTGTCAGTGATCAGATATTCCACAGAATGCCACGGTGTAGTTGGAAGTTTCTTTTTTAAATTTAATTATGGTGTCATTTCTTGGAAAGGGCAGGAGGGAGAGTAGCATGTCCCCTGGCTCTGCAGTAGTCAAGAGGAAAGCTTCTCTGTCTTGGCTAATCTGCTATAACTGCAGGCATCTCCAAACAGAAACACAAGCAGTCATAAGTGGCAAAGACCCACTGCCTAGTCAACAGAGTGACAGACTAGCACCAGAGAGGCCAGGTTCAAATCCTCCCTTGACTCATTGGGTGACGTTGAGCCAGTTGCACATTCCTGGTCTCATCTACCTCACAGGGTTGGTGTGAGGATAATGAGGGGAGCTATATATATAGTCTTGAACGTTTGGGGAAGGGGCAGGGAAAAATAAATATGTGGTGTTTTTAAAAAAAGAATGTCAATAATCACAATAACAGGTATCTCATTATTTGTAATTAGCATATAAGCAAATATGTTGATTATCTTTTTATTCCATAATACCAAATTGTTGTTGTTGTTATTGCACCACACTGGCAAAGGTGTCAGATACACCTATGTGGGGAGGGAACTCCACTGCTCAGGAATTGCCACAGATAATGACCTCTCCTGGGCTGCCATCTCCCCAAACCTTTGGGGGTAGAGGAGCCACCAAGAAGGCCCCCTCTGCTGTTCTCAACAACTGAGTTGCTCTTTAGGAAAGGAGGCAGTCTTTCAGATATTTGGGGCCTAAGTTGTTCAGCGCTTTAAACACTAATGTGAGCACCTTGAATTGGGCCCAGAAACAAGTTGGTAACCAATGCAACTGTTTTAAACCAGGGTCATGCGTGTTCTAAATGAAGCCGCGGTCAGTAATCTGGCTGCTGCCTTTTTCACCATTTGATGTTTCTGGGTTGTCAGTCCCATGAACAGTGTGTTGTGATAATCCAGTCTGGAAATTGCCAGAGTATGGAGTATAGCCGCCAAGTCATCTCTGTCCAAAGGGGCTGTAGCTGGTGAGCCAGCCATAGTCGGAAAAAGGCACTCCTAAGGTGTTGGACTACGACCTGGGAGACCAGGGTTTGAATCCCCACACAGCCATGTAGCTCACTGGCTGACCTTGGGCCAGTCACTGCCTCTCAGCCTCAGAGGAAGGCAATGGTAAACCCCCTCTGAATACCGCTTACCATGAAATCCCTATTCATAGGGTTGCCATAAGTAGAAATTGACTTGAAGGCAGTCTATTTCCATTTTTCAACCACTGAGACCATCTGAGCCTCAAGTGACAATTATGGATCCAGGAGTGTACCCCCAAGCTATGGACGTGCTCTTTCCAGGGGAGTGCAATCCCATCCGAAACAGGCCATCTCCCCATTTCTTGGACATGAGCACTTGGAACACATAACACCTTTGTCTTTTCAGGATTCAGCTCCGATTAATTGGCCCACATCCAGCCCATCACTGCCTCTGGTCTAGCACCTTAATTTAATTTGACCAGTTAATTGACTAAATCTTTTTTGACCGATCAAATGCTCCAAGTAATTGGAGGGGCATGCTTTAGCTATTGGAAAGCTGGGAAATGTTGCTAGACACACTTCCAGGTCAGTGAATATTCTTCTGGCGTGTTGCCTTTAAATATCAGAGTTGTTTTGATTTAACAATTGGCAAGTTACACTTAACACTATCTGAAGCTTAACATCAAAATAACTCATTGGCCAGGATCCAAAGAATGGTGTTCTGTGCACAAAAGCTTTGTGTTTCTCAAACAGCATCCTCCCATGTCATATGACAAACCTATTTTGAAAGTGAAGACACATTCAAAAGCAGTTTGTGATATGACACGAGGTCTGTTGCTCAGAGAGAGGAAAGTCAAAGATCCCACCAGGCAAGCCCAGGCCTTTCGGTATAGATAATGTTGATCTTAGGATCCTGGCCATCGTGCCAGTCCTGTTTGGTCCTTAGATTCAGATCTGCATTGCCTTTGTTCTTCCTTTGCCCCTTGGATATTTGTACATAATTGATTTACAGTTTTTGCTTTGTATGGCTGCTATGTGCAAAGCTGATCAGTTTATGGCTAAACGTTCATTCTTTTGGTATAAAAAAAGCCTCACTGCAATGAAGTGTTGAAAATAAAATCCAAATGGAAGAAACTTTTTTCCCTTTCTAGCTTCCGCTTCTAAGATAATTACTTCATTGTGGTTATAGATAAATATTTAGACATTCTTCCTTCAATCCCAGCACATGAAAGTACTAGTGCTATTGCCAACTTCACTAAAGTGTTTCTGTTGCATATTTACTTTGGCAGATCCTTCTAGAAAGTGATGGCTTTCATTTGTTTCCCTTGCTGTCATCTTCACAGGATAGCCTTTTTTCTCTTGATTCAGTAAGAGTTTGCCCTTGCATGAGAGGCAAGATCCAGCTAAAGCTAAGCTGGATCTTTAAGGCAAGATTCAGCTAAAGCTACGCACTCTGACATTCCATTGTTTGTACAATGTTAACTCCGGCTGGAGTGTGCCCCAAATGTTTTGTGATTACAGTTGCCTTTAAGACTTAAGCATTGAAGCTCCCTGCTCATAGTTATAAAGTGGAAATGCTATGAGTAGCATGTGAAGTCTCATTCAGTAGTATGCATTCTGACGGCAGTACAGTACACTTTGCAGCATTGCTCATATGAGGAGCCAAGGTTGCCCTGCATGCATTGTAAAAACTAGTGTATGTAGTAAATCCATGTACTTCAGACGTAATACGGAATCATAGCATTATGTGAGTGAGCCTTGTGCTTATGCATTTCCATGATTTGATCCTGGTTTGGAAGGATCACACAAACTACAGTTTAGTGGTGTTGACAGATTTAATGGGACACCTAGAGTGTTTCCAGATGGAGGTTAATTGTGGAATCAGTGCTGCTAACACACACAGGTTTTTCGCACCATCCATGTAACATCATCATCAAAATGCCAGCCCATATGTATTTTTACATTTCATCTAGATTTCTTCTTCCAGAGGAAAAATTGTTGAGTGAAAATAGCTTGTTTATATATCTGCAGGTACATCTGATGTGGAAACTGATTAGCTGAATTTTTTCCTGAGCCGTTTGTAAAGTGTGTGGCGACATTTCAGTGGGTGATCTGTATTATCATCACCATCATTTATTACCCACCTTTCACCCAAAGGCCCCAGGGTGGGTTACAACAATTTTAAAATATGACATTAAAAACAATTTTAAAACAACCTAAAATCCCCCAAATAGGGCGGGTCCTAAAAATACATGTCTCAAGTGTCAAAGGCCAAAGTAAAGAGATGCATCTTCAGCATTTGCCTAAAACTGTACAGTGAAGTTGCCAGAAGCATCTCAGTGGGGAGGGAGTTTCACAACTTGGGGGCCATTACAGAGAATGCCCTCTCCCGTACCACCACCACCACCTGAGCTTTTGGCTGAACTACCAGAAAGGCCCCCTCTGCTGATCTCAACACCCGAGAGGGTCTGTAAGGAAGGAGGCAATCTTTCAGGTTTTTGTGACCTAGCTTTAATTAAACCTGGAAACAAACTGACAACTAATGAAGCTGTTTAAAAATGGGTCATATGAGCTCTAAAGGGAACCCCAGCCAGGTATGCATTTTAGATCAGTTGATGTTTCCGAGTTATTTCAAGAGCAGCCCCACTTGGAGCGCATTGCAATAATTCAATCTGAAAGTTACCAGAGCATGGAGTACTGTGTCCAGGTCATCTCTGTCCAAAAAAGCCAAAGCTGGCAAACCAGCCAGAGTTGGAAAAAGGCACTCCTATCCACTCAGGCCATCTGAGCCTTAAGTGACAATTTTGGATCCAGGAATACTTACAAGCTATGAACCTGCTCCTTCGATTCCTTGTCTTGGAGCCTTAGGCAAAATACCCAAATATAGGGTAGTTCATGGCTAATTGGTCAAGGCACTGGACTTAGACCCAAATTCCCCCTGAAATGAACACACACTGGTAAATAAGAGGTAACTTTATTAGAATAAATTGTAACTACAAAAAGTATAGCAGCAAAATAGTTTCTTAAACCAAACACCCCCAAGTGCTAGGTAAAATACAGAGAGAGTTCAAATCACAAATAAAAATAACAAAGCTTTCTAGCCTAATCCATACTTAGAATAAAGGTAAACCAACATAGTGACATCATGGTTCCACATCTCCCCAGAGATGTATAGCGTGGATAGCAGATGGAAGATGGAACCCCAACATCAGGGTAGCACCAGCAAACACTGGGGAACAAAGACCTAGGGTCTGGGTCCTATTCTTATGGGGAAATGTCCAGCAACAGCCAGGAATTAATTAGCCAATCAGGGGGCTTTCTGATGATGAAATCTTCTGGAGCTTTTGCACCTAACTGTCATGCACTCATCAATCTTCCCCGGCTGGTTGGCCTTGAAGTACAAGTCTTGAGATGATAAGCAGGTGTTCTTGCTTACTGTTTAATTAACTGAAGTCACCTATGAGAACTGACAGTTTCATGGGCTCTCAGAGGCCCTATTTCAGGCAAGATGTTTCCCCCACAATTCCTTGCCTCAGAACCATGCTAGAAACCAGGTGTTCTTGACAAACAGTATCAAAAGCCATCAAGAGATTAAGTACAGAGATCATCTCTCCCGACAGATATCAACCAGAGTGACCAAGGTAGTTTCAGTGCCGTGGCCAGGCCTGAAGCCAGACTGGAATGCACCCAAGAAATCAGTTTCCTCCAAGCATGCTTGAAGTTGGAGTGTCACCACCTTTTCAAGCACCTTGCCCAAGAAGGGGATATTTGCCACCAGGGGATAGTTGTTTAGCATTTCTGGATCCAGGGTGGTCTTTTTAAGAAGGGGACGTACCACCACCTCCTTCAAGGCAAATCATACCTCCATTGCAGCACCTCTACTTCCATTTGCTGTTCATCTGAGCACAACATAGCCATTTTTCCCCCAGTTTCCCAAATAATGCAAGTGAGTCTGTTTTCATCAATTGCTGCATACTGAAGGCATGTCAGAATTCAGCAACCTGGTCTGAAGAGCTGTCCTCTCAGTGTCTCAACTCTTATGGGAGATAACCTTGGAAAGTACAATTGTAGTATGTGTATCAGGACTCTTTTTTTTACAAAAAAATTAATAAAGAGGTCTTGTGTAAGTCGTTTTTATCAGAATTTTGGTGTAGCAAAATACCAGTCTTGCACAATATCTCTATTCATTTAAAAAATATCTAATGGAAATGCATGTTGGGACTCCCACCACCATCACCAATAGCACAAATCTCCATTTTGTTTAAATGTAATGATTAAGGGCTAGTAAGATTTGCTGTTGCATAGTTCCAGTGGTGTGTTTTTTTAAGGTGCATATTCATAAGTACATAAATACCTGCACTCATATTCCAAACAGTAAAAAGTAGTGGAGGATGAGGGAGTAGTGACTGAGGAAAAGGGCTTGAAGAGAGATAGCATGGAAGCATTCCATTAAGGGCCTCCTACTGGTGTGGATGGGAAACACTGCAATACCTATGGAAAAACTAAGACTAAAAACCAAATGTGTGGATGCTTGCATGCCAGTTGCACACAAAGAAAAAAACTGATCTGAATGACTGACCTAAAGTATCTGATTAAATTGGAGGGCATTTGAAGCAAGGAGCACGTGAACCAAGACTCGTTCAAGTATGCCAAACCATGTTTTGGAATGAATCATCCCATTAAGATTTTGCCATTAAAAGGGGGGGGCTCTAAATGTTGTTATTCAGCTTGTCGAAGCTTGTTATAAAAGGTCCATTGATTTTGATGGATGCTATACTGACCTTACTGCAAGCAGACACTGATTTCAGTTACCTTTGTATCTTGTTACTTTTCTTCACAAGAAGAGAAGTAGCTAGGCAAGTAAGTTGGACTTCCCCATGTTTTTGTTTTACTTTGTATCACTCATATGTTCAGTACTTGTTATCACATAAATATTCCCAATTTTTCACCAGATTCAACCTACCCATATGGTTTTCCATGCTCTAATAACATCTAATTTCAGCTATTACAATTTAGCATATGTGGGACTACCTTTGAAGGCTGTTAAGAAACTTCAGCTAAAAATGCAAAATGCAGCAACATGATTCTTAACTAGGGCTATATATGGAGCATATTGTGTGAGTATTGAAACATCTACACTGGTTGCTGGGTTTAACCTATAAAGCCCTAAACAGCTTGGGACCGAGATCCCTTAAGGAGTGACTGATCCCATATGAGTCTGCCTAGTATAGAGATCAGCCTCAAGGACTGTGGTCCATATTCCCCTGCCATCTGAAGCAAGCAGGTAAAAACCAGAAACAGGGCTTTTTGAGTTGTAGCAGATCATTTATGGAACTCTCTTCTGAAGCCATCTTTATTTTCTTTGTGTTGCCAGGTAAAAACTTTATTTGCCAGGCCTTTGGGGTTTTTATAAGTTGTAGATTTAGTTTTTTTAACTTGGTCATTGATCTCTGTTTTAATGCTGATTCTTAACTGCCTCCTGTTTGTCTTTTGATGATTTTTTAAATTTCATGTTTTTATCTCAACTCAGAGCCACAACTGAAGGAGCAGCTTAAAATACTAGCAACAAATAATTACTACTTCATGCAGTGGAAACCATATTATTGGTATTCTGTAGATTTTGTCAGGTGTGGCACAGTAATAATCTCCCCCCCCATCTACTCTAAAGCACCTGACAACAGGGTAGGGGCCCAAATGAATCAGAGATAATGGATGGTTCCATAGAATTGCTGTCTGTTATATTATGAAGCTGTTGAATTTGATTGTCAATTTGCTGAAAGTGAGCCAGACATTTTTAAAAACACCATTTTAATTGGCTGTAAGTTGCAGTACCTTCTGCAAAATTAATATTCATGCCAGTGTTTTATGCAATAACTTTGCAGCCTGTCTGTCTGCGTGTGCCTGTGTATTGCAGTGTGTCTTAGCCTTTTAAGTTTGGTGAGCTACTCATTAAGAAGCGAGTATTAGTCATTTTTAGGTCCGTGGCAGAGCATCTGCTTTGCTTGCAGAAAGTCCCAGGTTCGGTTCCTGGCATTTCTAGGTAAGGCAAGAAAAGACTCCTGCCTGAAACCCTGGAAAACTGCCAATCAACATAGGCAGTAATAAGCTGGGTGTACAAATGGTCTGACTCAATATAAGGCAGTTTCCTCGGTTCCTAAGTATGTGGCAATTGCAAGGTGGATTGATATGAATGTAAATGTCAAAGTGGTGAAATGAACTTGCCAGTTCTCAAAGGTGGCATTGCCAGTTCTTGTATAAAGATCAGGCTACAGTTCAGGATAAAGCATCAACCTTGGTATATAAACAAAATCTACACAGAGTACTGTATTCTGAACAATTATTTTTAAATGACCAGACTGTAAACACACTACCAGAAGATGAATGGAACAGTTATTTCCATGAGTTGGCACTGAGCCATTGCACAAATAATTAGCTAGTTTGTTTTGTTATTTTTTCCCCAAGTTCTAATATTAAAGGCAATTTCCCAATCATGTCTTGCTAAGAAGCCTTGGAAGGACATACAGGACAGTTAATACTACATCATTGAGTACCAGAGGGCTTAACTACAAGTGACATTATTCAGGTCTTTAGCCTTTGTGTACCTGATTTTTGAAAAAATAAATAGGCAGCATGTGCAGGGGCAGAGCAGACTGGCACCATAACATCGGCCTTTAAGCTATTGCCCCTGCAGCAGTCCCTGTGTCTGGACTGGGTCCAGACTTGATTATGCCTAGGGTAGACCCATTGAAATCAACAGGACTTAAGTTAGTCATAGTCATTGATTTTAGTGATCTACTCCAAGCCTAAGGCTGCAATACACACTTACCTGGGAGTAAGTCCCATTAAACTTAATGGAGCTTACCTCTGAGTAGACATGTATTGGATTGCAGCCTGAGTGTGGATCCAACCCTGTGTTTCTTCTAATTGTTTGGCTGCCAATCAATCTTAACAAAACATTAATGTAACTAAAATGAATGTTATGTTATTACATTGAATGCATGAGTGCATTTTCTCTGGAATGCTTATATTTTAGGACCAGAATAAAAAGGGCTTTAGGGTTGCCACATAGCTGTTTTAATTTATTTATGTTTTTCTACATTTTCTTTAAATGTTATGACATAAGATACCAGTTAGATGTCATTTCATAGTAATTCTCCTTTAGGGTTAATAATACAAGGTGACTTAAAGCAAATATTTGACTCCCCGTATTTTTTGTTGTTCTCCTACCAGTAGTTTTCTTTTAACTCTTAAAGTTATTTCAATGCGGACTTCTATTAAGGTGGAATACATTTTAGACAAGATTCCTTTTTGCTGATATGTAATTCATAATAGTTGCTTTAATTTGGGTCAGAGGAGCTCAAAGGTGACTCAAGCCTTATGTGTGGGGAAAACGCCCTCCCTCAGTTCTCCTTTCCTACAGTGTGCAGCAATGCAAGCTGAGTCTCCTTGCAGCTCCAGTGTAATTAGCCTCTCAATATGGGATCTCTGTCTAGAAACTGACCTTTTAAAAAATGTGTCTAAAGTGTGAGATCTCTGTAGAGTGCCACATTTTGTATACTGCACCATTAGTGCATAAATATGCGATTCAGTAGGGTGCTGGTGCTCGTAAACACAATGAGAAATGCAGCCTCGTATATCTTCCCCACCCTATAAATACCTTATCTTATCTTATCCCCAGAGCAGTTTCAAAGCATTTGAATTAACTCTGTGAAACAACAGTGACAAGGCTCCAGCCCAAGAGATAGTGTGTCAGAGAATGTGTTATAAACAATGCCTTTGCTGCAGATTTTTGTGGTTGAAAAAATTAATAATTCCTTTGAAATGTGATGTTCATTAAAATATAGCTGCCCCCCCCACATTTCTCTCATTTCAAAAGTTACTTAAAATAATTAAATAGTAAGGAGATCCGTTCTTTCCATGGGTATTTACTTGAAGCATGCCACTTTGAAAAATTAACCCAACAGAATGATTCAGTATTTTTATATCTTGCCTTTCCTGTAAGGTGGTGTACATATATCTCCCCCTTCCCATTTTATCCTCACAACAATCCTGCAAGGTAGGTTAGACAGAGAGGTAGTGACTGACCCAAGGTGAACTTCATGGCTGAGCAGGAACTTGAGCCCTGGTCTAACTACTATACCCATTGAATCTCTTTCGTTTAATGCTCAGTGGAATATAGTAAATGTAGCTGGTATTATGTTAAAATTGGGCTCTGTGTGTGTGTGTGTGTGTTCAGAAAATAAAGTAAGCTCTATAGGTCTCGTCAGGTTTTTTCCTCCCCTTTTCTTCCAGGGAAGATATAGCAGCAGGTCATACTTAGTTTATTTAAATCTTGCTTCTGAAGCTGAAAGATAGAAATCCTGGGACGGCCAATCAGAATGTCCTGCACGTGATGAGATAAAATGCTTTGGCAGGTCATATGTGGTCCGTGCAAGTGATTCTTTGTTTCCCTCTGTTCTAGAGCGCTAAGTGGCCAGTCTGTGGCAGAGGTGGCACAGACAGCGCATGGGGAAGAGGACACTTTGTGGCCAGTGATATGGGTGTCCTGAAAAAAATTCTGGTGCCCTAAATTGATTGGGGTCTGATTTATCATTTTGGATTATGCTTACTTTTGGTTTTATGTCTTCTTAGGAAACACAAATCAAAAACCTTAAGCACAAGGCTTAGTTAACGCTAAGATATGCGCACAGACATCAATAACATAGTTGGGGTGTGTAAAAATATAAGAGGCTATGGGCTAGTTCACACAACACACTGGGCCCAAGTATGGTTCAGTGAGACCACACAAAGTTCTCTGGGAAGAGGAATTGATTGTTAAACAATTGTAGCTCTGTGAGGGGAATAGGGGTCTCCTAACTACTCTCAGCACCCTTAACAAACTACAGCTCCCAGGATGCTTTGGGAGCAGCCATGACTGTTTAAAGTGGTAAGATACTGCTTTAAATGCATAGTTCAGATGGGGGGGGCTAAGCCTCGTTCTGAAGGTTTTTGCTTTGTATTTGCTTTCTGGAAAGGCCAATATTCTCTCTGGCCAAAATGTTCTTTAATGCCATAACTGTGGTGATTCTTTTGCAGTTATTATGTTGCTTGAAATACTGTTGGCTGTTGTCTTGGGAGCAATCATCTATCTGTTTTTGACCAAGAAGGAGGAGGAAAAATTATCTATGGGAGATGGATGGTGGGGTAAAGGACAGAAGCCTGACTCTGAAGAAGATTCAACTGTACATCCTTTTAAGGTGGAAACATCAGAGGCTGAGATAAATGTAAGTAATAATAAAATCATATAATAAAACCTATGCAATGTGTAGATTTGTTTTTTAAAAGTGATGTTAAGTTAGTAGCTACAGTTACATCTTGTTTGTGTTTATATAAGCAGCAAGAAGTACTAGGGTAGCAGCACAATCCTACCCGTGCTTTCCTAGAAATGCTTCAGTAGACTGTAGACCCAAATAAACGTGCTCATTTAAAATTGCAACATACATCTAAATTTATTTAGGTTTACATTTCTTACCAGCCCTACAACCCCTTAATTTTAAGTTAAAAAATTTAAATATGTAAAATGGGCTCAAAGCATGCAACCAGGCTATATAAATTTGGCTTGATTTTTAAATCAAGTCAAAAACTATAGATGTATAGAAAATATGATACATGCTGAAATGTAGGGCTGCAACACAAACACTAACAGGAGTTATTTCCTCTCCAGCAATAATTGTTACAAGCAGTTTTGTTCAGTCATGGCTATATCATATTAATCAGGATGTGACCCTATCATTGTTTAATGCTGTTAACAGGGAACAATATATAATGTGTTGTAGTTGCCTGCATGTGTTAACCAAGCCAGCCTGGGCTATCCATCGCGCACCTCACTGATAATAGCTTTAAAACAATGAAATTCAGAAGGGTACAATGCGTACACAGTGGAATCTAATTTTAGCTGTCTTTAACATCTGCTGCTGTGTTGGCCCTGTACTCAGTTCTCAGGGGAGAGCCTTTGATTTGAAAGTCCAGCTTCATACTAATGGCTGTGACATTCTCTGTTTGTTTCAGGCAAATGGAACCAGCTGGTTCTATGAGCATTGCTGTGTGATTGGTCAAATTGTGCCCCAAATTTCTTCCTCCCTCCCTCCCTCCCTCCCTCCCATGCAACAGTTGTGAAAACTCACATAAAGATACCGTATAGCCTTTCAGGAGAGTGGGAAATAGTCTCCAATGACAATGAATGGGGGAAAGAAATGTTAAATAAAAGGGTTCACACAATAGGGAGGCGTTAGTGTTTGTGGAAGGTTAATGTTTGTAACTTTCTCTTCTTTTAGCAGAAGAGCATTTCTGCAATACCATAGCACAGACAGAGTATACAATCTGTCTCTCTTTTTTAATAATACTTGCTGCACTGTGTGGTAATAACCAGTTGGGGTTTTCAGAAAGCTTTTTTGAATTTTTTAAAGCCACCCTGACCTCCTTTGGAAAGAAGGACAGGATAGAAATTAAACAAACAAACAAATAAATAATGACACTTGCCTACATTCTATGGAGCATTCCCAAAAGAACTGAAAGGATTGACAGAGGAACTGTCATTATAATTGGTGTAGAAACACAGCCCGAATTGCACATGTGGATAGTGCAGAACAAGTGAGAAATGGATGTCCATTCCCCTCCACAGAAATATTTATTTATTATTTATTTTATTTTATTTATTTGATTTATATCCCACCCTTCCTCCCAGTAGGAGGCCAGGGAAGCAAATATTGCGTAGGAAGGACTTAGGTAGATTTTTACACTGAACTTTTAAGGAAAGCACCTTGGACAGCTTCTTGAAAGTTCAGACTAAAACCCAGAGCGGATTCACTGCCCCACTGACATCGGAGCCACCAGTCTCCACTGCTTATACCAAGTCAAAGCAAATGGGAAGGCAACAATCATGGGAAGAAAAGGGAGGAGACCTCCAGGTGCATAGAAAAGGTTTATTAAGCCCAATGCATTTCAAAATAAATCCGTCTTCAGGATCTGGTCTATAACTCAGTCTGGTCTATAAACCATTGTTGCTGATCATTGGTCTATCCAGCTAAGCCAACACTGACTAGAAGTGGCTCTCCAGAAAGGTGGGAATCTTTCACAATCCTACCTGGAGATGCCAGGGATTGAACCTGGGACCTCTTACATGTAGCCCTAGCTACAGCCCATCCTCAATATAATCTTCAGTATTTCTCATTCTATATTAAGCTTCCACTGAATTATCTGAGAATGCAGGGATGAGTGTGGGTCTATGTAGGAGTGTTTGCAAACATTTGAATGAATAGACAAGAAGAAAGGGTTTTGCTAATTAGAGAGAACTTGTTTTAAAAGGAGATGCAGGGTCTTCATTCCTCCACTGCCTACTGAAAGAAGAGCCCTCTCAAAATATGCATTGGTCATAGAGCAGACATCAATGGACTTTAGTTAAGTCCATTCAATCTAGTGATTCCAAGATTAACAAATTTATTATGGCATAAGCTTTTGTGGGCTACAGTCCATTTCATCAGATGCATGAAACGTTATCCTGAATTACAGATTGCGTGCATAGATACAGATAGAGTATCCATGTGTTGTGGAGGGGAATTGTAATCAGTGAGGTCAGAAGGAAGTAAAGTGCAGAAATTATAGATAGTGACACTTTTAGCTATGTTATGATCACAATCTGTTTGTTCTGAATTTCCTTTCCTTTAGACCTCACTGTTTCTATTTCCCACCTCAAACTATGTGTCATACCTGTGACTCATGGCTAACACTTCATACAGCTGATTATGTGGACTGTCATATACAAACACTTATGCCATAATATATTTGTCAGTTTTCAATGTGTCACAGAACTTTTCATTGTACCAGACTGATATCGCTATTCTTCAGGAACGGAAGTCAATTTATTTCAATGGGTCTACTTTGAGTATGACTTAGCTGAATACAACCCATTGAGAGTATAGAGCAGGATCACATTCTGACTGTGGCAGGTGGGAGGCAACAAGAAATATTAAGATTTGAATCAGAATTTGGAGCACAGGCATAATGTTGTCAAAGAGGTATTTCATGGGGATGGGGGGCTGCCAAAAAAGCATAAGGTACATGCATAGGAAAATGTTCTTGTCCATTGAGGTGTCAGAGATTTTATTTTAATATAAACTCTCCCCATGTCCACACCCTACATTTAAAGCACAGAGCTTCTTCCCAAGAATCCTGGAAACTGTAGTTTGTTATGGGTGCTGGGAATTGTAGCACTGTGAGGGCTGAACTACAATTTTCCAGGATTCTTGAAATGTTTGGTGTAGATGTGATTTAAGAAAGAAAGTGTTATAACTTTTACATATAACACTCATGCGGATTTTCAACCCTTCATCTTTTCTTTTTCCCTCTCACACGTTTTCTTCTAGTACATACATAGAAGACTTGATGAGGCAAGATTTGCTGAGCCATTAGAAGATAGCCAGTTTCGTTATGGGTTTAACTCAGCTTATCTTAGGAAGGTTGTCTCTTATTGGAGAAATCAGTTTAACTGGAAGAAGCAAGTGGAACTTCTCAACAAATTCCCACAGTTCAAAACAAAGATTGAAGGTTTGGAGCCAATAATATTGTAATTGTTCTTTTAAATCTTGGAACTTGCTTTGTGTTCTTCACAGAAACATTGAGTGGGGTTCAGTGTAAAATCGGTTTGCTTGTCCATTAGTAATATTGGCTCATCTGTATTGGTTTCTTATTTAAATTATTTTATCTGATTTTAAATTATATGACTATATTGTTTTAACCCATCCTGGATTCTTTTGATGAAGGGTGGGTAAGAACATTTATAATTAAATAAATAAATAAACAAAATTTGACTTCCTAATTTGGCTGTGAGATCTTTGGATACCAGGATGCTCAGAAGAACATTTGGTTTTAAGTGTAACACTGTTCAGGGTTCAGGTTTGAAATTCAGATTGGGCTTGCCTAGGGAAAATAATGTCAGTCTGCCCAGCACCAGAAGTACGGCAATGCCAGAGTGGGAAGATCCAGGGGAGCAGCAGCAGGCATACATCCTGCTGCTTTGCTTGTAGATCTCTGAACCATACACAGCTTGAGCTACTGAACTTAGGGAAGTCCCTTGTTGCAGCAGTCTTTTGTATTATGTCTGATCCAGCAATGACCAGTCGTAGTCTCGCAATCATAATGTGATATGATGGAGATAATCAGGTAAACTAATAGCTTTGGACATACTTATGCAGGGCTTATCAACCCTTTTGGGCCCATGGGCACGCTAGCAAACTGGAGAAACTGTTGTGGATATCAACCCCACACACAGCCAAGCACACACCACAAACCTATTCTATAGGCTACAGCAGAATGCTACTTTCAAGTCTAATTTTAGCAGGGAAGAGGTGACCCTGTGGGTACTAGGAAAGGCACCTGTGGGAACATGTACACCTACAGATACCTTGTAGTAACCCCTGACTTCTTTATTTTATATTTACAATCTGCACTTTCATACAATATATCAAGGCGGTATATGGCAAACAAATATAATAAAGTCAGTAATAATAAAATCATATAATAAAACCTATGCAATGTGTAGATTTGTTTTTTAAAAGTGATGTTAAGTTAGTAGCTACATCTACATCTCATATGTGTTTATGCCCACCAAAACTGTTTAAATAGTTTCTGAAGTTATGTGTATTTTTTTCTTTTCCATAGGAATTGATGTCCATTTTCTTCATGTAAAACCTTCGCATGTGCCTGATGGCCAATCTGCACAGCCATTATTAATGATTCATGGCTGGCCTGGCTCAGTGTATGAATTTTACAAAATCATCCCTCTTTTGATGGATCCTGCAAGCCATGGCCTGAGTGGCAAGCATGTTTTTGAAATAATTTGCCCTTCCATCCCTGGCTATGGCTTTTCGGAGGCATCTCACAAACGGGGTATGTTTTGAAGGAACATACAATGAAGCAGTACGCATACAACATTTATCTTTGCTGAGGGAACTGTGGATTCATAGGAACATAGAAGCTGCTTTAATCTCAGTCAGATGACTGGTCCATCTATCTTAGGGTTGTCTTCACTGACTGTTCAAATTGGGACCCATCTGTCATTCATATTCTGCTGTTTCTTCAGGAGCATACAATAAGGTTACTCTTTTTTGTCCTCGCTATAGTTCTAAAGGAAGGTTATACTGAGAGTGTGAGTGACAGCTGAGTGATTTGCATGGAGAATGTCCCACCTTCAGTCCTGGGTATCTCCACTTGAAGGGATAACACAGGACTAGAAGAATAACTCTGACTGAGGGCTAAACTGCACGCTTCACCAAAGGACTCATGGCAAGCTGTAAAAGCTGAGTGTAGAGGCTATTGTCTTTACAGTGATACCTCAGTTAACAAATCCTCCAGGAAAGAAGCTTAATAGTCTTTTTGGGGGGGCGGGGGACACACACACACTCTGACTTAGTCAGAATGTGGCTCCTTGTCTACTGGACTGCAGCTGCTGCAGACATCTCTCTCACACATGGCTGGAATGGCGCTGCTTGCCAGGTGGTGCATGCGCCTCTACAGTAAACTGTGCTTCATGTGCCCTGGAAGCACTTACTGCAGACGTGTGTGCTCGAGTGTAGGGGAGGATGGCACAGACAGAGAGACCAAGAAAAGGAGGGTGGTCGTGGCTGCCTGTTGCCTGCCTGCTCGAGTGTATGAATCCTTCAAGTGGTCTGTATGCGAGGCTTACCTGACCTGGTTGTTTCATTCCAGACATTTTGAATAAAAAGCGTGCTGAAATATGTTGAGGTGCTCTTCCTTTGTGTGGTGTAGGATCCTATCCCTATTCTTTCTGTGTTATTCCTGCCTCTGGTACCAAAATTTCTGTTAAGGAAGTAATGTCCAGGAACGCATCCACTTTGTTAACTGAAGTATATTCCTGTACTGGCAAGGTGTGAATGAGACAAGAAAAAAAAACTCCCTCTCCATGGAATGCTGCATGTAGCTATCATTGTCTCTCCTCTTTTACTTGCAGTAAGTAGATGCTCAGTGTGACTGGGGAGAAAATTAGTGTCCGACAGCCTTAAGTATAGCTAGAAATTAGTATGCCATTGAATGTGTTTGCGCTTGAAAAAAAACAGTCCTGCTTGGTAATTTCTCCCCCTCTTTATAGGCTTTAATTCTGTGTGTGCTGCCCGTGTCTTCTATAAACTGATGCTCAGACTGGGATTCCATGAATTCTATATTCAAGGAGGGGATTGGGGCTGGCTAATCTGTACCAATCTGGCTCAGATAGCTCCAAGGTGAGTGTTCATCTTCTAGACAGGTGAAATGCAAGGCAGATTTATTATTTAAGCAGCATATTGGCTATTTATGAAAATGAGGAATCTTCATCCTGATTTAGATCAAACATTTACCCCTATAAAGTAGATCATTTTGTGGATCTAAACTAAAACAAACAGTAGGTTGTTTGTTCACAGAGAGATTTTAACTCTAGTTTTCTTTAGTAGAAATAAGACTGGTAAGTAGGCACTTAGCATATAAAATTTCCTGGAATGTAATTTTTTAAAAATAATAACTGA
This sequence comes from Rhineura floridana, assembly GCF_030035675.1. Classification (NCBI taxonomy): domain Eukaryota; kingdom Metazoa; phylum Chordata; class Lepidosauria; order Squamata; family Rhineuridae; genus Rhineura; species Rhineura floridana. The sequence goes on along the minus strand of NC_084483.1, from coordinate 164,351,556 downwards.
ACATTACTGGGAAGACAGGGAAATGATAAAATTATGTATAGATTGTTTCTGTGAAATTGTTTCTGAAACATTTTCTTTTATGAAATTTTCATATGTGCAGTAAGGTCATTGACATTTTCCCCTTTGATGATGGTAATAATTTATAGTGACTGAAATGAATTAATAATGCTATTATAATGTATTGTTGCTGAACTAAAACATTATGTGAGAATTATGCATTCTCACAGACAGTTGCTTTTGTTGCCAAACTCTTAACTTTAATTCTTCTTTTGCGCTCACTGAGCATAAGAACATAATAAGAAGAGCCCATCTAGTCCAACATTCTGTTCTCATGGTGGCCAATCAGATGCCTATGGGAAGCCTGAAAGCAGGATATGAGTACAATAGCACTCTTCCATTCATGATCCCCAGCAACTGGTATTCAGAGGCGTATCACCTCTGATACTGGAGGTAATGTATAGCCATCATGGCTAGCAGCCATTGATAGCCTTCTCTTCAATGAATTTGTTGAATCCCTTTTTAAAACCAACCAAATTGGCAGCTATCACTATATCTAGTGGCAGTGAATTCCATAGTTTTAACTATGCACTCTGTGATGAAGTACTTCCTTTTGTCTGACCTGAATCTCCCAACATTCGTTCAGCTTCATTGGATGACTCTGGGTTCTAATATTATATATGTGTGTGTGGGGGGGAGATTTCGGAAAGTGTTGGTAAAAGTGAAAGAGGAGCAGGAGTGTGTGCTCTGTTTGACCATTAGATTATTACCAGGATGGAGGGACCTTTTCTGCAGGGCCAGTGCCAGAAGGCAGCCAGGTTGGGCCCTGGCCAAGGCCTCCTGGGTCCCAAGGGGCCTTTGAAGGGCCCTCCTTAGGGTGGGTGGGTAGTGCTCCCTTCTGCGATCCACGACAGCATCGACTCCCAACCCTGCCAAGGATCGCGAGCAGGAGCTCCCAGGCACTCCTGCCACTGCCACACAGGCCTGCAACGCCTGCCTGCATGCCCCACCTACCTCTCCCTTCACATAAATGTTGGTTGCGCTGCGAGCACAAGTCTGCCATCAATGAAGATGGCAGTTCCCTAAGGGGCTAATGCCCCTGCCACCCTTTCGGTTGATGGCAGGGATGTGCAGTCATGAGTGCCATCAACGAAGATGGCAGCGGAGGCATCAGACCCTTAGGGAAACCTCGGCCACCATCTTGGTTAATGACAGGCATACGTGCACAGTGCAGGCAGCATTCACCAAGGGAAAAGTAGGTAGGTGGGGTATGCATGTGCCGGGGCCTGGGGTAGGCTGGTGCCGGCCTGCTTCTCTGGTCCTTTCCAGAATGTTCCTGTTCCAGCTGACCATTTCCTCTTTAGGAGTCAGTACAGTGATTGGTGGCTTTGTAGAATCTCCAGAAGCTGATCTCGTGGGGAGGCAGGAAATGTTGGAGAGCTGCTAACAGCCACATCCTGAGATAGCTCTCTGCACACAGTGAAATAACACTTGTGTTAGAGACACACTTATTGTGTCTGTTCCAGTGCGCCTCCACCTCTGTCTTCTGAAAATGGGGGCACACGACACTAGTCAAACCCCACCCCTTTTTACTCCAAAACCCTGGTTGGATCAGTTCAAGTGCTTTTTTAAAAAAATTCAGCTTCAGGCAGATTTTGTAACTGATTGGTAGATCATCCTGTTTGTCTTCCAGGTGTGGCCAATGGAAATGCATTGCAGCAGGCTCAGCAGAGACCAGTAATTGGCCCAACACTTTGCAGTGGGCAGTCCTAAAAAGTCTGAAGTCAGCAGTGGGGAAGGGAGGTGTGGCCAGCAGAGGGCAGAGTCACTTCAAAACACGGCCAGAAACACCATTCTTGCTGCTTTTGAAGCAACTAGTGTACCCACAGCCTTAGCCATTGCACATATTGCTGATACGTTTGTAAGACACAAATATGAGAGTTTATTGGAAAAGAAGGGAGAGCAGATTTCAAGGAAAATGTAGCACAAAAAGGCTGACCTTCCTGATGGGAAGTGTCTGTGTGTGTAAGAAACAAATTCCTGTACCTTTTAAAATTGTCCTTTCCTGTCTGGACAGAAGATGTGTATCTATCTACTAGCACTTATTCTCAAATAGCCCCTAACAAGGTGCCTTATGTGGCTTGCCAATTTATTTTTAGCCATGAGTGCTGTGCAAGTACCTGGCTGAAATAACTAGTGCATAAAAACAGATTCTTTAACATTGACAGTTTGCCAGATGTTGCTCTGGAAGGATGTAGGAGAGCTTGGGAATAGAATAGAATCAAACAGCAAGTTCATGTGGCTTCTTACCACATTTTCATTTTAGCACATTGAAGCATGCAGTTGGGGAAAAAAGAAAGACAACCTCATTCCCTTAAGATTCACCTCTATTTAAAGCAGATGGTGGCCCCTATCAGACACATGGTCTGGGGAGAGGAAGCACTGTGAATCAAGCACCCAGCCAGCTATATTATAGGAACCAGAGGTGCTGGAATTGCACATCTGGTTTCCTAAATTAGAGCCCTGGATGTGTCCTGAGACTCCAGCTTGTGCTTTCCTGATGGGAACTGCTTGCTGTCTTCTCTAGTGGGCATAGCCTCTAGGTTTGTTCCAAATGGCAACGGGGGACCATCTGAGCTCTGGGTAGGACATAAATATATGGACTTAGAAAGAAGCATTTTGTGGATGATTGATCTTTTTTTTTCTTTGTTAAACAATTTTAGCCACGTGAAAGGTATGCACTTAAACATGGCAGGAGTGCCCGCCATGGGATTTAAGCACCTTCTCGCTATTCTGTTGGGACAGTATTTCCCAGGACTCTTTGGTTTCCAGGATGTGGATGTCCAACAGATGTTTCCTTTCAAGGCAAAAATGCTCAACAAGCTTCTGGTGGAAAGTGGCTATGCTCACATACAAGCTACAAAGCCTGACACTGCTGGTAAAAGGCTTTTTTTACTTGCTTGTCTTATCTATGAGCAACTAATAAACATTTGTTTTCAGAAACGTACTGCTCCATTCTATCTACTTTCTCAAACAGTGAGAAGTTCCAGCAGACAGCACTGTCAGAATCTGGCTTCCTTGTAGAGATTGCTGGAAACTTAACAGTGTTTTTGGAATATTTTATTTATGTACAAATTTTCCATACTTTGACCGCTGTCCTCCTCTGGCTCTTAGTTGAGCTGATTTGGAAGTCAAGTTAGCATTCACTGAACCACTGGCACACTTCATTTATTTTAAATGTTGCCTCTTTGTACATTGAACTTTTGGATATGTTGATGATGCCTGGGGGAAACAGTCAAATTTGGCTAATGGGTTGTTATCTAGATATGCAAGCGAATTAGCTTAACTGTATTGTGATCAAGTCTCCAAACTTTTAAATGCCTTAGTTTAAAAATATTTTTTATAACTGGAAAAATGACTAAGAAAATTGGATCATACATTCATATGTATGCAGATTAAATTATTATGGGACTGAGTAACAATAGCACTGCATTGAAATAATGGCCTTACTTTCAGCATTACTGCAAAAAGTGCATATACTAATCTAGTTCAAGAGGACTCCAAATCAGGATTAAATCTGGTCTGTACCTAGCTCGTTCTTTTCTGTACACAGAAGAGGTGAGAAATACCAGACCCCGGGGGCGAGGGTGCCCATAGGACCCTCCCCAGTCCCCACTCCCTTCTGTGGCCACATCCCTCATCAATCTTGCTTCACATCCTCCTCAAGTATTTTTGCCTGGCTGGAATATGCCCTTGAACTCTGATAATGATTCTTGTTTGCCTGGGTGGAGAATAGAAAGGGAAATGCAAGTGTATGTAGATGTGCAAAGGTAAACATTATATTTATTTGTCTGCCTATTTTTGCCTCTGAGGGAGGGGAAAATAGAAAACTGTGGTGGGGAATGAAATGGATTAGAGTGGCTGGAATCCAAGACAAGCAGCACTCCACACTGCAACATTTTGTTGCAGGCCTTGCTTATATCGTTGCTAATGTCATTTCAGGAGCCATTGGTAAAACCATCTTTTGAGGACTGGCCAAGATTGTAGCACCTATTAAGTAGCTCCCTATTAGAGAGCACTAGTTTGGTATATGTAAAGCTGTGAAACTTGAGTGTAGTTTACATAGGAAATAGGAGAGAAAAAATTACAAAAGTTGGTTTAAAGGTGAGCAAACAACTTCACTGTGTGAGTAGGATCAGATGTAACAAGGGAAAGAGCATACATTGTGAAAAATACATTTTGGTTAAAACTTGTTTTAAACAAGCTGATGTGAGAAACACCCAATTAGTTTAACTGTATGGTTGTGATTAAGTCTCCAAACCCACACTACCTTTATCAACAGCAGCTTTGAAAGTACATCAGTTTCAACAAGACATTGCAGCTTGCATATCTGATGGTCTTCACAAATGGTCTTCCCTGCGATGTCTGGATTTGTCCTAATTATACCTCTGACTGTTTTGGAAAGGATTAGCAGGATTCTTTTGTGGGTCATCCACAGCAGAGCAAATCAGAGCTAGCATAGTGGGATCAGCATCATGCTTCACTTTGCTTCTTTCCACCTATGGTGGCAGTTCTGCCTTTCAGAGAAGCAGAGCTACCATCAGCTGCCATCACTACTGAGAGAAACAGGCAAGGTAAGGAAATGTCCTGGCTTACCCTGGCCTCCATAGGAATGCAGGAACACAGGAATCTGCCTTATACTGAGCCAGACCATTGGCCCATCTAGCTTAGTATCATTGATTACTGACTTGACCAGCAGCTGCTCTCCAGGATTTCAAACAGGGTTCTGTCCCAGCCCTGCCTGGAGATACCAGGGATTGAACCTGGGACATCCTGCATGCACTGCTGATGCTCTTCCATTGAACCAAGGCCCTTCCCAGTTGCCAAGACTGGATCCTACCCATGGACTGCAAATAGCAGGTTTAAGATTTGGTTTTCCCTTTATAACTTAAGAACAAAATCCTCAAAGCTGTTTCAGCCTGTTTGTTTATTCTATAAGGCTCTTAATCCTGTTGAAACATTTTGTATGTATGTATGTGTATATAATTTGTCCCACAAAGCAACTTGCCAAGCATATCTTTATTTAGAGTCTTATCAAACAGCAGCTGTTCTAGGCAGCTGGAGTCTTGTGTTTATTGGGTGGCGGGGGGGAAGTTAGTTGAAAATGTGCTGGATGAAGGTGAACCTCTGGTTTTCATTCTCTTTAGGCTGTGGCTTGAATGACTCTCCTGTGGGCTTGGCTGCGTACATCCTGGAGAAGTTTTCTACATGGACCGATCCTGCCTTTCAAAATCTAGAAGATGGAGGACTAGAAAAGTGGGTGTCATTTCTCCCCACCCCTCTAGGTGTACAGATGCTTATTTGCCAACCACCTTGTGTGTTGGATGCTTAACTGACACTTCTTGGTCTTCCTTCAGACCAGAGAGGGCTGGCTCATCATGGGGGGTAGAGAGGTATTAGTATCCTTCCCTCCTGCCCTGCAACTCCTATACTCTCTCCTGGGGTATAGGGCTTAGGCATTGGAAGAGCACTTGTCCTTCTGTGCTCTTCCCCCTCTGCTTGGGCTGTCCACTGTCCCCCCTTCTCCCCCCTCCCCTGTGGTACCCTCTGCTTTGTTTAGGGCAGCACTGTGAACCCGGAAGCAACCCTCCTCTCCTGCCCATGTCCTGTCTTTGCCCAACCATGTTTGCTTTCAGTCAAGTCAGCAGTGTCAGAGAATCGAATGTAACACAACTCACCACAGTCTATTTAAGTGTTTGTGTTCCACCTTTCCAGTGCAAGTTCAAAGCAGCTTAATGCAGATGCTCCTCGATTTGCAGTTAAGTCTGACTGAGCAAAGAGGTTTGTGCCCTGCTGCAGCAACAGCCTGCATTGTTGCTGAATTTAAGAAATCAAATCATGCAGACGATGCTGAAGTTGATTACTAGTTCCCAGTGCCCTATTTGCTTAAAAGTTTGAAACACAGCTCAGTCAAACTGAAAAAAGAACGCAAGTTATATGTCCTTGCTCTCATCTAATGTCACCATGCACTTATGAGTCTTGTGCAAACATATCCCTTATGACTGGAGAAATGTATTGTAAAGGGGTCAGTCTTCCTTTTACAGAACAAGAATTTGCAAAAAGAACACCTGTTTGCTCCACATTCTAACTTGGTTTTTGTGAAGTCCTGTAGTTTGAAAATGGCTTCGACCCCTTTCCTCACTCTGTTAAGTTCTGAGAGGAAAGAAAGCCTAACCTAGTCTTTATAACAAAGATTTATGGCCAGCAAGTCAGCTGCTCTGCAGACTGCTCTTATGCCATAATCAACTTTACATCTCCTGACTGCCTGGGCAGATGGACATGTTTTGGCCCTAGCAGTGGAATCATCTAAACTGGACATAATCCTCTGAGCACTTCCCCTACAATAAGACCTGTTGAAAGGGAGTGGATTCCTAACAGGGCTTCAGCAAAATAACTGAGCCATGTTTTTTAGCAATTATATAAATGGGTATATTCTATAAATGCATAGTGCTTGAGGGGTTTGCTGTCCATACTCTGTCCCTGTCCTGACAAAGTCAACAAGAAAGGACTTAGTTTTACTAGATTATCATTTGGTGCCTCCTTTAAAAAAAAGATTGAAAAGCAAAAACAGACAGCCATGATAAATGGAAGGAAGAAATGTATTCCAACAATGTCACAAAAAGTCAGGCTAAATTTAGTTGTCAGGAAAAAACATTTCTGAACTGCCTAATATACATGTGCTCATAGAGATCCTTCGTCAGCCTTTCCCAGCTGTGCTGGCCAGGCTGTTAGGAGTTGTAGCCCACAACATCTAAAGCATTGGTTCTTAACCTTTGTTGGGCCAAGGACCCCTCTAAGAATGTAATGAAAGCTATAGACCCAAATAAATAAATACAATTTATTTCACTACATCAGAAATTGATTTTTTTTGTCCCCGGTTCACGGACCTCCATGGACTCCAGGTTAAGAACCGCTGCCTTAAAGGCTCTAGAATTTGGTAGTGATATGCAACTTGGGCTTGGGATAAAAATAGTCTCCAGATTTTGATGATGCTCTAAAAATAATGGAGCTCTTGGTATGAGGCTCTGCCAGGGTGTGTATTAAGAGCAAATTGGTGCTAAAAAGTATTTGAATGCACCTTCTTTGCTATGAATGATTTATGGAATATTAATGGATAGCAGTCTGTCAGATTTTTATAGTCTTTCCAGCTAATATACTATTAATCACGTCTGGTAGGGTTCGAGTCTCTGAATAACATATGTTAATTTTGTTTGTTTTTTTCTACCGTTTTGGGGAGGAGATGACACTGAGTCTTTAAAATGATTTTGTATGTTGTGGACAAAAAGAATAATCTGATCTTCAGAGATATTGCATAATACCCAGGGTTACTCAAATTCATAGTAGACCTATTGAAATTACTGGACTTACTCTGAGTATGACTAATGTTGGATATCATCCACTGTATCTGTCATTTCTGCTGTCCCCTCTTTGCTTGGTATAAAAACTTCATATCTTGGAAAGCGAAATCAGAAATGAGATTCTTGTGAGTAGTCACTTCCGATAGTACTTTTCTTGCTTCCTTCTCTCTTCTTTTGCATGCCTTGTAAATTGCCCCTAAAGGAGAGGGGTAACAGAATGATGTGTTTGCTTCAAAATGTTAGCACACTCAGAGTGCAAATCTGTACATGTCTACTCAGATGTAATTCCACGCTTTCAACTGAAAGCAAGTGAGAGGAGGCAGTGCAGTCTACACAATGATCTTTTTTAGGGCTCTCATGCATCGCTGATTAGATGTATCAGATCCCTGCAAACCCTACAGCAGCCATGTACTGGTCACATTGATTCCCTGTAGTCTGGGTGGCTATGAGAGTCTTAGGAGCAGCACAACTTTGCAGCCTTCTAAGGGAAAGGATTTTCCAAAATTATAATTTAACCAAGAGAAGGAATTTACAAACAAGACAGATGTGGTTTCTAACAGACGTGGTGGTGGAGTTCCCCGAACGAGTGGTAAATGGTGGTCCCAGGGATATGAAAGCAGTGTGCTTGCTGCAGACTCTGCGTCTCTGGAGTCTTGTGACCTCATGACCTCAGTTGATTATACTGCCTCTTCCAACTTTCATTTGCTAAAGAAGTTGGACAGCAGGCTGGGTCATGGCCATTAGCAGAAAGGCAGCTCCTAAAGCAAGTAACTCACATCCTTATTTGTCAGTTTCAGATGCCCTATCCCTTGTGTTTCCAATCAGGCTTCCAGATGCAAAGAGGCACTTCTGAAGGCTTCGTCCTGGCACCTGTGAAGCCTCTCCATTTCCACAGACAGCCCCCCCCCCAATGGAGTTATCTTTTTCCCCTGTTTGGAAGTGAAACAGGAGTAATCTCTGGAAAAGTACAAAGAGTTGAGATAGGAAGTGTGACAAGTGTTGCTCCTTTCTTCCCCTCTTCCTCTTCCAGCTCTCTTTCCTCTTTCAGCTCTCTGCTGTTTCAGGCAGATGGAGATTGGTGCTTCAGCAGAAAGCGCACTGACCAGGAGGCAAAGCCTTTTTTTTATTTATAATATTTATCTAAGACTGCTCATTAAAATAATACTAAGACAGTGTAAAATAAAAAAATCCAAAAGAACAATCCAAATAAAATTCAATATGCAATTGCAATAACCCAATAAAATCAATGCATCGCAGTTGCCGTAGCCAGGAATTGTTCAGCTGGTACCAGAAGTTTGAGTAAATATATGTTTTTACAGAAGCGCATTGCAGTAGATGCTTACCATATTTCAGTGGGGAACTCATCCCTGAGGCTGCGGGCAGCCGTGGAGAAGGCCCTCCTTCAAGGTGCATTGAGACCTCTTAATGAACAGTCGGCCATATATAGGCAAGGATGGTCTAATAGGGCCTCCTCTGAAAGTCTTAGTGAATGGGCAGTTGTCTTATGGAAGAAGATGTTCTTTCAGATTTCCTGATCCTAAGTTGTTTAGGGCTTTATAAGTTACTAACAAAACCTTTAACCTTTTGAAAGAAAGAAAGAGGTGTGAAGGAAGGATCCAACCAGGGAAAGAAGGAAAGGAATGAACTAGGGTGTGTGTTTTGTTTTCCTTCTCTCTGTAATGCTTTTTGTTCCCCCATGTTCCTCTGGGCAGATTGTGTTTGTTTATTTCCTCCTTTCTAAGTGTTTGTGGTTTGGGTTTGGTTTCCCTTCCTCCTTTCTTGGGGTGGGGAGGTGAGGGAGAGATTCTGGTTTTTTTCCCTGCTCTCCTCCCAGCTGGTCTGCCTACCTGTCTCCCTCCAAGAACCGAAGAAAAACGCATGCAGAATGAGAGTGAGCAGGGAGCACTCCCAACTAATTGTGAGCAGGCATACTTCCCACAGCTCATGGCAGCCATTTTGTAACTCACAAAGTCCCCCCCCCCTCGGCAGCAATGTTTAGCAATCACAATACTTCCTGAAAATTCCAAATGTACCCATGGGTCCGCAAGGGTTGGGGACCCCTTCCCCTAGCTAATGGGTTCTTTGGAAGTGATACGGAGAGAAGCATCTACTGTGCGCTGCCTAGAAGTACTTGCCAAAGCCCCATGTCATCTGATAATGAGACCCCCTTGTGTCAGTCAGATTGGGCATGGAAGGGGTTGAGAGTGAATGGTGGTGTGGAAAGAAAACTGCCCTCTTCTACAATACCAGACATTAACTGCAATAATACTGACAAATAATTTCACTGCGTTCTGATGTAGCTGTTTCTGGGATGTATTTTTCAGGAAATTCACTCTGGATGACCTTCTCACAAACATCATGATCTACTGGGTATCCGGATGTATAGTCTCTTCAATGCGTTTTTACAAAGAGAATCTGGGGAAAGGAATTGGCGTACATAAGCATGAGAAGTAAGAGATTCCTCTCCGCCTATCTTAGAGTGCTCTCTTCATACCGTACGCACACAGACATATGCACTCGCCCTAGTAGAGTTTCTCAGATCCACTCTCATATAATACCATGCATGTGGAGAAAGTATACATGAAGGTTTTCCTGGTGATTTGTAAAATCTGCAGCCAGAGATTTCACTGTCAGTAATAATACCATAAAAATGCATCAAATCTGTATGCAGGGTGCAGGTCTAATGTAGCTTTGTAGCAGGGCCAAGAAAGTCCAGGAAGCTCACATCCTAGCAAGAGCCCTGCACATTTCTTAGGCAAGTTCATATGATTGTTCAGTTTTCTTCGTTAGTTTACTTTCTAATCATAGTATTGGTGGGAGGTGGGGTTAAGTCTCACAAAGGGAAAGTCTCTTACAATGGAAACTGTACTGAGAACATTATAATTGAGTTATAATCCATCTGCAAACAACATAGTCCAGTTTGAGCTATATAATATATAGTAAAATAATTACTATATGAATCACCTATGTAGCACTGTTGACTGCTAAGGATTTTAGAGGCACCATATTATTCATGTTGTTTGGTTAAAGAGTTAGCACAGGGATGGTGAATTTTAATGCTCAAGTGTAATTTGATTCTTCAGAAAATGTCAAGAGGCTGAAAGTATGTTTGCTGAACAACCTGAGCCTCTTATGGATGGACAGGTTCTATGATGCAACAAGAAGTAATTACTGGCTTAGTGATATACTTTAAAAAAAATAAACTACCAAACAAGATGCAAATATAGTATAGAGCATTTCTCCAATCTCTTTAAATATGTTTTCATTATATTATAAGTAGGACCATTAGTAGTGTTAATGGAAGACATGTCTATCCAAGGCTATTATAGATATCTAGTCATTATCATTACATATATTTATATATTATTACATTTATATCCCACCTTTCCTCCCAGGAGCTGAAGGTAGCATACAAACATGGTTTCTAACAACAACCCTGTGAAGTAGGTTAGGCTGAGAGATAGCCCAGTATTACCCAGTGAGCTTCATGGCCAACTGACAATTTGAACCCTAGTCTCCCAGGTCGCAGTCCGACACTCTAACCACTGTGTACTAGCACAAGGCATTTCATGAAGTCTCAAAATGGGTGCTTGTGCTAAGCCCATGTTGTATGAAATCTTCCGCTGGCTCTGGTTCAGCAGTACTGCTACCAACATTTCTTCCACTCCCCTATTTCTGGAGCAGAAGCAGACCTTGCCCTGGCACAGCACATGGATGCAACCCTGTGCACATGTCCCTGGGCGTCAGACCTATTCAGCTCAGCGGGACTTACTTCTGAGTAGATATGCATATTAGGATTGTGCCCCCAGTCTTCCTTTTCCCTATTTTGCCTGCAGTTCAAAATCCTGTTCAAAGAAAGCCCTATAGTGGGGGAAGAAAGTGTCATGTTTTCCCCCTTGGTTGTTTTGCAGAGTCTCCGTTCAAGTTCCTACAGGAATTGCTACATTTCCCAATGAAGTCCTGTACACACCCAAGTCATGGGCTCAACAGAAGTATGTGAACATTGTTTCATTCAACTACATGCCCAGGGGTGGACATTTTGCGGCTTTTGAGGAACCAGAGCTTCTTGCAGCAGACATTCTACAGTTTGTGGAAAAAATGGAAAAGGGTGACTTAGTCAAGAAGAAATAATTTCTTTGGGTGGTGGGCTGTTATAACTGCCACTGTAGAGAGACTCCTGCAGGGCTGTATTTTTTTTCCAATAAAAAAATTGAGATTAGAAATGGGAAATGTGCTTTGCATTTAGAGCAGCTTCCGCCAAAATCCTAGATTTTTTGTTTTGTAGCTCTGTCTCTGTGGCCAGATGAAAACTGAATGATCCTCATTCAAGGTGACATTGTGATGGGTTTGTACAGTGCAGTGCCTGAACACTGAATGAGGATGTCTCTGGTTCAAATTGTTATTATTTATGTAGCACCATCCATGTACAGTACATGACAATTTATCAACAGTGAGCAGGCAGGTTCCTGCCACAAGGAACTTGCTGTCTGGAGGTAGACATAAGGAGGCAACCAAGGAAGGTGAAGGAGATCGTCCTCATCCATGAACTCACAAAGTAGCCTCTTAGGCAAGCCATTCTCTCAGCCTCAGTCCTCACCCACCCCAAATCTGAATTATGAGTATGGGCACACCTAATGAGATGATGTAATAATTGTTGGGAATAAAGCACCTACACTTGTAACAAGTAACTAGAGCCAGTCGGGGGACCATCGACAGAAAGGCAACTTATTCTTCCCTTGCTAATTCCTTCTTCATTAAAAACGTTTTGATTTTTTATCAGGCTTTCCTTCCTTCTTCTTTTTCTAGCTAGGCAGAAACAATGTATGTGCCTGCTAGTCTCATGACTGTATAATAGCCACATGTATGCCTGTCCTCAGAAGTGGCTTTATTTCCCATTAGTAATAAATCTTAAGTTTCTTTATTCGTTCAACCATACTATTCATTTCTGCACTCTACTGCAATACACATCAAACTCTAATCATAATTTCTTAGACAATGGGCATGAAGCAAAATTCTCTTTTCCCAAGTGCCTCTGCTAAGTGAGCTACAGCAGATTGCCATGATAGAAATGACCTTTTCATTAGTGGCCCCTTGGTTATGAAATACATTCCTTAGAGAGGCCTGCCTGGGTGCCTATTTTAATGTCCATCTAGTACCAGGCCAAGGCCTTTTTTATTTTCCCAGGTATGTTGTGGTTTTTACACTGTGTGGATTTCTTTTTTGTTTCTCTGCCCTTTGTTTTAGCTGATTTATTTTATTATCCCACCCTTCCTCCCAGCAGGAGCCCAGGGCAACAAACAAAGTGCTAAAAACACTTTAAAACATCATAAAAACAGATCTTAAAATACATTAAAACAAAACAGCCTTAAAAACATTTAAAAAACCAACTTTCAAAAAGGGTTAAAAACATTATTAAAAAACATATTAAGCAATTCTAACACAGACGCAGACTGGGATAGGTCTCAACCTAAAAGGCTTGTTGAAAGAGGAAAGTCTTCAAAAGGCACCGAAAATATAGCAGAGATGGTGCCTGCCTAATATTCAAAGGTGCTACAAAGTCTCTTTTGCCCTCTGCAAAATGATTTTTTAATTTTATAGTAATACTGTATTAGCAGCATTTTATTTTACTTTGCTGTAATCATGTTTGCTTTACTTATGTTTGCAAGCCACCCAGTGAGCTTTGGTTACAGGGTGGCCTATGAATTGTTTAAAGAAACAAATAAAAACAAGCATGATCATTAGGTATATCCAGACATTAAGTCAATCATCTGATAATTCTGTCACTTGTTTAGCATGTCTTCTCTTGGGAATTCTTTAATTTACTTTGTTTTTAAAGGACTGGAGGTGCATAGGTTGAGAAATTAGCCTAGTGGTAAAAGGAAGGGCCAGAAGATTGGGTGTAAGGATGCTGAAGTGCAGGAGTGGGGACCCTGTGGTCTTGCAGATGCTGTTGTACTACAACTTCCATAATCCTGGGCCATTGGAGTAGGAGTCCAACAACATCAGGAGGACCACAGATTCTCCATCCTTGTTGTAGGGAAAGAGTCTGAAGTAGTGGCAGTGGGAACTGTAAAAAGCACTCACTTGAGGGTCTGCTTGCAACTGAATAGGGATCAAATGCTTTCCGCCTATTTCCAACATTCTACCCACCTATGAGTGCTGGACGTTGTGGTTGTTTTCATACAACTTTTTTCATCTGGAATTACCATCTTTTGTTCACTCACTTTTTATGAAGCAACCAGATGTCAGCCCCTTGCATTGCAGTGTTTTTTGTGTGGTCCGCCTGTGTTTTCCCCCAAATCTCATTTGTGGTGATTTGGAGGAAGGGTGTGGTTGGTAGTAAAATGCAATTGCAGCACTGGCCTGGACAGTGTTGACAGGCTTATTGAGACATTAAAGGGCTTCTATGCTTTTAATTAAAAGTCCACTGTTCTGCCCCTTGTACAGTTTCCTATGTGCCATGCCTGGGAGATTACAGATGAATTGACATTTAATTTTTCCTTTAATAGTCAGTCTTAATTGTTCCTTATTGTCAGTTTCTGTGTGAGCTCCAGCTTCTTCTTCTTCCATTTTTTAAAATAGAAATGGAGAAAATAAATAATTAAAGCCACCACTGTCCTGGGAAGAGAAATATACAAAAAGGGGCAATATATCACTAATCCCCACAGGAAGCAGTAAAATGGGAAGGACTTGCAAACAGAGACCTTTGACTACCTTTCCTTACCGAATGCTTACTGCTTAATAAGGATGTCATCTGGTTTTCAAAAAAGTCTGAGGTGTTCCATTTTGTATCAGAACCAGATTCCTTGCTGCATAAGAATGCATGCAGCCCTGAAATTTTAAAATATGAGAAGCTGAACTTGTGCCTTATTTTGCTGTGTGTAACTTTGATGATTTTATGTTTAGGTTTAAATTCCTGCTGAACTATAAACTGATGTGCATATTGTCAACTCTTAGATCAAACTACCTCACAGGTTGGTTGTGAGGATAAGTGAGGGATAAATTATAAGGCACTTTCCCCTCTGATAACTGCTAGAGGGATGAAATACCAGCTTGATAGGTATCATAAGCCACAGCATGGCATGCAGCTGCCAACTTGCAAATTATAAATTATGCCATTTTTCTTTTTGCTTCTATAGAATACATAGACTTGCTTACATTGAATTTAAAAAAACCTAGCAAGCATCTTATGGTAAATATGTCAGTGCATGACTTTACATAAAAGGAATGCCTGACCTGGGAAAACAATACTTGTATTGGTTTAATGGGTTGGTCTGCTTGTTTATAATTGTCATTTGAGCAACAGAAAGGTCAAAATAAAGCAGCAGCTTATGAGAAAACTTGGACCTGTAGGATTTTTTAAACCACTTCAGAAGCACTTACATCCACTCCTTTGTGGGCAGAACATTAGCTCTGACATTTCAAAGGAGAAAGAGACAGCCCTTTTTGTTCAAGTTTGCTTTTGGTAGGCTGGGAGAGAGCAAGATGGAGTTTCTAGTGAACACATTGTTACCCACCCCACCCTGTTTTGATTAGGAAAGATAAATGTTGAATAAAATAAACATATGTATATAATTTACTAGCAGAAATCAGTAATGATTTGAAATGAATGCTGATGAAAGTTAGAGGAAAGCACAAAAGCAGGACTACAGCTGAACATCAAGAAGACTAAAGTAATGACAACAGAAGATTTATGTAACTTTAAAGTTGACAACAAGCACACTGAACTTGTCAAGGATTATCAATACCTTGGCACAATCATCAACCAAAATGAAGACAATAGTCAAGAAACCAGAAGAAGGCTAGGACTGGGGTAGGCAGCTATAAGAAAACTAGAAAAGGTCCTCAAATGGAAAGGTGTATCACTGAACAGTAAAGTCAGGATCATTCAGACCATGGTATTCCCGATCTCTATGTATGGATGTGAAAGTTAGACAGTGAAAAAAGCAGATAAGAGAAAAATCAACTCGTTTGAAATGTGAAATTTGGAGGAGGGCTTTGCACATACCATGGACTGAGAAAAAGACAAATAATTGTGTGTCAGAATAAATTAAACCAGAACTGTCACTAGAAGCTAAAATGATGAAACTGAGGTTATCATACTTTGGACACATAATGAGAAGACATGATTCACTAAAAAAGACTAATGCTGGGGAAAACAGAAGGGAACAGAAAAAGGGGAAGGCCAAACAAGAGATGGATTGATTCCATAAAGGAAGCTGCAAACCTGAACGTACAAGATCTGAACAGGGTGGTTCATGACAGATGCTGTTGAAAGTTGCTGATTCATAGGATCACCATAAGTCATAATCAACGTGAAGGCACATAATAACAAATATATATAATTTTAGAAGTTTGATGTCATATAAGACAGCTTACTATGTTAATATTTCATGGCCCACTAGCAGTTCTTCTTGCCTTTCAGTGGGGAAGGGGCATAGCTCAGTGGTTGAGCATCTTTTTGCATGCAGAAGGTTCCAGGTTCAATCCTTGGTATCTGCAGGTAGGGCTGGGAATAACCCGCTACACTGTCTGTGTAGACCAGTAATTCTCAAACGGTGCGCCCAGGCACTGGTGCGCCCTAAGAGGTGGCTAGGTGAGCCTCAAATATTATGAAAGTATATTTTAAAAATGAGAAGAAACCCATTTGTATAGGGTAAGTAATAGTTTTCTATAGTTTATTTTTATTCATAGTTTAAAATATATTAATATATTTTTAATTTTGTACAGTGCGCCAGAAAATTTTTATGTTTTACAGTGCACCACGAACCAAAAAAGTTTGAGAACCACTGGTGTAGACAGTACTACAGTAGATAGAACGTTGGTAGAAGGCATCTCCTATGTTCCAACCTGATCCTAATGTTATTTATTGCAAATAAGGTTGCCAAAGCTCAGTGGCAGAGCATCTACTTTGCCTGTAGGAGGTCCCATGTTCTATCCCTGCCATCTCCAGGTAGCACTGGGGTTGACCCCTGTCTGAAACTGAGGACAGAAGCTGCCAGTCAGTGTAGATAATAGCTAGGTAGTCCAATGGTCTGACTCAGTATGAGGTAGATTGCTATGTTGCCAATACTTGGAAATTGCTGAAGCAACCGACTCTGCCTGCTTTATTTATCCATAAGTCTTTGATTCTTTCCTTGGCTTTTTGACTGACATTAATTTGTCCTCCTTTGTTTCCATTTCCCCCGTGTGGTCTCCTATTTCAGGGCATGAAGTCACCCGGCAGAGTGTATTCCTTGGGTTCACTAACATCTGTTGTAGCCAGGGAGCATAGCTGTACAGTAATTTAAATTAATGTTCCCCAGTAGACTGATCTGCCATGATGCAGACAAAATAAGTGGGAAGGAAGTTCACTAAGTGATGTTTGCCAGAGCTTTTTTCCACTGTAAGTGCAGGAAAATTTTGTTATCTTGCCTCCTGTAATGGCCCTATTTCAGGGACCAGAACTAGAGAAGGGGAAGTAGGAAAAGCTACTGCAGACACTGCTACGCTCTTGTACTAACAACTTGTGTGTGTGTGTGATGTGTGTGAGTGAGAGAGGGGGGGCCGTGGGTATAAATTATACTACAGCTGGCTTGAGAGAAAGCTCCTTTTGCATTCAGAGACTTCTGATGGCTTGGCAGCTGTTATGCTGTGTAACTAGAGACAGCTTTAAAAAAAAAACACCCCATACAACACACAGCAACCACCACAAGGGAAGACGATGTTATAATTGTATTATGTGTGTTCTGTCCTGCAAGCAAGCCAAGAAGTTGCTTACCTAAAATTTATCTCTTTCAGGACATTTGTTAAAGCCTTGTATGTTTGACACAGTTCAAGACAATAGCCCTACTAGACTATGGAAACTTGGGAAGTAATGTAATAAGGTGCCACAGGTTTCTATAGTTAATCTACCAAATCAAATATTCTTTATTACAGTCCAAGTCCAGCATTAGTTCATTGATCAGTGTTTAGAAGAGCTGAAATTGTTCTCAGAATTGGCCCAAGCAGCTGTTGATGAATATTCTCCATGTGTGTTGACATTCCACATTTCTGTTTGACATCCAAAGGAGCCTGAGGGATGGAGGCTGATCAGGTGTGGCCAGAGCGTGGTGCCTGCTACTTGCAATGATGCTCCCCCTGCTGAAAAAGCGGGCCCTGGACCCAATGGATTGTAACAACATATCCCTCCTTTTGGGAGAAGGTGATTTAGAGGGTCCAGAACAACTGAAGGCATTCCTGGATGAGAATGATTATCTGGATCCATTCCAGTCTGGATTCGGGATCAAATCAGCCTCGTTACCCTAATGGCTGATGTGTATAAAGAGAACAGGTGCAGTGCAAGCCACCTTCTTGCTCTCTCATTGGATTTTGATACCATTGGTCATACACACACGTGCGTTACCAGGTGTGTGCGCACACTATTATATATATGCATATATATGAATATGAATAATGTTTGGTTAAAGAGACCAATCCTTCCCCCGACTCCCTAAAAAAGACTTCATTTTCAAAGCTGTTCAACACAAGGTTGTTTTTCATTCCACTCTGCAAATAAGGCTTTTGTTATACTTAAAAACCCCACAATTGCACAGAAGATAAGTGGCAGGCATAATGCAGTTTCAATTTTTTAAGCCAAGGCTTCAAGAAGAAGATACAATTAGGGAAATACAAGCTGATGAGCTACTTTTAGTATAGCCATTTTTTCTGAAAACATCTGAACCACCATCTGAAAGCTGTGTCCTTTTAAGCAAGGTATCCAAAATTGAGACATTGCAGGGGGGAGGGGGCTCCAATAGAAATATACATATATTTAAAATTGCCTCCTGCTATTAACCACTGAGGGGTTTTCCGGTAACCTTTTCATCCCTAATTAGACACAACTCCAGCCATTTGAGGACTACGCCAATTAGTCAGGCTCTATGCTTAGGTGTAGCAGTGAGCTCCTCATTAACATTCCATCCCCAGTCAAAGGGTTGCTCTCCAAAAGAGGTCAATGATGCAGTCCCCATTTTAGAATACTGACCTTTCCTGTTAAAGGCTGCCTGTGCTACAAGGACACTGTGTACCTTTCCCATTCACATATTCGCACAATCATGTTGTCACTATTTCAGAGATCAAGCTTGCTGCAACAAAAACACACAAGACTACAGCAGATTGTGGCTATACACTGATTGTAAATGGAGCTCTTCCTTCTGTTCAAATTTGTTCCACTCTTGAGTGACAACCATGAAGCATTAGCAACAGAAATGTTGTACAGGTGCAGACCTACCCTAGGATAGCGAGAGCAATATTAAATGATATACTTGTTATGCGTGTGTGCCCTTCAGTCAAATGTGGTGAACCTTTGGCCTTCCAGAGGTTGCTGAACTTCAACTCCCATCAGCCCCAGCAAGCATGGCCAATGCCAGGGATGATGGGAGTTACAGTTCAGCAACCTTTGGAGAGCCCAAGGTTCTCCACACCTGCCTCAAATGCAACTTTTAAAAGCTCAGATTGCCATGGGAGTCCCCAGTTTGAATCAGGACCCTAGTGTGTGGGGGTAGGAGGCGTTCATCCTTTGCCCCATACTATGATGTTAGTTTAGATTCATAGAATACTAGAGCCGGCAGGGGCCTATAAGGCCATCAAATCCAACCCCCTGCTCAATGCAGGAACCCAAATAAAATCATTCCCAAAAGATGGCTGTCCAGCTGCGTCTGGAATGCCTCTACTGTCAGAGAGCCCACTACCTCTCTAGGTAATTGGTTCCATTGTTGTATGGCTCTAACAGGAAGTTTTTCCTGATGTTCAGTCGAAATCTGGCTTCCTGCAACTTGAGCCATTATTCCGTGTCCGGCATTCTGGGACGATTGAGAAGAGATCCTGGTCCTCTGTGTGACAACCTTTCATGTACTTGAAGAGTGCTATCATATCTCCCCTCAGTCTTCTCCAGGGTAAACATGCCCAGTTCTTTCAGTCTCTCCTCATAGGACTTTGTTTCCAGTCCCCTCATCATCCTTGTTGCCCTCCTCTGAACTTGTTCCAGTTTGTCTGCATCCTTCTTGAAGTGTGGAGACCAGAACTGGATGCAGTACTCAGGATGAGCCCTAACCAGTGCTGAATAGAGGAACTAATACTTCACGCAATTTGGAAAGTATACTTCTGTTAATGCAGCCTAATATAGCATTTGCCTTTTTTGCAGCCACATCACACTGTTGGCTCATATTCAGTTTGTGATCAACGACAATTCCAAGATCCTTCTCACATGTTGTATTGCTGAGCCAAGTATCTCCCATCTTATAACTGTGCATTTGGTTTCTTTTTCCTAAGTGTAGAACTTTGTGTTTATCCCTGTTGAATTTCATTCTGTTGTTTTCAGCCCAATGCTCCAGCCTATCAAGGTCCCTTTGAATTTTGTTTCTGTCTTCCACGGTATTAGCTGTGCCCCCAATTTTGTATCATCTGCAAATTTGATAAGAATGCTCTGCACCTCCTCATCCAAGTCGTCAATAAAAATGTTGACGATCACTGGTGCCAGGATCGAGCCCTGTGGTACCCTATTCGTTACTTCCGCCCAGTTTAAAAAGGAACCATTGATAAGCACTCTTTGAGTACGAATCTGGAGCCAACTGTGGATGCACCTGATAGTTGTTCCATCCAGCCCACATTTAGCTGGCTTGCTAATCAGAATATTATGGGGCACTTTGTCAAAAACTTTGCTGAAGTTGAGATATATTATATCCACAGCATTCCCACAGTCTACAAGGGAGGTTACTCGATAAAAAAATGAGATAAGATTAGTTTGGCAGGATTTGTTCTTCATAAATCCATGTTGGCTCCTAGTAATCACCGCATTGTTTTCAAGGTGCTTACAGAATGACTGCTTTATAATCTGCTCCAGAGTTTTTCCAGGGATTGATGCTAGGATGACTGGTCTGTAGTTCCCCAGTTCCTCCTTTTTGCCCTTTTTGAAGATAGGGACAACACTGGCTCTCCTTCAGTCATCTGGCACTTCACCAGTCCTCCATGATTTCGCAAAGATAATATAAAGAGTTCTTCAGCTAGTTCCTTCAATACTCTAGGATGCATACTCTAGATTGGTCCTCTTGGGCCTAAGGGTACTGATACAGAGCTGACATATCATCTACCTTGGCCTGAGGTAGCTGATCTTGAGTGTCCTGAAAAGATAGCAAATTATTAGATATGTAGTTAATTATTACTGCATTTTTATTCCCATCTTGGTTTGGTTCTCTCCTTAGTTATATGGTATAAGTACCATATATTTTAAACTCAGCATACATTAGAAATTGTGTGATTTTGGTGGGTTTTTTTTTAACCACATTTGTATAATAAAATGTTGATTTTTCTCTCCTGATACCAAAATAACCTTGGCGCGTGCATGTGTGTGTGTGTAAAAGCACCATTTGCTGCTCTGCCTCAAGTAACAAAATGTCTTGAGTTGGCCCTGTGGGTCAGCACATGTTCTCCAGCTGGGCCCAGTTAGATTTCCCTTCTGGTCTTACGCAAACCTTTCTTCAGCAGTTGCTCTGTACACTGCTGACAACATTAACCTTTCACCTTCCAGCTAATGGATAGGGGTCCATAGGCCACTCTGTCCCCTGAGCTTCTGCAAAAGTGATTTAATAACACGTCCACATTGTTAGCATTGTTTTCTCTATAAATACATCCACCACATTTCTGTTGTGCATTAAGTAAGACAGAAGAGTATTTATCCGAATTCTCTTCTTTCCCATCCTGTTCACCATTCTGGATGCTACTAAAATATGCTTATGTTGCTCCATATAATTCCGCAGTCTTCAGCCTTTTCAGATCTGGGACTTACCTTTAGCTCAAACATGCATTTGTGGACCCATTCCAAAAAATGTTTTACCATGGATTTGTATGGTGATACTGCTGCTGTTGCAACGCACCTGAGATCAGGTTGTGACCCAGTAGCAGATCCCAGCTAACCAGTTGAAGACCAATGATATAGCTGAAGCTGATGGAGGAGATCAGAATATGAGTTGTGTCTCTGTTTTTCTAAGGGGAGGGGAGGATGACCAAAGTTTGATCCAGATAATACTTCATGCAATTACCCAAGGCAGTGGTTGGGGATGAGCATTGCCATCTGTGGTTAGGAATGAATGCCATTGTCAACATACCTGTAATGCAAAGAAAGGAGGGGCACATGATATGCTTCACATCCAAATGGGCATTTGTAATATAGACGGACATTCATACCATGGATCCATATCATTTGCACCAGGAGCAGCATTGAGGACCACATTCCCTAGGGGTCATCTGTTGCATATGCATTGATGAGGCTGACTGAAAAGTGCAAGGTAGCTCTCTCTCTCTTCGTGCCACCTCCTTTCCATTTGCCACAGTGGCCCTTGAGCGGCAAGTTGCCCTATTCCTGCTCTGCTACCCCTTCTATTTAAAAAAAACCAAAAACCTAGAGGAGATTAATAGTGGGGAGGGCATAAGGCCCATGTGTAGTTCCTGTGCAGGGTAAGAGTCTGTGCAGTGAACTGAATGATAGGAGAAAGTTGCCAGATGCCTTTGGCGTGATAGTCTGCAACAGGTAGACAGCTGGCCCTCCCTGGATGTGAGATTGGGGGGGGGAGTAGAAGTGCCCTTTGTGAAAGATATTGAGTGGGTATGACTGTTCCCAATTCTCTCAGGGACATACTCAGATAACTGGTTTTGTTGATGAGCTCTTGTGTCCATATCAGGTATTTAGGAAGGACATGGGTGATGCCACCCCAATTTCAGTGATCATGCATATGGGGCACATATGGGAGGTAGAGGGAGGTATAGCCATGGGGAGGTGATGAGCTACCATAAAAGATGAAGGCAAGGCTATCTCTGCCTTGTTCCTCACTCCCACTCCTCCCATGGATGGGTTCCTTGTTGCTCATCTGCTGATCAGTACACAATAAGACCACACTCATCCATGGTTTGATTGTGGATGAGGGTGCCAATTTAATGTGTATTACCGAGATGTGGGTGGGTGAGCCAGGAGGAGTTCATCTGACCTAGCTTTGCCCACTTGGCTACTCAGTGCAACACCAGCACAGGCTGCAGGGATGGGCAGAGGGGTCGCTGTGGTTTACAGAACTTCCACCTCTGTCACCAGGAAACCACTCTATGGGCCTGCACCTGGTGTTGGGCCAAGAAGACAGTAAACTAGGGTTGCTGCTGGTGTACTGTCTACCCTGCTGCCCAGCAGCTTCTGACTGAGCTGGAGGAGGCCATCTCGGCTGTAGTATTGGAGGAGCCCAGAATGATAGTCCTGGGTGATTTCAATGTCCATGCTGAGGCTGCCTTTAGTGTGCCAGCTCTGGCCTTCATGGTCTTCATGGCTGTCTCAAGTTGTCACTGGCTAGACACATAGGGCAGGGCACACCCTCAACTTGGTTTTTGCTCCAGATGAAGGAAGAGGTGTTCTGGATGTAGGGGTAGTGGTGGATGTCACCCTGTTGTCATGGTCAGACCACTTTCTGGCAAACTTTAGCCTTAGGGCTCTGATCCTCCCCTGCAGGGATAGTAGTACTCTAATGGAGACTATGGAATCCACTGGATTCCTGAATGCTCTGGGGGAATTCCCAGTAGATAGAGATGACCCTTTTCACACAGTGGGAGCTCTCATTTCAGTTCTCTCAGTTTCTCACTTTTCTAATGTTAAATTCAGTTGTCTACATTTCTGCAGCATTTTTTTTAAAAATCCTCATGAAAATTCTTCACCATATTAGTGCAAATTTCCCCAAATAAACACATTTTTGTAGGCAGTTTTGACAAAAGTACACATTTTTTGCAAGCCTTTTCTCATATCATGTCTTTTTGTATGTTATTTCCACTCATATATTCATTTTTATGCACGTTTAGCTAATAATGCATTTTTGTAAATATTTAGTTGGCAAACTGCATCCCAAAATTCTAATAAATGCAAATTTCAAAGGATGGCTGTGTATCGGTTCTCATATTGTTTCGGAAAGTGTGAATTTGATAAATTCTGCTTGAAATGCAAATTGAATTGCAATTCTTACCCATCCATACACAGTGGAACAATTAAATACATCGGACTTTTAACACTGTTGCCTCTAAGTGCTCTCTCCGATACTGTGGAGCCTGGTTTGCACCTTGGTACACCAGTGGACTAAGATCAATGAAACAGTCTGGACAATGACTAGAGCACAAGTGGCGAAAGATGTGCTCTGAGGCCGATCGGGCATGAGTAAAACATCATAACTGTGCCTTCTGTGTGACAGTGAGGGCGGCAAAGAAGGCCCACTTCTCTGCCACCCTCACATCCTCAAGTAGCCATTCAGTGGAGCTTTTCCATATTGTCAGGGGTCGGTTGACATCAACTACAGCCCAGTCGCAAATACCTCCTTTTTAGGGAAGGTGGTTGAGAGGGTTGTGGCACAGTAATTGCAAGTACTGTTGGATGAAACCGATTATCTTGACCCATTCCAATCTGGGTTCAGGCCTAGTTATGGGGTTGAATCAGCCTTGGGCGCCCTGATGGATGACCTTTATCGGGAGGACAGGGGGGTGCAACCCTGTTACTCTTACTTGATCTCTCAGTGGCTTTTGATACCATTGACCATGGTATCCTTCTGGGCTGACTTGGTGAGATGGGTATTGAAGGCACTGTTTTACAATGGTTGCAATCCTATATCCAGGGTCATTTTCAGAAAATAGCATTGGGTGATTGTCTTTTGACCCCCTGACAATAGTGCTGTGGAGTGCCACAGGGTACCCTCTTGTCCCCAACGCTGTTTAATGTCTACATGAAGCCCTTGGGATCGGTCACCAGGAGATTTGGGGCAAGGTGTCAGCAGTACACTGGTGATACCCAGCTCTATTTCTCTGTAACATCTGAATCAGGAGAGGCCATGCAAGCCCTGGACTGGTGCCTGGACTCAGTGATGAGCACCAGTAAACTGAGTCTGAATCCTAGTAAGATGGAGGCACTGTGGGTTGGTGGTTTCCACGTTTGAATAATGTTCATGATAATATTCTGCCCCCACTGTCTGAGGCAGTATACACCTCACCATAACTGTTGCTGGGAATTACAAATAAGGACAGTGCTTGGGCATTCAGGTCCTGCTTGCAGGTATGGCAACTGATTGGCCACTGTGAGAACTGAATGCTGGACTAGGTGGGCCACTGGCTCTGGCTCAAAGAGCACTCTCCCCTCCTGTGGTTTCCAGCAACTGGTATTTGCATTTTACGACCACTGCCTACGGAGGCACAGCATGTCTTTATAGTTTCCCTCAAAGCATCCTAGAAATTGTAGTTTCATGCAGGTGTTTAGAATTGCTAGAAATACCTAGTCCTACTCATGGAACTGCAGGTTCCCAACTAAAAGGATAAAAAAAACAGCCTTATTTTGTGGGTACAATGGGAAACAGTCCAATGAGAAAGAGGCCAATGGTGATGCTCTAGCTTAGAACTAGCGGAGTCCATGCTGAACTGGGACAGATAAGCCAAATGGGAAAAAGCAGCTTGACACATTTTAGACAACTTATTCAGAGAACCTATCCCTACCACATTCCTTCATAAGGATTCAAAATTAAAACATTTAGGCAGACAGGCAGGCAGACAGCTGGCTCAAATTTTCATGCCACACAAGGGTCAGCTGCTTAAAGGCTGAAAGGAGAAAGAAAACCAAGTATGTCAGAATGCCAACAGTAAGGAAGATGGGAATGTAGCATTTGTTCCAGCAGCTACCCTAGTGCTTTGCACTGTATGCAGACTAAAGTGATATTATGTTATGCAATGGCTAGAAGACATATTTGCAATAACAAGAATAAATGTACAAGGGGGTACACCTTTATGTATCAACTATAAGCGGCAGCTTTCAATACAATTGCCTTTATCTGTTTGTTACCAGAGATTTACTGAACAGCTGCATTTAGAGTTGAAATACTGCCCTTGATTAGTTGGCTACAAACTCTCCAAAGTAGTCCCTTGCAGCTGTTATACATACACTACAAAATGCAAGCTCTGGGTAAGTAATTTCAAAAACAAATAACTCCAACGGTTGCAGGCCACATAGTTTTAAAACTCGTATAAGATCAGGACATTTAACATAGTTTGAACAAGTTTAAATGGAATAATTTGTTCATACTAAAGTCAATATGCTACAAAGAATTTACATTATATCTCTACATATTAAGAGCACATAAAATATTAGAGAAGTTATTTACTTGCTAAGGAATCAAAAGGTGCAGCTGCAGATCTAAAATAATATTGAATATGAAGTTTAAGACCAGATCCAAGATGGAGCAGGAATATCGTATGTTTTTGAAAAGTTATCATTGATGTAGGAAAATGGCAGTAGGTTGCTGGTTGTTCTTTGTTAGAAGCACAAACATAACAATACTTTGAAGAACTCAAGAAATATCAGTTTAATTTGCACAGGGTTAAACTATTCCAATGAGAATACAAATTCCATTAAGGCCAGGAACAGGCAAAGAATCATACAAATATGCTTTGAGCAAGCAACATTTTCAGTTAGATTAATATGGAGATGAGAGTTGCTAGGTGCCCAATTTTCACCTGGAGACTCTGGATTTTTGGGGTCCTCTCCGGATCTCCAGCTGAGTCAGTTTAATCTCCGGACCCTCCGATTTTTCTTAAAAATTAAGTTTCTAGGTGGTCTAGTTCACAAGATATACACCAGTATGTCAGCTGCCCCCTCTGCAACTTTCGTGAAATGATCTCTTAGCTGGTTGCTCTAACCCCTCCCTCCCTTTCAGGTTTGTAACCAATAAGTGAAGTCTGACAAGGGATTTCTGGTCCTTCAGGCACTACCTAGACTGCATTGCAAAGGTAGAAAAATATTGTTATTTCTTGTTTATCTGAACATCTCATAAATTGAGTAAATATGTATCTTGCAGCAATACCAAAAGTCTTTTCTCGTGTGCAGCAGTCAAACAAATTTAAATTTCCCTGAGCTGTTGAAGATGGCAGTGTTTTGAAAACCTTCCCAATATGAAGCTTTAATCCAATACTTGCTTTTCTGGGAGTAAAGCTGCACTGCTAATCCCACATACCTGGAGTAAACCCCATTGAATTCAATAGGACTTACTTTTGAATAGACATGGTTAGGATTGTGCTGTAAATTAATGGGACTTTTGAGTGAACATAGCAAAGGATTGTGTTCATGTTGTAAATTTTTCTCTCCCCCTCCAATCCTATTTTTAAAGCATAGATATCACTGCTTTTATTATGTAGGAAACTAATAGATATTTTTTTAAAAATGTTCTGCAATGACCAACTCATTTTGACAATAAACTATTACATGGGGTCCATGTATTTTTACATCTCGTGTGTGTGTGTGTGTATATAGAGTCTTCCCAACAACCCTGTGAGGTAGGACTGCCAATTAGAAACCAAGGCAGCTCACAAGAAGAAATAAATCCATTTAAAATCCAATAACCATAAAAACAAGTATAAAACAGTTGGAAAAGAGCTTAAAGTGCATGATTCTGAATTTTGGATTGGGCGAGTGTTCCTTATCGCTTGAGGCTCTAGTTCTGTGCATGCTTCCATTTGAGTAAGCCCCATTGAATACATTGGGACTTGCTTCTGAGTAAACAGTCATGGGATTGCACTACAAGTATCTTTACAGGTTGTGTAAAGAATAAACATCTTTGACAGTCATGGTTATATAAATATTTCTTCATACCAGGTCCCGGTAAGTATCTGATTTCACAATATGGTTGTACATTATTACCTCTACATTTTAAGTGTGCCCTTCTTCCTTGGGGTTGTCATAGTTCCCCCTCGGTTGTTTTCATCCTGAGGGGCAAATTAGGCTGAGAGATGGTGAGTAGCCCGTGGTCACCCAGTAAACATTATAGCTCATTTCCATTTTTAAACATTAGTTAAAATGATTTACATGCAGGCAAAGTTTATTTACACACATTTAAAGCACATCCAACACACATTTAAAGCACATGACTTCCCCTAGGATCCTGGGAAGTGTAGTTTCCCCCTCACAGTTATTGTTCCCACCACCCTTAACAAATTACAGTTCCCATGATTCTGTGGCGGGATTCATGTGCTTCAAAAGTTTGTTGAATGTGCTTTAAATGGATGGTGCAGATCTTCCCTAGGTATGATGTACATTCATTAGTGAATTGAAAAGAACAATTTTAAAAGATACTTTTTTAAACAGGAGAAGGGCTGTAGCTCAGCGGCAAGGGATATGCTTTGCATGCAAAGGTCCAAAATTCAATTTCTGGAAAAGACTAGTGCCTGGAATCCTGGAGAGCCAATGCTACTCCATGTCATCAGTACTCAGCTAGATGGTATGAAATGTTCCTAAAAGAGGAAAGAGACCCAAGGGCCACATTGACTCCAAAATTTATTTATGTATTTCATTTACAACATTTATATACCGCTTTACTGTAAAAAATCAAAAAGCGGTTTACAGAAGGAATTAAAACAATAAAATTGACAAAAACAGACAGGTATTTAAAAACATTCAAAATAATAAAACCAACAAGTTAAAAACAGATAAAAAACACAATAGCTTCTACCTGCCTGGGTACGCTTGTCTAAACAAAAATGTTTTTAGCAGGTGATGAAAACAGTACAATGAAGGTGTCTGCCTAATGTCAATAGCAGGGAGTTCAAAGCATAGGTGCTGCCAGACTAAAGGACCGATTTCTTACAAGAGCACCCTAGCATGGAAAGCACACCTTGAACTTGGCCTGGTAGCAAATCGGCAACCAGTACAGATTTCAGAGCAGAGGTATTATGTGCTGATAGGGTCTCACTCTTGTCAGCAATTGTGCCACAGCATTCTGCACTAACTGCAGCCCCTGAATCAGGTTGTGCTGTATGGGGATTTCTGTGACCTTGGCTCACTGGCTGCCAGGACTTTTTTAGTTTTGGTTTTTGGTTAGGAATCCTGACTCATGGGATGCTTTCTGCCTTACTCATAGGAATTTTGTTGCTGTTGGTATGGTATTGCATTTAGGAAATCATCATTGTCTTTTTTCATTTTCTGTTTGCATTTCATTTACCTTTATCCTCACTCCCTTACATCCACAGAAGCAATAACAGTGGTTCCATGTGCTCAGCTCAACCCCCTTAAACCCACTGATGATACACCTTGTTGTTTGCATGACAGTTTGTTTCTTGCCCAATAGTGGTAAAAGAGAATTCACATTCTGGGAAGTATGGCTGCAACTGTTGTTGTTCCCAAGCTGCTGTCTATGAAGGTAGATCAAACCATGTGTGTTTTTCTCTGTCAATTATTACTCACTGGAATTGGGTTGGCTGTCAAAGTGAGTTTATAGCAGCCCACAAGGTAGACAAAAAAGGGTAGAGGATCTTCTCATTCTCATTCATGTCTCAGGCCTCTTTCGGAAGTGAAGGGTCAAAATCTGTAAAGACGTTTGAAGCAGCCATGTTAAAAGTTAGGGGCAGGGCATTCCAGGCAGGGGGTTGCCAACTTGCATATGGATATCTTTGCAGAGGATCCCTAGTCAAGCTTTACAACAGCACAATCCAAATTCTATGGGGCTCAGTAAGTGTGTTTAGAATTGCAGCCTTCAGAGGCATCCCTCTTTACGCCCGAGTGCTCCCATCTAACATCTCCACAACACTAGGCTCCCTTCTTCCTACAATGGCCTTCTGGTGACTGGGCTGGCCTGAGAGCACTTAAACCCTTCTTGCCAGAATCAAGTAGGCTGGATTAAATGTTCTCTACCCAGGCTGTATCTTTTAGCTAAGATTTTGAGCTTAATCTCCAATCAGAGAAATGTTTTTGTTTGAATTGTATGCTCCCAGCAACTGTGCCTGATGCTTAATGTATCATGCTTAATTATATCACTAGGGCCCACCCCTGTGACATCACTATGGCCTGTACCCGTGACATTACTAGGGCCCACCCCTGAAATCTCAGGCTATGGGATGCTTCTGACCTGGCAACCCTAATGGAGACCACAATATTAACTCTGGAAATCAAATAGCTGTTGAAGTTCATGCAATATATTTACTTACCAATTAAATTTTGCTACTTTTTATTTCATTTAGTCCGATTAACATGTTGTTCAGAGGCCTATCTTCCAGCATCTGATTTCCCACAGTGGCCAACCACATACTTCTTGGGAAGTTCATGAACAGGAATGGAGGGCAATACTCTTTGCCTGCTATTGCTCTCAGCAATTGGTAGTCAGAGGCAAACTGCCTCTAAAAGTGGAAGTAATGTAAGAGCCTCTATGACTAGTAGACACCAAGAGCTCTTACCCTCCATGAATTTGTCTAATCCCTTCTCAAAGCCATCTAACTAGTGATCATTTCATCTTGTGGCAGCAAATTCCACAGGTCAACTACATGTTGTGCAAAGTACTACTACCTTCTATCTTCCCCCTCAGTCATCTTTCTCCATATTAATTTTTTTTTTAAGAAATTATGCCCCACTAAAAAGTTTTTATGGAATAATCTGATGGGCAGAGCAATCCAAACTATAGGACGCCAGCCTAATTTATACCAGGGTAAATTATGCCAGTGTATTTTACCCCTATTCCACTCCATTCAGGGGCAGGCCAATGCCAGCTGAGCTGACCCAAGCCTGGCAGAGGAAAGCCAATCCTTTAAAATACTGTTTGACTTATGGCACTCTTTTTGCCAGAATAACAGCCGCTCAGTTGCTAGGTCACATTACTAAGGTGAACGGAGTTTGAAATAGGGGTATGTCTCCACACTGCCCCATTCCACCCAACCCACAAAATGCCCTTTTCAGGACTTACCCTGGCCTTAGCTGAGCCAGGATGGAGGACTTGCACTGACATATCTCCAGTTGAGCTGGGATGAGAGGCTTCAGTTGGTGCAGCCCCAGCTGATCCTAGGCTCAACCAGGGATCCACCTACTGCAAATTCTGCACATCCAAGCAGAACTAGGAAAGACCTCTGCCTGAAACCCTGGGGGGTGTAGGTAGTACCAAAGACCAATGGTTTGCTTCCTCACAAGTCAGCTTCTTTTGTTACAAAGATCGCATGTGCTCAACACCTGAATCAAATATTTCAAGTCAGCTGAAGCAAGGGGAGAGTCAGCAGGTTTTCCATTAGCTAGAGAGTGGCTTTCATTGTCCTCTCTAGCTCCATGCACCCCTTCTTCCCATAGCTAGCAAAAGTAAAATGTATTATCAAGCAAGCAAAACATGCTTATTTTTCTAAATTTAAGGACACAGAATGTAGGTATTCTACATTAAACCTTTGTTATGGCAACATTACCAGGTCTGAGCATTTCATAAATGGTGCAGTTTTGTGAAAAATCAATACATTTTGTCACAAGCATATATCTGAATGTGTTTTATTGAATGCGATTGCTTAATTATACTTGAATCCAACACAGCTTTTTGTAGATGTTATACCTACTTCATAATTTAAAAAAGTCTAACATATTTGTGATATTTTTTGGCACTTAAAGCAGATTTCTTTTTTATAAACTGGAGAGATTAAAAGTGATAAAATGACCATATCCTTTATTGTTTGGCACATAAATGTCCCTTGTGTGAGGCCCTTAAAACAGTGACCCAAAAATTAACAAATTTAGTTCCTACTTAAAAGTTCTTGGATAAATACAATTCTTCATCTCCTCTAGTTTTATCACATCTTCTCTACATTTGCAGGAAATCCTTCTTCTTGTTAAGAGAAGCATTCCTGCCAACTGGAGTATTAGCAGAGGGCTAGACTACTCCCAGGTCACATTTCCTTGCTTTTTCCTCTGTTTGTTTTTATATAGGAACAGGTGTTGCCTTTGGACATAACCCCAAAGTGTTTAACAAATACCCAAGACTGGTTAAAATTCAGGAGGCATAATTTCAAAAAGAAAAAAAAGATAAGAAGAAAAGAGAAGAAAAAAGAAAAAAGCTAGGTGCCATGTTTGACAACTCTTTTGGTTCCAGTGATCTAGCACTTGCCCATACAGTCAAATCTTTCCATAAAGGCAAACAATTAAGTAAATCCAAAATAATTTCTCTTCAGTATACCTGTACCACAATTTGTGCAATGACCTATAAAAATGACCAAACCCAAGGTGGCAACTTTGTAAAATCAGCACTACAACTGAAACCCAGATCAGTGCCTCTTTGAAAGAGAAGATTGTGCAACACAGAACATTTTGATGAAATCTGCACTTTTGAAGCAGGTCCAAGAGTGCCACCTTGTGTCGGTCTATGACAAGACGACGCACATTTATATCTCTCCAATGAAAGTAGGTTCCTTATAAGAGGTGCTGAGGACATCTTCCTTCATTGTACTTATCTCCGACATGGTGCCATAGGTCTGCTGGTCCGTATGATCAAGAACCGTTCTTTCAGTATGGCAACTCATTAGAACATGGGGGACAAACATCTGGAATGGCAGATAATTAGAATCTGACTAATTAAAAACAAAGAGACAATATATATTTTAAAATGGATAAGGTATTTTTAACTCATGTCCCCTATTTTTCTTTCTACCATTTACCTTCTGTATGGACACGATTTCCCCATCCCCCAAATCTTGCAGGCTGAATGACATTTTGTTTCTCACAGGTCTCTTAAACCAGAAATAAATGTTTAACTCTAGTGGGTAAAATAGCATTTCATGGTTTTACAGAAATCTTCTTTTCCATGCTCAAGAACAAGATTGGAATAGTGTTCAAATGAAATGAGACTGCCAAATCTGGGCACTGTGTGTATTGTTACTATGTAAAGAATATGTATTCTAAATATATTTACATTGTACCTTAAATCTATCAGTAAGAAGATATTTTGCTAACAGAAGAACTTTCTGCTAGCCCTAGTGCAAGCATTTTGTCACCACAGAACTTGCTGATACATGCAAACCCTTCCCTGGCAAGAAATTTGTTTTCTCATGCAGAATAAGTAATTGATAAATGCTTACAGCAGATTTGGGAGGACTTGTTACTGAAACATCTTCATTTCCTATTTCATCCTGCATTTTTTCCTCTACCTGCAAGTATCAATGGAGAAGAGACAAACCAATATGGATATGTAAAAAAATCAAAATATTTCCACTCTTAAAAGGTAATATTTAACAATATAGCTATAGCTATAGTAGTTAAATCTGGGAGCCAGTGTGGTGTAGCGGTTAAGGTGTTGGACTACGACCTGGGAGACCAGGGTTCGAATCCCCACACAGCCATGAAGCTCACTGGGTGACCTTGGGCCAGTCACTGCCTCTCAGCCTCAGAGGGAGGCAATGGTAAAACCCCTCTGAATACCGCTTACCATGAAAACCCTATTCATAGGGTCGCCCATAAGTCGGGATCGACTTGAAGGCAGTCCATTTCATTTTTTTTCAGTTAAATCTACCAATATTCCGAGACCTATTGCTTTAATATGGATAGGCAAATACAGGAAGAACTTCCTCCTTCTTTAAAGTATCACTTAAGTATATACAGCTACGGTAGACTATTAATAGTCAGAACTTGACCTTACTGAAGTAATTGCTTTAATGACTGATTGTTTAAATTGTGCTTTACTTGACTGTAATCCCCCCAGTTATATTTTATTTATTTATTTGATTTATTATTTGATTTATATCCTGCCCTTCCTCCCAGCAGTGTGTGGCATATAAAAATAACCTAATAAATAAATAATAGGTAGCTTAACAGGCTTTGGATTTAGAGTAAGGTGCCAAATTCACTTAAGTAGAGATTATTTCCAAGTTCCACATAAAACAACTGTGATTTACCTTATAATTCAGAGGACTCAGGTACTTGAAGCAGCCAAAGCAGGTATAGCCTAAGCAAACAGCAAGGGCTATACATACAACTAGGAATGTAAATAAAGTTGTAGGTGCCTTAAAACCTAAGGAGAAAGATTTACAAAACCTATCAATAGGATATAAAATAGGGGATGGGATAGAGGGTGGGGAAAACAAAGCAGCTATACACATAAGCAAGCAGATAACACACACAAATCTTGAAGTATATGAATGTATTGTATCATTTGAAAACTATTCTTCTGTCTTTTGGTTTAGAATGAGGTAGCCAACGTGGTGCCCGCCAGATGTTGCTGGACTATGACTCCCATCAGTCCCAGGCAGCATGGCCAGGGATGATGGGAGTTATTGTCCAGCTACCTCTCCACTGGAAGATCTGTCTATGTTCTTTGGTCTCAACTTCTGGGGCTGCACCATCAGCTGTTCCTGATATCAGCAGCCCTATACTTCAGCTATATATTTATTCTATCCCATTCACAGAGCATAATTTAGAGATACCCATGCTATACAATAAAAATCAGTACTCATCTGCTACACAAAATGTCTTCACCATAAGTGTGACCATTCACAAGACCACACATACTTACCTAGCCTCAAAAAAGAGAAAAAATACAGCCAAAACAGGCAGAGAATTGGAGCTGTAAGAGCTTGAGTCACAGCTGCAAAATGGATCTGTTTCTCTAGCTTCGCAGGAAGGAACGCAAAGTAGAGATTGTGACGGTCAACTGTATGCTTTAGGAGTATATAAATTAATCCTGCAAACAGGAAACAATGTCAGAGTTACTAAAATGTTTTTCTGCTACCATTTCTCACATCTCAAGACCATAAAGACTTTAAATGTCTCTTTGTTCTATCCAAGCCCAGACACTCACAATGTAGAAAAACTAGAACCTTGAAGTTGGCCTGGTAACTAACGTGTAGCCAGTGCAATTCCTTCAGCAGTGGGGTGACATGTTGGCAATATTCTGCCCCAGTGAGCATTTGCACCACTGCATTTTGCATCAGCTGCAGCTTCCGGACCAACTTCAAGGGCATAGAGTGCATTACAGTAATCCAGCCTGGAGGTTACCAGTGCATGAACAACAGTGGTCAGGCTATCCCAGTCCATGGATGGCCACAGCTATCTTACCAACTGAAGCTAGTAAAAGGCACTCCTAGCCACTGAGGTCACCTGGGTCTCTAGTGAAAAAGATGGATCCAGGATCAGCCCCAGACCACATAGCTGCTCTTTCAGAGGAAGTATGACCCCATCCAAAACAGGCAAGTGACCAATTAATCTAACTCAGGAACCACCAACCCACAACGCCTCCATCTTGCTAGAATTCAGATGCAGTTTATTAGCTCTCATACAGCCCACCACTGAGTTCATGCGCCAGTCTAGGGCTTGCACAGCCTCTCCCAATTCAAATGTTACAGAAAAATAGAGCTGGATATTATCAGGGTAGTGCTGACACCTCACCCTAAATCTCCAGATGACTGATCCCGAGGCCTTCATATAGGCATATAGGTTAAACAGCATTGGGCAGTGAGCCGGGCAGCTTGGTATCAATTACATCTGATACAGAGGCTGCGACCCTACCTTCCTGTCCATCTGCTCCCACGGGTGGTACATGCCCTGGTCTCCTCTCGCTTAGACTACTGTAATGCGCTCTACGTTGGGTTACCCTTGAAGACGGTCCGGAAACCACAGCTGGTTCAGAATGCGGCGGCAAGTTTGATTAAGAACAGCCGTGATCATATCACTCCAGTGCTAGAAGATCTGCACTGGTTACCAGTTGTTTACCGGGCCCAATTCAAGGTGTTGGTATTAACCTTTAAAGCCCTACACGGTTTCTGACTTCCGGGAAGGGTGACTTCGCTTGTGCCTGCTTTTGGGACGGGCTCCCGCCTCAAAAGAAGCTTATGCAGATATAAATCAGTCAGAACCTTTTTTTTTTTTTGACTGATGAAATTTCTCCCGGGCAGGGAGAAACGTAGAGATCAACCTCAAAGCCTGTTTTTGTTGGGAGGACTGGATTTCATTAATTTATGAGATAAGGTCCAGCCAACAATGCCGGACGGACTTCCTAACAAGCTCTATCTGCTTAAGCGATACGTTTATCTTTTCTTGAAAGAGAGAACGGACTAACAGGCAAGCACCCTTCTTTCTATTATTTTTTTTACTTGGTTTAAATTGTTGCAGCAAAAGGAGATTTGTCAGATTGATCGGCTTTGGACAACTTCTGGGTGAGATATAGCTCTTCTCTGTTATTCACGAAATTAACAGCTTATCTCTGTTTCTGTCGCAAAAAGCTGTCCTGGAAGTGCATTCTAAAGATAATAAACAGAAGAGGGATTTCTATTCCTGATTTCTATTCCGAGGAATATTATATTGTCTGGGACTATTCTCTTTTTGGTCTATTTTATTTTGACGAATCTGCTTCTTCACGACGCCACTAACTGTTTTGATGCTGGGAACTAAATTTATTTTGCATTCTTGAACATAGAGAGATAAGGCAGGTTGCTCTGTTTATACTGTGATGTCATCAAGCCTGGAATATTAACCCAATTGTTGCTGAAATAAGAAGTGGTTCTTCTTTATTTTTGTTTTGCTTTGTTTTCGTGGTTTTAAAAATGGCAATCAAGAAAGTGGCTGAGAATCTGGAAGTAATTATGTTTCAGAAAATAATGGATGAGATTGAGATAACGAAACAAACCCTGCGACAGGGTAGTAAGGAGCTGAAAATTGAATTGAGCAAAATGACGCAGGAGTTTAAAGAAATAGGGGACCCTGTGAGAGAGGAGAATGAGATCAGAGATGAGAAAAGAAAAAATAAAGGGAAGATACAAGCCCTGGAGATTGGAACAAATGTGGAATTGGAAAAAGATCTGGAGTTTATGGATTTTAGAAATAAAATCTACTGTTTGGAATTTAACGTTATCTCTGAAGAAATTAATGAAGATATTAGAGATAAAGTTATCAATGGCTTGGATAATCTTCTGGACTGGAATGATGTGATGGAGCTTGATATAGAGAAAATCTATGGAATTAACTGCAGTCATGTGACAATGGAAAAACTCTTAAGAGATGAGCCAGTGCATTTTGTAAAAAAGAAGAACACAGATATGAATTTACAACAATGTTTCAGCAACTTATTCAGAATGGATGGCAAGAAAATATTTGGGATAGAGGAAATTCCCATCAGACTCTTATTATATGACTATGGCTACAACAGCAAGATTATTATGGAATACTGATAATGGAAGATTGGACACTGAAATTACTGGACCTAACAGGACTATTGAAGATGGAAGATGGAACTAATAGGGATAATGGAATAATGGCTATTGAAATTATTGGACCTAACAGATTCTGATGAGATGGATTAATCGAAATGTTTATTTGGACTATGATTATGACAATAAGATTATTATAATTATTAACAAGATGGATTAATTGACATGTTTATTTGGAGAAAAATTGATAGATATATTTCTTAAAGAATTGAAACCTCTCTTTGACTTTTTGTGGAAAGAATAAAGTAATGTTTATGAGATTTGATGATTAATTAAGATAACTACTGGAGGAAAGTGATTTTATAATATGATTTAAGAGACAGGATTGTTATATATTGTAGACCTATAACTGATTTGATATGTGACAAATGGGAAGTCAACATTTTATTTTTTTTTGTTTAATCATTTTTGTTTTGTTTTGTTTTTTGTCTTTGAATGTTTTATGATTTTGTTTTCTATGTTTTATAAAAATTTGAATAAAAATTATTGTAAAAAAAAGAAAAGAAAAATATTCTGCAATAAAACCAGTTTGGGCTTTTTTGGAAAAAAACAATAATCTTGCAATAAAACCAGTTTTCTATTAAAAAAAAAAAAAAAAAAAAAAAGCCCTACACGGTTTCGGTCCAGTTTATCTAAAGGAGCACCTCCAGCATCATCAAATATGCCGCCTGACGAGATCAGCCTCACAAGACCTTCTCTTTGTCCCACTAGTTAAATCAGCTAGGCTGGTGCGGACCAGAGAGAGGGCATTTTCGATTGTGGCCCCCACCCTCTGGAATTCTCTGTCCTATGACATCCGCCATGCCTCCTCCCTGGCAGGTTTCCGCCGAGAATTGAAGACCTGGCTGTCTCGGTGGGCCTATGGGACTTTTGGGTAATCTCATTTTATTCTGTAAAGATGTGGGTGGGTTTTGATTATGTAGAGTTGTTGTTCATTTGTATTTATATGTTATTTTATTCTTTTGTACGTCGCCTAGAGTGGCCGTTCATACGGCCAGATAGGCGACTTAGAAATAAAATTTATTATTATCATTATTATTATTAGTCTTTGGGATCTCTAGCATGAAAGACTACATTTAGTAGAATACACATTTTGCCTAAGTTTCTGGGAGGATTTTTGCAGGAACGCAGAATATACTCACATTCTGAAATACAAAAGTAATAAAAACTAGGTATTGCCATAAATAAGACTTGCACATATTTTCATACCAAGTGTGCTATAATTGCGCAGGTTCCACGCTGTGTAATACTCTTCCAGCATAGATTTAGCAGGCATCCTCACTGTTAAGCTTCAGATGTCTCTTTAAGACTTTATGCAGACAGGGCTATTCAACTGTTTAGCTTCTTTTTTTAGATAAGCCTGTTATTTTTGTGAAGACCAGGAGCAGACTGCGGCACAGATCATGAACTGGTAATATCGAAAATCAGAGTAAAGCGAAAGAAGAACAAAGCCATCATAATGCCAAAATACAATCTAAATAACATCCCAGAAGAATTTAAAGATCAAATAAGGAACAGATTTGAGGCTTTAAACCTAGCTGACAGAGAACCAGAAGAATATGGAATGAAGTCAGAGACATTATCAGGGAAGAATGCAAAAAGACAATACCTTTAATTAAAAAGAAACACCTCAATGGATGACTGAGGAAACTCTTAAAATGGTTAAAGAGAGAAGGAAAGCAAAAGCAAAAGGAGAAACACAGTTAGAATCCTAAATGCAATAATACAATGACTACTATGTAGGGACAAAGAGAACTAGTACAATAATTATTGTATAGAAATAGAAGAGGATAATAAAAAAGGAAGAACAAGAGCCCTATTCCAAAAGATTAGAGAAATCAAAAGGAAATTCAAACAAGTGTAAGGGTGTTGAATAATCAACAGAGGAACACACTGACTGACCGAGATGAAATAAAAGATGGAAGGAATACACTGAAGCATTATATAAAAAAGATGGAAGCATGACAGACTCATTCATGGAGAAATTGTATGAAGAAGAACCAGAAATATTTGAATGTGAGGTGAAAGCTGCTCTTTAACTA
Organism: Rhineura floridana; assembly: GCF_030035675.1. NCBI lineage: Eukaryota > Metazoa > Chordata > Lepidosauria > Squamata > Rhineuridae > Rhineura > Rhineura floridana. The sequence continues at coordinate 164,313,101 of NC_084483.1, read as the reverse complement.
CTTGGAAGAAACAAATAACCAGGAATAGATGGCATACCAATAAAGT